>NC_143029.1:20065833-20404166 GCF_057628025.1 Oncorhynchus mykiss
CTCTGTTACCTAACATGTTTTGAAATAACTTAATTGTAGAAGGCAAAACTAACTTGAATTAAAGGAAATCAGATATATTCATCGATATACCTATTTTAAAATCACAACCAAACAAACGAACATACACGGCCATAAGTAAATAGGTATATGAAATCCTTACATAGGAGTACAATCCTCTTTGCTACAAATATCACAATCTCCTCTTTGACATTTTGCACAAAACAGAGGATCTCCGTAATGATTATGACCCTCCTCATTATACTTAGTGCACCACTTACAATTATTGCCCAAGTGACACGCTTCATGGACATGTACCAGTGGACATTCTTCTGACTCTGGGGATATAGCATAAACAGGTAGACCATCTTTTCGAAAACCATGGCAAGCATAACCACCTCCAGGGACTACTCCAAACAGACAGTTAGGATTACCAAAAGGGCAGTCAAGAGGCCCACCAGCTGCATTACATGCTTGTCCATATCTATCTGTATAATGGCCTGGGCTTCCAGGTACAGGATCAACTACCACAGGAAGGTTAGCTCTACCTATCGACATCTGTTTGACCGTTGTTTGGATCACAAGTGATTTTACCAAAGGTAAAACACAACAAAATACGATACCTAGAGCCACTAATCCTCCGCCCAGCATAATGGCCATCCTAGCAAACATAGCTCCCCATTTACCCAATGCTAGATCCAGCCAGTCCCAAACATGGGAATCAAACCCAGCATTAGCCTTTACCTCTGTTCGTAACCCTTTAAGTCTATTCATAGCAAGTGCAAAGGATCCGTTAGGCGCTGTGTTGTTAGGAATAAAGGTACAACAATCATCCCCAAACATAACACAGACTCCACCCTTCTCCGCCAAAAGCCAATTGAGAGCCTGTCTATTTTGCCAAGTCATTTTGCTGGTAGCCTGCACCTGTTCCCCCAACGCCGTTAGAGCTGAGTCAGTATAGTTAATGAATCTCTGCTGGTTATAGTAAATATAATTAATCCACTCTAAGTTCTTATTCGGTGTAACCCACAAAAATATCGATTCGAATCCAGATTTAACTTCATCTCTTGCCTTGAACTCCTGAGGTACTCCCCTAGGTTGTCCAATTGCATCAAGGTATACCTCAGGGTCCTTCTCATACGCCCTTTTAACTCTAAATTTAACATAGTCGTCATGAGGTGATTTTATAATGGTAACCTGTTGAATTGCTCTAACTAAAGCACAGAGACCAATCCATCCATCTGGCAGTACATTCATTAATTTGTTTTTCCCACACATCCAGAAACTATCTGCAATACCTCTATCCTGATTCTTCAGCATAGTGAGGGACGGCGCAACCTGGGTTATTGTACCACACACTCCTTTTCTATTTACAATCAACCCTTTATCTGTGCTTCTACGAACCCCTGCCGTCTCTAGTATCCAAATAGTATCACATTCTACAGTGGTGTTTCCGACATTTATTCCTTCGGTGTTATAGCTGTAAAAACATTCATATTTTCCTTTAACCACAGTACTTATGTCTAAATTGAGTCCATTTGATTCAGTTTTAATGTCATACGCAGCACAGTCATTGTTTCCCAACCTAGTCTCGTTCAACATGATTCTGCCTCTAGTGCTCCCCTGAGCAATCCTACATTCTATGTCACACAAGGGAATAGAATACTTTGTCTTGGTACAATGATCATTCTTCCAATTGGCACAGTTTTTAAATGATGCTGGTTCAGGAACTATCATGAGATCCGACAAAGGTGATTTACTACACAGAATACAATTGTCCATTCTGTGTTTGTTTGCCGTATACTTAGCCCATTTGTACCATTCGTTCTTCACTTCTTCCTCCTGCATAGTGTCCTTGAATGGTTCTGAGTCTGATATACCTATGTCCGTCATCTTTGCATTGTTCTTGTCTTGAGGTAAGTCATTAGAGTTTGTCAGAAAGTTCCAAATCTCATTAAAGAATCCTTTTGGTTCTGGTGTTACAGGTGTCTTTATGGTCACCGTGGTCTGCTTGGCAAGGGCAGTTGATGTCATCTTGGTGGTAGTTGCTGTGGTCGTCACAGCAGCCGCCACCGTGGTTGTTACAGCCGCTGCTATCGTTGTCGTCGTCGCTTTGGTTGTTACAAGCTGTTCTTGCTCAGGTGCTGGCGTGGGACCCAATTTGACATGTTTGTAACTGTTTCCTTCGGTCAGTCCTGTTCTTGCTATTTCAATTTCAAATTCTTCACCTTCTGCTGGTGTTATCTTGTTCATGATAAACTCCCAGCCTTCCTCATATTTGGTTAATATCAGGTCACAACCTTTAGGGTCCCATATAACTTCTCCCTTTATCATATGATGTGTCCATCCACAGAGTGGCTCCTCTGGTAGTGGTTTCTTCTTCCATACCGAAACTGTTCTCTGTTCCCCTGGTTCAGTTAGAAGTTGGGGCGGAACAGAAAATTTAAACCTGTCCAAACGTCCTGTCTTTTCTCCTTGTTCGACCGGTTCCTCTCTTCTCTTCCTGTTTTTATCATTCATCTTGGTCATGTGTGAGTGCATTGTCTTCATCTTGTCCTCGATTGCTCTTGCTCTGTCGTGGTCATTGTTCTGTTGTGCTCCTAATTTCAATTGTTCATTATGGAGACCAGGTAAGAGCTGAAAAGTCAATCGTGGGGAAATCCCCATTTCTTTCATCCTGCAGGACCGTTTTTCCTTGCAAGACCTCCCCTTCTGCTCTTGGTGAGGCTTCTCCTCCGCTTTCTTCACCTGTTGTTCCTGGTGAGGTTTCTCCTCCACTTTCTTCACCTGTTGTTCCTGGTGAGGTTTCTCCTCCACTTTCTCCGCCCGTTGTTCCCTCCTCAGTCCGAGCTGGGCTTCCATCTGGGAAGGCGTCCATTTCAGGGAAGAGATGTTCCCATTCTTCAGGTGATACCTCGGGGTCCCACTGTAGAGGGCTCCCGTCAACAAGGTCTGCCCCAACAGGTATGTCATCAGGAGTAACAGGCATGTCACCCCCCCCCATTTCCGGGCTTTCAGGCCCTGCTGGAAGAGGCTTTGGTTGTTTGTCTCTTTTCTTTTCAGTCTCTTTTCCCCTGATACTTCTTCTGAGTGCGTTAGTTGGCGCACTTTTCGTATCTTGGCTTGTATCTGGTCTGCCCTTTTCCTGATTACTCTCTGGTGCTTTGATCGTTTCCGCTGCTCCTGCTCCCTCCGGGCTCCTGCCTGGTGAATCAGCATCCTCTGCGTCCTCATCTCTGTAGGGTTGTATCCTTCTCTCCGTCGGGACTCGGGTGCAGTGGTTTAGATGGTACCACGTCTTGCTTCCTTTCACTTGGACGGCCGTGTTGGTGGCTGCTGCCACCTCGTATGGTCCTTCTCTCCTCGGCTGATCCCACTTCCTCCGGAACACTCGAACGTAGACCAGATCTCCTGGAACCACTGGGGGAGGTCCTTCCGGACCTGCCTCTGGCACCGTCTTTTTCTCCTGTAAGTATATGGCTTTGTGTATTTTGGTTAGATACATCACATACGATTTCAACTCACTCTGCAATATGTCTAAAGTGGGACCTTTGTATAGTCCTCCTAACATTGGTATTGGCATGGGTCGACCCGTAAGCATTTCATGCGGTGAGAGATGCGTGTTTCTGTTAGTTTCCATGCGACAACTCATCAGTGCAAGCGGCAACGCATCTACCCAATTGAGTCCTGTAGATCTACAGATCTTTGTTATCTTGTTTTTCAGGGTCCCATTAACCCTTTCGACCATCCCCTGCGATTGTGGATGATAGACACACCCCAATCTTTGTTTCATTCTTAGCTGCTGTATTATCGTTTTTACAACTTTTTGTATAAACGCCGAACCATTGTCTGAGCTGATTTCGGATGGAATCCCAAACCGGGGAATGACTTCTGTTGACAAGAATTTAACCACTGTTCCTGACCCCTGATCCGCCGACGGTATTGCTTCTACCCATCTACTGAACCTGTCTATGATGACTAACATGTACCTTTTACCCCGTACAGGTTTTATCATATCTACATAGTCCATCACAATGTGTCTAAACGGTCCTTCTGGGACCGGTATGTGACCTATCGGCGTAGTTATACCTTTACGTATGTTGTTTTTTGCACATATTTCACATTTTGACAAAATCTCATCTACTGTTGCTTGTAGATATGGCGACCAGAAACCTTGTTTTTTGATTTTTCTTATCACCTCCCCCCTTGCACAATGATCAATATCATGTGCATCATTGATAAGTAGCGTCAAGAGAGCGGTGGTGGCTAATATGGCACCATCATGTGTTCTCCATATCCCATGTCTGTCTACAGAAGCCCCCCTCTGTAACCAGGTGGCCTGTTCAGTAATTCCAGCCTGAGCCTGAATTTGAATAAGCTCAGCAGGAGATGTGATTGGTGCAATAGCAACCATGTCCATCAATGGTGCAATGAGAATAGGGACAACACATTTGGATGCTTTTTTGGCCGCTTCATCAGCTGCATTATTGCCCCTAATGACAAAATCATTACCTTTTTTATGCGCTTGACATTTGATTATTGCTAGTTTCCGAGGATACATTAATGCTGTCATTAACTTGACAATTTGTGCGTGATGTTGGATGGGAGTTCCATCACTCTTTTTAAACCCTCTCTGTTTCCATACTGCGCCAAACAAATGGCATACACCGTGCGCGTATGCGGAATCAGTATAGATGTTAACTGTTTTACCCCTTCCTAGTACACATGCTGCTGTCAAAGCCTGTAATTCAGCTAACTGTGCTGAGCACGGTTGAGGACAATGTTCAAGTATTTCTTCAGTAAAGGTTTTCCCTTCGTGTTTGACTACCGCAAACCCTGCATGATTACCTGTATAATCCTTAAAACAAGAACCATCTACAAAGTAACTTTCCAGATTATCTCCCTCATGATCTATTAAAGGAATAGATTCTAAGTCAGGGCGCAATTTGGTAAATGTTAGAGCCTCGGCTACACAATCGTGTGCTTCTCCTTCGAAATCGAACGGAACCCTTTCCGCTGGATTCACAGTGCTGCATCTTTTAATGAGAACATCTGGATACGTAAGTAAGCTCATATAGTCCATTGTCCTTGCATTTGTTAACACAAATTTTCCCTGCTCTATTAACTCCACAATTTTATGATGAGTGCTGATAACCACAGGGTACCCCATGGTTATCGTTGACGCTTTGTCATATGCATAATGCAACGCTGCCAATCCTTGATAACACGGTGGGTATCCCTGGGCTACCGGATCTAGTTTAGAGCTATAATAGGCAATTGGTTGTTTCTTCCTACCACTACATGACTCTTGCATAAGAACGGCTGCTGCATAGTTGTCACACCTGTTTGCTACATATAACAAGAATGGTTTGGTGTAATCGGGAGTTGCTGGAGCTGTCTGCATCTCTTTCTTGAGTGTTTCGAAAGCAACTAACGCATCCGTATTCCAATCTAGTTTTGCTCTGAGGTTAAGCTGTCCCGCTTCTTTCATTATTTCTCTCAGAGGAGCTGTTTTGACTACATACTCCTCTATCCAATCTGAGCTGAACCCTGTCATTCCCAAAAAGGTCATCATTTGAGCTACCGTTTGTGGCAGGGGTGCTTTACTGATACCTTCTAACTGTCCTGGAGCTATGGCTTTAGTCCCATGAGCTATTGTTCTCCCTAAGTACTCAACTTGAGGTTGACAGTACTGTAGTTTTGTTTTAGAAACTTTGTGTCCCCCCTCAGCTAGTCGCTGTAGTACTTTAAGTGAGTCAGAATGACATTGTTCCAAAGTCGAGGCACAGATCAACAGGTCATCCACATATTGAATCAATGTGCCATCTAGCATTAATTCCTCCAAATCAGCCCTCAATATTTGATTGAACAAATGCGGACTGTGCTTAAAACCTTGTGGGGTCCTCGTGTAAGACAGAGTTTTACCCCCATATCTAAATGCAAACAGATGTCTGCACTCCTCCGCCAGGGGTATACTAAAAAACGCTCCACATAGGTCGATAACCGTGAAGTATTTGGCATCCGGGGGAACATTGGTCAGCAGTGTGTGTGGGTTCGGGACTTCAGCAGGGCAATCCTGAGCTATGTCATTTACTGCTCTCAAATCATGGACCAGTCTCCATCTTTTACCATCGGCTTTAAGGACAGGTAACAAAGGTGTATTGCAGCAGCTGGGCATCTCTATCAATACACCTGCCCTGATCAGTCCTTCTATTGTTGATCTTATGCCTTCTTCAGCCTCAGGCTTCATAGGATACTGGGCTTTCCATGGTAGTTTGGCGTCGGGTTTTATCTTTACACAGACGGGACTAGCAGATTTGACTAACCCGACATCTGTGTCGTGTTGCGACCATACCTTGGTTGGTATAATTTTCTCCATCTCTTCTCTAAGTTCACTGATTAACCCTAGTCCTTCACCTAGCACCACTTGCTGGCCTGCACTAACCTCTATCTCCCTTGGATCACCAATCAACATAGTAGTGGTAACTATTTTGATAAATGATTTATCCTTAGAATGAAAGATTAGTGGATTGTCTGTTTTGTCCCATTTCTTTTTCTTAACTTCCCTCATCATTGGTCCTAGATCTTTAGATGTGTAGCCCTGATTTACCAACAATGTAATGTGAGGGACGGAGTCTGAGACATTGAACCATTTCTGCACAAATTCAGACCCGTCTCCGTCCATCACATTCATTGCAGCTCCTTGTTTTCCAATGATAATATACTGTGACATTATGGGTGCTTTCTGTCCATTTGCCCCCATAACCCAGAGTTGTTCTAATAATGGGTCCTGGTGTGGGTCAAATTGCATTGTACAATGATATTCAGATTTAGCTCTAACTGCTTTAGGTATTTGGGCCTGAATGAATTTACCCCATTTCCTTACAGTTCTATCTACGTCTGATTCAATGCCTCCTAGCCAATACACATTAGCCGTCCCTTCTGCACCTATCACTGGTAATTGTAATCCTGTTCTTTCAAGTATCACTCCATCCGGAGAACATTTGATTTGTAAACCCATTTTACATAGTGCATCTCTACCTAGTAAATTAATTGGTGTTTGATCTGACACTAAAATTGGAATTGTAGCAGATTTGCCGTCAGCTGTTAGACGAACTGGAGCGGTCATTGGAATTAACTGCGTATGTCCCGAGAATCCTATTGTTTTGGCATATTTGCCCGACATGGGGAGATGAGAGGCATAGTGTGGACTTACACATGTGTAAGTGGCTCCAGTATCTATCATCATGGGTGTGCCTCTGTTTTCTATCTGAACCTGCAGTATAGGTTCTTGGTCAGCTTTTGTTGTTAATATTGGAAACTGACCCTTCCCCCTAGGATTCCCTGGGCATCCCTAGTAGCGTTGATTGGGCCCTGACCATGAGTTTACAGGGCCTGAGGGTTGGTTAGGCCCTGACCATGAGTTCACAGGGCCCGAGGGCTGGTTAGGGTCGCCTCGCCAGTCATTGTTTGGATTCCACCCATTCAGATTTGGTTCGTGGGTCGGAGCACTACTCGCCGGTGGTGGTCTGCTATTTCTATTTCCCCCAGTCCGATCCTGCCACGGGTGTGTAGGGCATTCTCTCCTGTTGTGTCCTGTTTGCCTACAACCCCAACAGGTGCCAGGCGGCCCTCTAGAATCCACAGTTCCCTTGCTTTTATCAGATTGTACGTTTTTCTGATGTTTTTTCCCACCATTCCAATTCGGGGGCTGTGTATACACATTTACTACTGGCGGTGCAGTGGACACTTGGGCCCGCCCAGGGCCGAACAGCTGTGGCTCTCCTGGGGAGACAGCAGCCATTGTTCCCATCTCTGGCCCAGGGGTCGTGACAGCTGCTTGGACCTTCTTTTTCCCTCTGTTGGTTAGCTCATCCAACTGCAATTGGGTCAGCCTTCTCTGAATATCTTTTCCTTGTTCCATCTGTCTCTGTTCATCCTTCCTGTGTTTTTCCACCGCATGAACCACGTGGTCACAGAATTCCCTGTAGGGTTTTGATGTAAGTCCCACCACATCCTCCAGCCTGCTCTTTACCGGCTGGGGCATGGCTTCTATTATTGAATTTCGGAACATAGTTGTCATCAGTTCATTGCCCTCAGGGTCTTGTTCTGTTTCCATCCTCCACCTTTTCAGCTGTCCATGTAGGTAGGTGGCTGGGTTTTCTGTGGCTCCAATGGCTTCGCCCCTCAGTGCTTTAGGATCCACTTTTGTGGGATATGCTTCCCTCAAGGCTCGCCAGATGGCTGGTCTGTATCTGTTGAACAGTAGTCCATCATTCATCACTCCCCCATTTGCGCCATCGATGCCCCCGTCCTGCATGATCTCTCCCATAGTACGCATGCTCGTCACCCTGGCCAGTAGTGCCCTTATGTCGCCCACCGCCAGTAATTTCCCCACAGTATGTTCTTCAAAGGTTCTGATCCATTTACCCGCTCCTTCATTCAGATCTGGCAGACGGATAACCAACCCCTCCAGGTCCTGCGTAGCCCATGGCGTGTAGTGTCCCTGAGTGCCTTTTATTAGGATTGGAAGCTGGCCTTTATAGTAACCAGGTTCTTTTCCTAAGGCCTTCCTACAAGTTGCAGGCTCATTTCTCATGCTCTCATGTGAAGCCCAGTTTTGATCTCTCTCCTGTTGCTGTGCTCTTATTTTTTCTCTTATCTCCTCGCATTCTTCCAGTATCTTTGATTTTTGAATTTCATACTCTCTACAGTGTTGGTCACTCTCTTCTTCTTCCTCTCCCATACTGCAGAGACTCTGTCTTGCGTGGTAGTCTGCTAGTGCCTCCAAACCTTTCTTAAAGCATTCTACCTTTTTTCCATTTATTTTCCCCATTGTTAGCGGTCCTGTTTTTTCATATTCTCCCATTTCCATTGCAGCCAGGGTTTCTCTCAAGCCTTCATAACAATTGAAGACTTCCTCTGAGCTTGGATTTTTCTCAGTCGTTCTCTTTCTGCTCTCCGTTGAGTGAGTGGGCGCCCCTGTTGATCCAGGTGAGACAGCCCCCTCTCTCCCTTCTGTTAGTTCTACTTCACCGCTTATGTCCACCCGTCCTGTTACCATTGGAAATTGCCCATTGGAATAAGGTGGAGGTTTAGTTACCCACTCTTTTCCTTCCGTTGCCTTGTCATCTCTCTTCAGCATTTCTCTTGCTGTTTTCATGCTTTTTAACAAACCAGTTCCTTCTTCTTTGAACATTTTTAATATTTCATTCTCTCTTTCCCGTTTATCTCTTCTTTTTTGTTTCTTGTCCTTTGGTTTGTAGTTCTTTATCAGTGTCTCCATTTCCTCACACACAGAGACATCCAATGTTCCCTCCGCTGGCCATTTGGTGGTCAGTTTTCTTGTGCGTTTCTCCCATTTCATGGAAGTTCTCATTATTTCTTCTTTGCTCAGTGGATGCCTTGCCCCTAGGATCTCTACCGGTGTTTTATTCATTTTGTTCGTTTGGTTGTTCTGTTATTATGGCTCTTAATCAATTTCTAAGGATAATATATCTAATGTTTTATTTATATTATCTCCGCCTTTTATTTCTTTCTTAATCCTAGCCGTTTGATCCTATGGTCAACTTATTAGTGAGGCCAACTTCTCTCCTTTCCTTTCCTTCTCACTATTTTCAGCACCCCCTTCTGCCCTTCAGGCTATTTTTAGACCCTAGCCTCTGTGTACACAGAGGGGCTATTGTCTATATTTCCTCCTTACTCTGCCTGCACAGTTTATGAGTTATACATGTGTCCTGGATTTTATTTAATCATTACTCCTTATCCTACTCGACTTAAACTTATTTCTAATGCCATAGTATAATTTCAGTTTATTAGGGATTCTGCTTTCTTTTTTATATTACACACTATTCTATCTCGTTTTATACTATTTGGGTTATGCTTCTTAAATTATTTTATTGATTTCTAGTTTCAACACCTATCTATTGTTTATCCTTACTTTCGTTTCCTATACCTAATAATAATACTCAGGTTATGATAAGAATCACTCTATGATTGTGTCTACTGTGATAGAGGACTACTTTTGTCGGTCAGAAACATTCAACCTTTCTAGTCTGTCACAGGAAGGTTGCGCACTCCCTCTTCTGGACGTTCTGTCTAAGTACACACAACCTGTTCTTATCTCTACCGTTCTATCTTCACACAAAATTACGTCATATCACTCTTCACATTCATGCGTTTATTTCCATTCATTCATTCAACCTTTTATTCCTATCTGAAACCAACACAGTCTATTTCTAAACCCAATACACTTCCTCCACATGAGCCTAAATTATCCTGTAGGATTTTTCACACATACCCTTCGTTTTTGCCTAAAAACGACCTACAATGTCTTTATCGACTTACTTCACTTCCTCAACATAAGTCTAGACTATAGGATTTCTACGATACGATACTGCAACTGTCCAATCGGATCAGTTTGTTTTCATATCCCATTCATCCACCCCGTACTGATCTTTATCCAATAATTAGAACAATATCGCGGCGTGACCTACTGATTTATAAACCCCCGCTTAGCTAGACGGAGCGTTTTGTAATCGCAGGATTTCTTTTTGCAGTTGAACGTCGCACAATCAGGCCAACATTTTTCCTGCGTTCTAAATACTCGTCCGTACAGACCTCTTCTGTAGAGCGGTAGCCACGAATAGTTATTTCACTGCTTTTTATTTTACTTTCTAAATATTCGTCCGTTCAGACCTCTTTTATAGAGCGGTAGCCACGAATATTTATTTCACTGTTTTCTATATTCTGTTTTCTAAATATTCGTCCGTTCAGACCTCTTTTATAGAGCGGTAGCCACGAATATTTATTTCACTACTTTTTATTCTACTTTCTAAATATTCGTCCGTTCAGACCTCTTCTATGGAGCGGTAGCCACGAATATTTATTTATCTACTTTTTATATTTTAACCATATAAGCAGAAAGCTGTAGCCCTGCGCCCAGTCCCAGCCGTTCAGCCAGAGAGCACACGACAATCACACCAAACAAGCCGCCCGAAAGTCCCCTATATGAGTGGCCCACCGAGGGAGCAGTCCGAATCACGCACCCGACACGGGTCGCTCGCCCAGGTTGAATGGGGTGTGTTTACGCACACTCCAAAACAGGTCCTGAAACGGTCGAGCCCGGCCAAACTGAATCAGACGGAACAACTCCCCCAATTAAACCAGACACACAGGTCCGCTCAAGCAGCCTGACCAGAGCAATCGCCCGCGCCCTCCGTCCAAACACCCAACACCAGCGAAGTTCACAGCCCCTGCCTATATACTACCAGACATGCATGCACGTTTGTATTTGCTATACAATTCCCAAGTTTACACACACATGCAATTTTATTGAATTTCAAAAGTTCTTTAATCTGTAGTTTTAGGAAATTTAAAAGAGAGACCTACTTGACACTCCCCCCGCTGATACAGGATCTCTGAAGCAATCTACCCAAACATTTCAACTATTTTGTAAGAACTTGCTTACCTTGTTATAGTTGGGCGGCCACCATTGTTTCGTCAGATTGCCCCAAAGAACCCGCAACCAGCCAAGAGCGTCCGGACCCCGTCTCTCCTGGCAAGCTCGCCAAGTATGTGGTGGATAATTGAATCAATTATAACGCATGCCAGAACTTGTGAAATCAATCAGGCTTTTAATACAAGAGTATTGCCAGCCAGGATGGTCCGCGGAGCACACACCGCTTCCCAGAGCCCTGGCCCTCATATTTATACACATACAGCATATACGTCCATCCCATATGTAAATAGACATATTTCCCCTATCCATCTGCCACCATTATCTTTCAGTCTAGGCTTCCTGCTTGTTCACGCCCAATAACGCCCACATCTTCTTTTGGTTAGTTTATAATGGTGGCAGGATTCTTGCTTCGTCCTAAAAAAAATAGCATGCGTCTGGTTATTCTATAGGCCTGTTCTTTGGCCCTGCACTTAACCTATGGTTCTCATGTGTGTGTATTTTTGTCAGCCATCTGTGTGTTCCCTTTTAGTGAATTAGTGTCCCTGCACTTAACTTATGGTTCCCATGTGTGTGTATTTTTGTCAGCTATCTATATGTCCCCTTTCAGTGTATCCAATTCTCCCTACATGCCTATGTGTTCTATTTACTCCCACAATAGGTCAATAGGCTATGTGTCTCCTCTTACTTAGTGTATCCAATTCTCCCTAAGTGCCTATGTGTTCTATTTATTCCCACAAATAGGTCAATAGGCTATGTGTCTCCTTTTGCTTTAGTGTATCCAATTCTCCCTACGTGCCCATGTGTTCTTTTTACTCCCACATCACATACCTGTATATGTGTTTAACAGATGTTATTGGTCACATACATGTATATGTGTTTAACAGATGTTATTGGTCACATACCTGTATATGTGTTTAACAGATGTTATTGGTCACATACCTGTATATGTGTTTAACATATGTTATTGGTCACATACCTGTATATGTGTTTAACAGATGTTATTGGTCACATACCTGTATATGTGTTTAACAGATGTTATTGGTCACATACCTGTATATGTGTTTAACAGATGTTATTGGTCACATACCTGTATATGTGTTTAACAGATGTTATTGGTCACATACCTGTATATGTGTTTAACAGATGTTATTGGTCACATACCTGTATATGTGTTTAACAGATGTTATTGGTCACATACCTGTATACGTGTTTAACAGATGTTATTGCGGGTGTAGTGAAATGCTTATAGATCCAACATGACAGATGTCAAAGCAGCACCATCCAGGTTAAATATGGGAAGGTATCAGTCACTGAGGAAACTGACAGACAGGCTGTATGGTGCAGTAGAAACATCTGAAAGTTGAGCAGCAGTTCACAGAAAGGTTTCTGTAAGTCATGTATGACTGACTACCTTCAATAGCCCGTACCATGTTGGATTACCGTTCTCTCTCTGATTTACAGTAAGACTTTGATTATTGCTTTCAAGATTAAATGAGTACATAAGGTATCGTCCAGAAACAGAGGCTAAGCTACAGGTCACGAAGTCCAAGGCAGGAGATGCCAACGACACAGCCAATAATGTGCTGGCCAGAATGAGAGACATGAACCTGAACTTGATGGGCCTGCAGAGGAACAACAGCAAGCTGGAGGACGACGCCATCAAGGCTAACAACATGATCCAGGATCCTGAGGAAAAACAGTAAGAGATCTTCTGGGTGTTGTAGTTCTTAAGGGTAGTCAAGCCTTAGCTACAGTACCTACTGTATATGAAATGATTGTCTGTGCCATATCATGAGCTGATTGACTCAAAATGCATATTTTATTTTTTTTCAAACCTGTATTACTCTGGCACGTTTGTCTCACACAATGACATTGTATAATTCTGTATCTCACATATTATTTTCTTTCTGTCCCATTTTGAACCCCAACAGCTATAATTATGTCAAGAAGAAAGGAGGACCAAGGCACTTTTTATATAATTAATTAAAGTGCCTTTATTTGTATGGCATATTCAATAGAAACAAAGTTTTAAAAAATCTGCCACGTTTCAGCTGCATGGACTTTGTCAGGGCCTTCTTGAATGCATAGCAATCTTTCTTCTCATAACAGCTTTCAGCTCTTTACCTTTGATGCTTCTAAATAAGTGATTAAGATGCCGCCATCTCTCCGCTGATCTCTGACTAATAGGCCTGGCTCACAGAAAGCAGTGGCTGTGAACGTGCTACAGTAGTTAATAAGGAAGAGTGATGTTTTTAGACTGATGTCTCTTCCCTGTGTGTGTGTGTGTGTGTGTGTGTGTGTGTGTGTGTGTGTGTGTGTGTGTGTGTGTGTGTGTGTGTGTGTGAGACGTGCGTTGTGGTGGCTAATTTCTCCATTACCAAATGAGGAGAGATACAAACTTCACACATGTCAGAGTTATACTTGAACTACATCTTTAATAATAAGAGCTTTGCATTAGCAATGACTTTCAACGATTCGCCATTTCTAATGAACCATTGATAGTGACAACACAAAAGTACAAAGATCTTTTATAGCCAAGATACACCCCTCTCAACCTACATGATGAACCACAGACCTTCGGAACAGTCCACAAAGGAAGACATTATAATGAGAAAGGTGTATCCCTTAGCCAGATAGCATTCGCTATAAATTATCATTCAGTTTGGTCCCTAAAATGAGTTTCTAATCTCGTTCCTGATACTTCATAGCACAAAAACATTACCTCATGTTATCTGGAATGCTCTTTAGGTTTTATCACCCAAAGACATCGGAAATCTCCTCTGTCAGTGTTATCTCATAGAGGCCCATCCTCAGTAGAACACACACACAATAGTTAACAGAATACTTTATTCTGTCCAATAAAACAACCATTATAATGCAATACAAGCACTATAACATAATCTTGCAATTTTCCACGACAGCGTGTGTTTGTTCGTGCTTGTGTGTGTGTTTCTGTCTGCCTGTGTGGGTGTGTGCTTGCGTGTGTGTGTCTGCTTCTGCATGTGTGGTGTGTGTGTGTGTGCATGTGCGTGGCCGTGTGTGTCTATCAGTCCATGCAGCAAGGCCCAAGGTGAAGGACCTGAAAGACAAGGCAGACAGACTGCTGGAGAAACTGAAGCCCGTCCAGGACTACCGGACAACCTGAAGAAAAATATCCCCCAGATTAAAGAGTTGATCAACCAGGCGCGCAAGCAGGCCAACTTTGTGAGTCACACTCTTCCTCTCCATCCCTCTCTCTCGTTCTCAACTTCCCCTGTTTTCACGGCTGTAATCAGTGGCTTTTAAGATGGCCATTCTGCTAATTGTGCCATTGTGTCATCACAGAAATCACGATTCACAACTCTTTCTAGGAGAGTTCAGTCACACACAGTTGGTTCTTCCTAAAGTGATGAAAATGAAGTCACCTCCCTGTAAATCCCTCCACCCAGCTTTACCCTGTGGTTCACATGCATTGCCACCGTTTGAGTGAAGGCTCTGTTCAAAAAAGAAAAATTAGATCAATGTCAAGGCTTTTTTTACATGTATTTTTTTACAAAAGTGTAAAATAACAAATTGTTTCTCTTGCCTCTAAAGGACCTTGTATTTGACTTCTGTCACTACACAATTGTGTTTTCCTGAGTGTTCCTTGGGCCTTTTCATTGCTATTAGCTTGTGAGCATCGTAGAGCAAAACATATCAGTGTTCCTGAGAGTCTAACATTTTCAGAATGGGAACATAACAATTTGTAGCTAAAATCGGTCAGACTTTACAGCATACAATCATTGCTTTACAGACACTGCTGTAGCTCAGCTTCCATCCACCTCACAGACTAATAGCGGGCATCTACGGATTCAGTGGAAATAGACACATGCAATAGAAGATCCCTGAGCGTTCCTTGGGCTTTTTAAGTGCTCTCTGTCTGGTGATCCATGTGATGTCTCTCTCCACAGATTAAAGTGTCTGTGTCCTCCGGGGGAGACTGTGTCCGTGCATATGGACCAGAAATCAAGAAGGGTCGCTACAACACCATCAGTGTGAATGTGAAGAACACCTCCCCTGATAACCGACTTCTACCTGAGTCAGAGGACATAGCACCACACTGGGATGTTAGTCACCTCTGTGTGTGTGTGTGTGTGTGTGTGTGTGTGTGTGTGTGTGTGTGTGTGTGTGTGTGTGTGTGTGTGTGTGTGTGTGTGTGTGTGTGTGCGTGTGCGTGCGTGCGTGCGTGCGTGCGTGCGTGCGTGCGTGCGTGCGTGCGTGCGAGAGAGAGAGAGAGAGAGAGAGAGAGAGAGAGAGAGAGAGAGAGAGATACCCCAGTAAATCACTGAACTATAATAAGGGAAACCTCAGGGCAACAAATAATGTGTGTGAAACGTAACATATTAGGGCCATTTAGTGTTTAGGTTTGGCTCATCTCTATTCTGGGATGTGTAATGTGTTGTTGGCCAATTCATTTCAAATCATTCCACCAGTGGTTACTTCCCAACATACTAGATAAATACCAATTATCTTAAAGTCAGAGAGAAAATAATAAAAGGTTACTTGTTTCCCTGTGTGATCCCCAGGAGAGAGTAGGTGATATTGCCTCTATATACTGCAACAGCAACCACAGCGACCACAGCAATTAGCCGCCAGTTCAAACCGGACTATTTAATCTGTCTTCATCACTGATTTCCCTGGGGAAATCACACTGCTGTTGTTCATCTCTTGATTTGCCAGTGATTCTTCCCCATTATCTTATTTTAATGTGTCCTGCTCTGTTCTCCTGCACTGTGCTACCTACACTACAGCAACCAAGAGAGACAGAATAATAATGGACCTGTAATGTTATCAGATAGGAGATTGCAGTGCTGCATCTTATTGGCTCATCATCTGTCTGCCTCTAGATTGACTTCCTGGCAATTGAGATGTGTAAGGGCAAGGTCAACTTCCTGTGGGATGTGGGCTCCGGAGTGGGTAACGTGGAGTACCCTGACACGACTATAAACTATGGCAACTGGCATCGCATCGAGGCCTCACGGTAGAATACCATTGTTATTAATTTTCTATACCAGATATTTTTCAGAGCAAAGATTATACATGGATAGAGAGATTTGTCTATCAGTTTACTTATGAATTCATTCATATTTTAGCATTGATTGTGCCAGGTAAGCTTCTTATTCAAAAATCAGACTTCTCGTCTGATCATTTCTGTTTTGGTCCCAGGAATGGCATTAATGGCACCATCTCTGTCCATGCACTGGAGGGTCCCAGAGCTGGCATCGTGCCCACCTCTAAGAGTGGCACCTCCCCTGAAGGCTATACGATCCTGGATGTGGACCAGAATGCCTAACTGTTTTTCAGTGGCATGTTGGGCAGTGTGAAGGTAGCTGATATCACTTTGTCATACAGTAGTTTATCCCGGAGCCATTTAGACATTTTTACCCGTTTCTATTTTGGAAGATGCAATGGTATTCACTATGTGTTTCGTTGTTTGTCCTGTAGAAAGTGGTCAAAACCACTACTCTCTCCCGGTATATGAGAGTGACATACCTGGACAACAAACCTATCGGCCTGTGGAACTGTAGTTTAAGAACATTTCCCTCAAGTTGATGTTTCTAGAGCCTGTGTATTTTAAAGAACATTTTCCTCAAGTTGATGATTTTAGAGCCTTTGTAGCTTCATCAAATCAAATCAAATGTTATTTGTCACATGTGCCGAATACAACAGGTGTAGTAGACCTTACAGTGAAATGATTTAACCAACAATGCAGTTTTAAGAAAAAAACTAAGAAATGAAAGTAACAAATAAGTAAAGATCAGCAGTAAAATAATAATAGCGCGTCTATGTACAGGGGTTACCGGTACAGAGTCTATGTGCGGGGGCACCGGTTAGTAGAGGTAATTGAGGTAATATGTACATGTAGGTAGAGTTATTAAAGTGACTATGCCTAGATAATAAACAGAGAGTAGCAGCGGCGTAAAAGGGGGGCATTGCAAATAGTTTGGGTAGCCATTTGATTAGATGTTCAGGAGTCTTATGGATTGGGCATAGAAGCTGTTTAGAAGCCTCTCGGACCTATACTTGGCGCTCCGGTACCGCTTGCCGTGCGGTAGCAGAGAGAACAGTCTATGACTATGGTGGCTGGAGTCTTTGACAATTTTTAGGGCCTTCCTCTGACACCACCTGGTATAGAGATCCTGGATGGGAGGAAGCTTGGCCCCAGTGATGTACTGGGCCGTACGAACTACGCTCTGTAGTGCCTTGTGGTCGGAGGCCGAGTAGTTGCCATATCAGGCAGTGACGCAACCTATCAGGATGCTCTAGATGAGGCATGTGTAGAGCTTTTTGAGGATCTGAGGACCCATGACAAACCTTTTCAGTTCCCTGAGGGGGAATAGATTTTGTCGTGCCCTCTTCACAACTGTCTTGGTGTGCTTGGACAATGTTACTTCGTTGGTGATGTGGAGACTAAGCAACATGAAGCTCTCAACCTGCTCCACTACAGCCCCGTCAATGAGAGTGGGGCATGCTCGGTCCTCCTTTTCCTGCAGTCCACAATCAATCTCTTGTCTTGATTACGTTGAGGGAGAGGTTGTTGTCCTGGCACCACACGGCCAGGTCTCTGACCTCCTCCCTATAGGCTGTCTCATTGTCGGTGATCAGGCCTACCACTGTTGTGTCATCAGCAAACTTAATGATGGTGTTGGAGTCATGCCTGGCCATGCAGTCATCAGTGAACAGGGAACGCTGAGCTGTAGTCAATGAATAGCGTTCTCACATAGGTGTTCCTTTTGTCCAGGTGTGAAAGGGCAGTGTGGAGTGCAATCTGTGGATCTGTTGGGGAGGTATGCAAATTGGTATGGGTCTAGGGTTTCTGGGATACTGGTGATGATGTGAGCCATGACCAGCCTGTCGTAGCACTTCATGGCTACAGACGTGAGTGCTACGGATCGGTAGTAATTTAGGCAGGTTACCTTACTGTTCTTGGGCACAGAGACCACCATGGTGGTCTGCTTGAAACATGTTGGTACAGACTCAGACAGGGAGAGGTTGAAAATGTTAGTGAAGACACTTGCCAGTTGGTCAGCGCATGCTCGGAGTACACGTCCTGGTAATCCATCTGGCCCTGCGGCCTTGTGAATGTTGACCTGTTTAAAGGTCTTACTCACATCGGGTGCGGAGAGCGTGATCACACAGTCATCCGGAACAGCTGATGCTCTCATGCATGTTTCAGTGTTATTTGCCTCGAAGCGAGCATAGAAGTAATTTAGCTCGTCTGGTAGGCTCGTGTCACTGGGCAGCTCGCAGCTGTGCTTCGCATTGTAGTCTGTAATAGTATGCAAGCCCTGCCACATCCGACATGCGCCGGAACCGGTGTAGTACAATTCGATCTTAGTCCTGTATTGACGCTTTGCCTGTTTTATGGTTCGTCGGAGGGCATAGGGATTTCTTATTCATTTCCGGGTTAGAGTCCCGCTCCTTGAAAGCGGCAGCTCTATCCTTTAGCTCAGTGTGGATGTTGCCTGTAATCCATGGCTTCTGGTTGGGGTATGTACGTACACTCACTGTGGGGACGACATCATCGATGCACTTATTGATGATGCCAGTGAATGATGTGATGTACTCCACAACGCCATCGGAATAATCCCGGAATATATTCCAGTCTGTGCAAGCAAAACAGTCCTGTAGCTTACAATCTGCTTCATCTGACCACTTTTTTATTGACCGAGTCACTGGTGCTCCCTGCTTTAGTTTTTGCTTGTAAGCAGGAATCAGGAGGATAGAATTATGGTCAGATTTGCCAAATGGAGAATATTGTTGAACAAGCAAGTAATACCTTTACCCTTGTTAGTTTCCTCCCACCCCAGCTACGGTGGCCATCGTGGACATATACTCCAATGAAGAGGAGAAGCTGGTGCTATCATCAAGGCTCTGCCACTGGGCTCAACCTCAAAGAAGATGAGAGGATTTACTTTGGTGGTTTGCCAACCATTGGAAATTATAGGTATTTCCTGTACTCTTTAGGAGGTTAATCACCTCCACAGTAGGGCCTAATGATAGTATTATTTTTTTTTACACACACACACACACACACACGCATGCACACACACACACGCGCACACACACGCACACACACACACACAACTCTGTGTCTGCATACTGAACACTACCTTTGATCATCAATCTCACTTGGGTTAACATGTGTAAAGGTCTGTAAGAAATCCCAATATGGTAATTTGGAACTTTCTTCAACTAAAGTACACCTCGTGTCGCTTTTCTTTACACCTCTGCTCCGTGTTTTGCTCAGACACTCAGTACTGTACAGTCTGTTACTGTTTGTTCCTGTTCTTCTCATATTGTCACGTTTGGCCATAAAAGTTGAGGGCTGACAAGGCATATAGCCAGATTAACAGACAGACAAACAGACAAAGATTTGAGTTTCCATTAGAACACCTCTGTCTGCTCCCGGACCTTGAGTCAGTGTCACAGTGTCATTGTCGCTGGCCTCTCTGGTGTTAACTCTTTAGGAACTGTCACATAAATAGTAACAATAGGTTATGTAGATATGACCTTCACAGTCTTCGGCAGTATGAGAGGTGTATTCTATAGGTCTTTAAATCACACATGGAGAACTGAATGTACTTTTGAAGTTTCTGTCTACGTGTGTCATACTTGTCTTAATATGCATATATATTGTATCTTTTGCTCCTACAGTATTAAAGCAAGGTAATACATGTACTGTTAAAGTTTACTGTATCACCTTTTGCATGTACTTAGCATAGCACATTACTCTCTAAAGCATCCCTGGTACCTTGGCTTTATGCATTTACTTCACAAAAGTATGCTTACTTAGCTCATTGTAAATAAGAATTTGTTCTTAACTGACTTGCCTAGTTAAATATATATAAAAAAAGTTTATATATATATATATATTGCTTTAATGCAATATATGCTGGCCAAATTGCAATTGAGACAACTCTCTCTTCTCTTTACAGGTCAGAGGTTACCAAGAAGAGGTATGCTGGCTGTATGAGAGACATTGAGGTTAACAGAACCCCCTGTAACCTGCTGAGCAGCTCCGACTACACCGGCCTGACCAAAGGCTGCTCTGTAGAGATCAGTTTAGCACGTCTTCTCTTTCATCTCCCTCTTTTTTACAGGCACACTCATGAAATATGGCCAAACATTTTGCGAAAAAAAACAAGAATAATAAAAACGAGTGGGGCATATAAATAACAGAGAAATCTCTGCTTCTGAAATAGTTATTTTAGTTAGGGGAGAATAGTTATACACACATTCACACCACAGACACAGAATGTAAAAGAGTGTAGCAAAGAATTGAGTGGGAGAAGTCATTTTTAATTTAGCAACGACTGGTTTGTACGTCTCAGTTGTGTTCAGTTGTGTTTGTAAAATGTTTGCAAGATTTCACACTCACTTCAGTAGGCCTACATCCATTTCTTGTTGACCCTGTGTCAATGCCTGATGATGCATCTGACAATGCATACTGTGCTAATAAACTCTACTCTAACAGACAAGGTTTATTATTATGTTCGATATAACTCTGAAATTGATATGGACATTATAAACAAAACAACACAAAGTTATACTATATTGTTCTATTATACAGTATTCAGATTATAAAAAGAACTCTGCCAATTACTGATGACTTTCAAATGATTGTGCTGTGAATGAACATCATGACTGGTCTCTCTCTCACCAACAGAACCTCCATACAGTGAGCTTCTCCAAGCCAGGCCACGTGGAACTGAAGTCCATGTCCTTTGACGCTGGTACGGAGATCAGCCTGTCCTTCGCAACCAAGAGTGACAAGGGCATCATCCTGTTTGGCAGTGGGGGCAACAATGGGACCAGCTCCCAGTTCCAACTCCCCAAGAGGAGACACAGGCAGTCTGGGGAGGTAAGAGGAGGTGGATGAGACACACACATGCATACACGCATACACACACACATACACTCCTCGTACACACATATACTGTACACGCACACACACACACACACACACACACACACACACACACACACACACACACACACATACACACATAAACACTCACTTCAGTGATACAGCTATCAAAGCATGCTAACACAGCATTAAGTCCTCTATAATGTCACCTCCTTGTTCTTTATGTCATTGGATCCTATTACCCAGTAGAACTGGAATGGCTGTTGGAGGTGTTTCTTGGTTCCTGTAATTGAATAAGGAGCACTGTGCTGTCTGGCTGAGTTGCTTTGAAAAACTAACAGCACATTGATAATCAACTCCTGCTGTGTGCGAAGCTCCTTATTAAACTAACTATAAAAGAGATGGATTGCCTGTGAGGTTTAATGATTATACTTTCACCCGACAGCAAACAAAAATTGATAATCTTTCACAGAGGGCTAAAGGCTGGGAGATTTGCGATGACAGTTTTGATTAAAATATGACTTTCTACGTCTCTGTTAGGGCACCCTTCATCTCTCTCTCCATCTCTCCTTCTCTTCATCTGCAGACCACCACATCAATTAGTGCCTGTGGCTGCAGGAAATGATAGTGGGTTTAACCTCTAACATTCTCCCTGCAAGTGTCGTTAGTAAGAAATACATTATACAACAGTCCTCTGATGGATCACGTCCAATTTAACGATGACCCTTGGTAAAGGTCCAGACCGTCACCTTTAAAAATCATTAGACCTAGTAAATTAAGTGAGTGTCATTTCGAATGAGTACACGTCGGCCTCATCTGTCTCTCTGTCCTCGTCGTTCATTCTGTCAATTTGCGCAGGGGACAGGAGGAACGCGTGCTGAATCAGACCATAGTTATTGTAGCAGTAGCACTTCCCCTCACTCTCCCTCACTCTCCCTCACTCGCCCCAGGCAGACTCCCTCTGTGCATGCTAGTCTGCAATTCCAACGCTGTGGTGGGATGTGCTCACCATCTCGCTGGACTGATTACAGAGAATTTAATCATAACAAGAGGCACTTAAATCTATCTACTTCTCGTCTAGTATGTTTCAGAGAGGGCTGCGCTTTCTTTGAAGCTCTGCCCAAACAGAATCCAATCAAGGCGTGTAGAGAAATGGAGGACTTACATAAACGCTACAGGCCCTCAGGGTTGAAAAGCATATCGGTATGCAATTATGTAAAGTTGACTTCCTTTCTCAAAGTATCTGAGGTTTCATCATTATTGAACAGATTTTTCTTAATGTTTCTGGGCATAAAGTTCTTATTGTCTTTGAACATTCAAGGCTCCATATTGTATGAAGCCTGTCCTGACTTGCTCCATGTTGTATGAAGCCTGTCCTGACTTGCTCCATATTGTATGAAGCCTGTCCTGACTTGCTCCATATTGTATGAAGCCTGTCCTGACTTGCTCCATATTGTATGAAGCCTGTCCTGACTTGCTCCAGATTGTATGAAGCCTGTCCTGACTTGCTCCATATTGTATGAAGCCTGTCCTGACTTGCTCCAGATTGTATGAAGCCTGTCCTGACTTGCTCCAGATTGTATGAAGCCTGTCCTGACTTGCTCCAGATTGTATGAAGCCTGTCCTGACTTGCTCCAGATTGTATGAAGCCTGTCCTGACTCCAGATTGTGTCTTCTATCCAATGGTTTTATGCACTGAGTGTGTTTATGTATTGATTATCTGTATAACCCTGTGTCCCTTCTCTTCTCCACTGCCCCCTGCAGCCCTTCCTGGCTGTGTTGCTGAACAAGGGGGCCCTGGAGGTGCTAGTGTTTACAGGCAACCACAGCCCACTTCAAGGTGGTCCGCAAGCCTGACCAGGGCATCCTGCATAACGGGAGAGAACACACACACACACGCATTGAGAGATTGGGCAGCAGGTAAGATCACACACACACACATACACACATACACACACACACACACACACACACACACACACACACACACACACACACACACACACACACACACACACACACACACACACACACACACACACACACACACACACACACACACACACACACACACACACACACACACACACACACATTGCTATACACTGAACAGCCTCATATTGCACAATAACTTGTGTCTTAATGAACTAGTTTCAAGCCATTCACTTTTAGCTAGCTCTACACAGAGCTGGCTCAAAATGTCTCACTGTCCTGCGTGTCTCTGTCTTGGTCATTTGCAGTCCAGGTGGATGAGGAGCTGAAGAGGGAGCAGGGCCTTCCCAACGAGCAGCTAATGGGCGTCAAGAGACTGTTCATCGGGGGTATCCCCGCTGACATAGAGTTCAGCTCCCAGAGACCCAACGTCCACTTCGAAGGCTGCATCTGGAACCTCATGATCAATACCATGTACATCTCTCAGCAGCGCCTATTATCTCCCTACTATCTCCATATAACGATTCATTATCCTGATCGTAGATATTGGCTCATTATTAGTAGATATGATTAATGGAAGGCTATGTGGGAAGTGTTGTAAATGTGAAGTATTTGTTTCATTGGTTGGTTTCTCCCAGTTAAACAGGTTGTAAATGCAGTCATTTGACACCTTGACCTGTTTTGACTGTTTTTGTCTATAGATGATAATACATTCATATCATTAGGCTCAGGGCTCTCTCTCGCTTCCCAGTGGACTAAACACAGTTCACCCATATTTAGTTGGCTTTAATGGGGCTATCCTCTGTGATAACCATGTTCATAATTCAACTGATTACATCATCACCCATTAACACACTTTCTGTGTATTTGTGTGTGTGCACATCCATGTGTGTGTTTGTTTGCTTGTGCACGCCCTACAGCCTCACAGACTTCTCCCAGCCCGTGGCCTTTGAGAACGCAGAGATTGGCCAGTGTAACAACCTGGCCCCTCCCCCTCCCCCGCTTCCCCTCCCAGAGGAGGAGCCTGATGAGGAAGAGAAGGCCAAGGAAGAAGACGTGTCCCAGACGGTCCAACCTGAGGCTCCACCACCCACCCTGACACCAGACAGACCCTCTCATGTCCCACTCGTATGGGTATCAGGGAGTAAAAGACAAAAAAAATGCACATTAAAGGACTAAGTTCCCAGCCTATGATGGAGTGATTTATTATCCCCATAAAGAGCTGTCATCTGTCCCCAGCACAGCTCAGCCAGACAGACCGGTTGGCCCTGAGTCTAAATACACCATCAGAGAGGTTGATGTGGCTGGAATAAAGAATGGGCCGTTTTCCAATCCATTAGGTCTGTTTTATAGGTAAAGCTGCAGTGTTGACAGGGCTCTTTCTCATAGCTCCACTGCTCCATCTATCCTCTCTAGCTGACAGCTGAGGTGCTGTAGCAGTATTCTCTCTGTCCTCGCTCTGTCCTCCTTGCTCTCTCGCTCTCTTTCTGTCCTCTCTCTGTCTCGATCTCTCGGTCCTCTTCGATCTGTCTCTCTGTTTGTCTCTCTGTCTCTCTTTCACTCTCTCTCATCCATCCTTCCAGACTCATCCATTCTCTGCTAACCAAGCTGCCTGCATTGGCCAACACCACCTGTATTTTCCTCAAATATTCTCTTGATATATCTCCATAGTATGTATCATTGTAGGCAAATGAATAGATTGCTACACTATTGCCACTGGTGGTACAACATTTTCTTGTAGAACTAATCTTTTTCTTAGCAATGTTCCTCTAGCTACCTGCTGTGCTGACTTTCGCCATTCATGACATCAGTGACATCAGACGTGTGTCTGTGGAATCTTCATTTGAATGGATTTCAGCCATAGACCTTCAACACCAAGCCTCCTGTGTGAAGATGTGTTGCTTGTGAAATATACATGCACACACTTTCCATGTCCATATTCCAAGTATTGCCAGAAGACATTTGACTTTCAATAGGGATTTTCTTAATTTCTTTCTAAGTAAATCACTATGGTTTTAGTAGTTCTGTTTTATAAACAGGCTACATATGATATTTGCTGTACCGTGTGCAGTGGGAAATAAGTGTATGCAGTGTAAAATAAATGTCCCTTTAAGCAATGGGAGCCTTCCTGGCTCAACAAGAATATAGAAAGAAAGGACCATTCTACATTGAGAGAGATGTATTGTATAATGCAAGGTCAGAGGAATGTGTCTTCATGTTCTGAACAGAACAAAATAAGTGATTCATGTTGGCCTTGCAAAAACAAATGTACATTTTCTGATAGTCTCAAAAGCAAATCCATGTCTTTTTCAATAGCACCATCTATTGGCACGTTAGAATAGCACTTCATCTAGAAACAGAAAGCAGGTCAACTATATTCATATTAAAATGAATGTTTGCATTGTGTTTTTAATGCATTCTTTGAATGAGATCATCTTAGCTAATATGAATGGTTTAAGTCGACTGCGACTCCCCCGTCCCCTACAGGCCTCCCGTGCTGCCGAGGAATCTCCAGTGGTCTTAGAAAAAGCCAAACAGTTTGGGTTCTCCAAAAACAGGTCAAGAACAGGTATATAGAGCTTTCATTTATTTGAAAAGTCCCAATGAGACATTTCTTCTTTAGATCATGCGTCAGTTCTGTAAATATCATATTGGACTGACTGTTGTGAATCTGTTTGCTTACAGGCTAATCATAGAGTTTGAGCTGCAGATCACAGCAGAGTCAGGCCTGGTGTTCTACATGCCGAGGATCAACCACACTGACTTCGCCACCATTCAGGTGAAGGAGGGCATGGCCCACCTCGGCTATGACCTGGGCCACGACAACACCTCCGTTATCAACGACGGACACTAGCACAAGGTCTGGGATCACCTAATGTACCTCTCGAGCCAGCCGGAGAAACAATCATAATAATAATTTAGCATGGTGTACAGTCTGTTGGCAGTTACCATCAGTTCTATTTCACTGTCTGAGTGAGTTTAGATCGTGAGAGCAGACAGCTAAATACTGTGTCACAATGACACAACTACAAAACCACATCATTTTCTATTTGACTAGTTCATTGACCAAAACAGGAGGCAAGCCAAAGTAATCAGGAACTACAGTTCCTTATTTCCATTATGTATTAAAGATATGTATTTGTATTGTCCTTATTTACCCCTGAATCTTTCCCTTTCTGCGGTCTCCGATCCAGGTGGTGAGAAAGAAACAGAGAGGTGTACTGGTGATAGACAACCGCTACTCCAAGCACACCACCAGCCCCAAGAAGGCTGACATCCTGGATGGGGTTGGCATGCTTGTACATAGGTGGCCTACCTGTCAACTACACCACCAAGAGGATCGGACCAGTACGTTCATACACGCTTCCTCACATTTCATTTGTAGGAAATAAAACACAAAGCCTTATACACTGTATTACTGTAATTGTATGCATTTACATATGATCCGTTGAAAGGGTTGATGTTAGAAGTAATCATTTACAATTTATGGGATAGATTCAACAGTAAATTAAACTTCTCAGTGTAAAGTCATATGTTATAGCACAGTTAAAGGTGTGTTGTGTTCTTCTAGGTCTTGTATCGTATCAATGGCTGCATCAGGAACTTTAAGATGCTGGGTATTGTGTTGGACATGGACACGCCCACCTCCAACCACCAAGCGGGCAGCTGTTTCATCATCACTGAGAAGGGAACCTACTTCGATGGCATTGGATATATTTAAAGCAGGTACGTTCTGACACTCAAAACTTAGAACTATAACTATAGGAAAGACTCCAGGCTATAGTAGCATACCTATAAGATTCTGGAGTTTTCCTGACCAGGCTATTGTAACTTAACTATAAGATCCTGGGGTTTTCCTGACCAGGCTATAGTAGCATACCTATAAGATCCTGGGGTTTTCCTGACCAGGCTATAGTAACATAACTATAAGATCCTGGGGTTTTCCTGACCAGGCTATAGTAACATAACTATAAGATCCTGGGGTTTTCCTGATCAGGCTATAGGAACATAACTATAAGATCCTAGGGTTTTCCTGACCAGGCTATAGTAACATAACTATAAGATCCTGGGGTTTTCCTGATCAGGCTATAGGAACATAACTATAAGATCCTAGGGTTTTCCTGACCAGGCTATAGTAACATAACTATAAGATCCTGGGGTTTTCCTGATCAGGCTATAGGAACATAACTATAAGATCCTGGTCAGGAAAAACTCCTGACCACACAATGCAATATATCCTATCAATCACAAAATATAACTCCTCGTACACCAAAGTTTCACAGATCCAATTTTTATGACAGTATAATGACTCCCTGTCAAAATAAAGGTGAAATAAAAATAGATAACTTATTATTCAATCTCGTGGGATTTGTTGTATCAGTTCTGACTGTTCCCCGTATCTCCTGTCCTCTGGTCCAGTGGGTTCCTACAGGGTGGAAAGTGTAGACGTCCCAGAGCAACGGGGTTCTGCTGGTGGTCAGCAGCCAGGTGGACACCAAGATGGAGGGCCTGGGCATCGTACTGCACGGCGTACACACAAACATGCAATACAATACAATGCAATACAATAAAATTTTAATCAGACTATACACTCTCTTCTGTAAGCCTAACAACAATAATGAGTGTGCAAAGCTATTGTACTGTATAAATTCAATAATGGGTTTCAACAGAATCATAAATAACAGTCATGTTTTATGACAAACTGCCTACTAGACAAGACAGGTGTATTCTTTTTTTTTCTTTTTTCTTTTACCCCCATTTTCGTAGTATCTAATTATTAGTAGTTAGTATCTTGTCTCATCGCTACAACTCCCGTACGGGGTCAGGAGAGACGAAGGTCGAAAGTCACGCGTCCTCCGAAACACAACCCAACCAAGCCGCACCAATGTGTCGGAGGAAACACTGTGCACCTGGCGACCTTGGTTAGCGTGCACTGCGCCCAGCCCGCCACAGAAGTTGCTGGTGCGCGATGAGACAAGGATATCCCTACCGGCCAAACCCTCCCTAACCCGGACGACGCTAGGCCAATTGGGCGTCGCCCCACGGATCTCCCAGTCGCGGCTGGCTGCGACAGAGCCCGGGCACGAACCCAGAGTCTCTGGTGGCACAGCTAACACTGTGATGCGGGTGCCCTAGACCACTGCGCCCCCTGGGAGGCCAAGCCAGGTGTATTCTGAGTAAAGTATGTCTTCTCCCTTTCCTAGCTGCTGTTCCACGTGGACAACTGGGTGGGCCGGCTCACAGCCTAGTACCAGCCTGAGGCAGAGGCCTCTGTGACGGTCAGTGGCACTCAGTCACTGTCCACAAGCTCCGCCATAGGCTGGAGATCATTGTGGACGGCAGGAAGGAGCAAGCAGAGAGCCCCAACACCAGGTCCAACACCGCTGACATCTGGGACAGGTACATGATACAACAGCACTCACCAAGCATATCACACCTGGGACATGTTCAGTAGAGGCACCTGGGACATGTTCAGTAGACGTACCGTTGTGGAACATTAAACATTCAGTTAGAACTGTATCATGTAGAACATCTTGTAGAACAGACATGCCTCTGGAATCAGGTTACATATTAACTCCTGAACATGACCCTGGATACTGTGTGGGACATTAAAGTTGTGCCAAACCATGCTTCACTACAACGTTGAAGATGTTTGTGATTTACTTCCTATCTAAACCTCAGGAGATATTTAAAGTTATAACCTCCAGCAGTCATCGGCTACCTGACTTATGAAATAGATTCATGAATTTGTTTAACGGGCCAGAAAATTACAGTCATAAATCAACCGTTGTCTTTTATCTCTTTTCCTGAGGGGCTCAAGCAGTTTGGCTACCAGCACTTCATTCAAAAGCTGCATGCGCAACCTGAAGATAACAAAGGCATCCAAAGTGTTGGAGGTTCAATTCAACAAGGGCCTGGAGTTCAAGGAGTTTCAACCTCTCACCTGCCCAGCCAATGCAGCCTAAACACAGACTACCAAAGCCTGTCACTGCCAGAGGTACAGCAGCAGCACCAAAACACATGGAGACACAACTTACAGGACTGTAACTTCTCTCTCATTCTGGATCAGCGGGCCAACCAGCTTTATACCAAGGGTTTGGATTGCTTTTTAGAGTGTGAAGTATACAATACAAGTGAGTGGAACCTTTAGGAAGACGTAGTATAAAATCATGGTTCATTTAAAGGACTATAGATCCTCTTCTTTATCCTGTATGTCCTAAGCCTCCTGTGTCTGTCTGTCTAAACTACATGTGATGTAGCATACCGTATGTATGTTGTGGTTGGAATTTGTACTCTGTAACAACAAACAGCATTTTGAAATCCATGCTTTGAAGGAAATCTGTCTTTATTACAAAACAATTGTATTGTCTTTATTACAATATCAAACCATGGCCTTTAACTTATACTCGGGATCTTGAGGATTGCTATCTGCTTCATATCCAATAAATTTGTGTTTGCAACATTTCCTCCAACAAGGAACTGCCTTAGTTTGCTGCTCTTCCTAACCGTCTGAAGCAAGAAACTCTTACTGTCAATCTGGTACACACACTTTATTTGATGTCTATTCTACAGTAGGCTATGTCTAATATATATGGAGCAAACAGTGAACTGGACTGAAATGGGAAGAATTGTGAAAATAAAATGCTAAGCAACATATATGTTTGTAATTTTATTGGGAAGTGCATTTTTTTCTTGTAATAATACCATGATGTATGAATGCTTAATTCAGTTCTACAATTGTCTTCAGTGCTATAACAACTATCTTTTCTGATTAATTTCATTCTTATGAGCTGTATTGGGGAACACCTCTGGGGGGGATGAGCTCCCCAATCTGACGGACCAAAGGCTAACGACTCATGGAAACGGAGAACCGACTACGAGCATGGAATGTGTATGTGGAAAGGTCGGCAAGAATGCCCAAGGCCTAAAGATGAATTAATTCTGGATTAAATGTTTGGAGGGGAAAGTACAGTGCCTTGCGAAAGTATTCGGCCCCCTTGAACTTTGCGACCTTTTGCCACATTTCAGGCTTCAAACATAAAGATATAAAACTGTATTTTTTTGTGAAGAATCAACAACAAGTGGGACACAATCATGAAGTGGAATGACATTTATTGGATATTTCAAACTTTTTTAACAAATCAAAAACTGAAAAATTGGGCGTGCAAAATTATTCAGCCCCCTTAAGTTAATACTTTGTAGCGCCACCTTTTGCTGCGATTACAGCGTAAGTCGCTTGGGGTATGTCTCTATCAGTTTTGCACATGGTTTGGCGCAGTGAAGCAGGAGTCTACGAGAACAACGTACACCATGAACTAGAGAGCTGCGAAAATCCACAAGATCAGGCAGGAACTGAAGGTCCTCAAGAAACAAAGAAACAGCAACAAGGAGGCCAGTGACGAGCATCTTGAGAAAGATGCGTAGGGCTGAATGGCATAGAAGATGGCAGAAAGAATGAGCCAGGAAGCGAACTGCCTTTATAGCCAATCCCTTTGGTTTCACAAAGCTGCTACTAGGATAGAAGCTCAGTGCGAACCTGGCTTGTCCAAAGATGAGATTGACCAGCACATCCAGAGCACATACAGTGACTCCGACAAGGAGCAGGAGTTGGGTCAGTGTAACATCTTGATACACTCACCAGCACCGGTCACAGAGTTTGACAACAGGGAGCTGAGCTACTCCTGAAAGAAGTACAGGAAGTTGTGAAGAGGGCAAGGTCTAGCTCAGCTCGTGGACCAAGTGGAGTCCAGTACAAGGTCTATTAGCACTGCCCTCTGTTACTCAAGCGGCTCTGGAAGATCATTAAGGTCAGCTGGAGGAGAGGCAAGGTTGTACAGCAGTAGGGATTGGCCGAAGGAGTTGGATCTCAAAGGAAGAGGATTCTGAGAGAATCAACCAATTAAGGATCATCTCATTGCTAAGTGTCGAAGGGAAGATTTTCTTCAGCATTGTAGCCAGGCGGCTGGCAGACTTCCTCTCTAAGAACGGCTACATCGGTACATCGGTCCAAAATGGACCTAGGTGTTTGGAGCACACAGGTGTGGTGACCCAGCTCATCAAAGAAGCGCAATAGGACAAGGATGACGTGGCAGTGCTCTGGCTTGTCCTTGCCAATGACAACAGATTGATGCCTCTTAAGCTGGTGCAGACTACAATGAAAAAACACCATGTCCCAGACAGTGGCAGACCTCATCCTGGACTCCTATAACAGGTACAGCATGAGAGTCTCAGCAGGGTCAGTAACATCAGTGGTACAGACTGGAGGTGGGAATCATCACAGGCTGCACCATCTCCGTGATCCTGTTTGCCCTGGCGATGAACATGATTGTGAAGTCTCCTGAAGCTGGGGTGCAACAAACAACAATCAGAACCGTTATGGACGACCTGGCAGACACCACACAGTCATTGCCAGGAAGCAGGTGGATTCTGTAAGGGTTGGAGAAGTTGATTGGATAGGTGAGAATGAGCTACAAGCCAACAAAATTGAGGTTGATGTCGTTGAAGAAGGTCAAGGTCGTAGACAGATTCCGCTTCGTCATCGCAGGAACACCAATCCCCACAGTCTCGAAAAAGCCAGTGAAGAGCCTTGGCAAGGTGTTTAACAGCAGACTGAGGACACAACATCAATCCAGTCCACCTGTCAGGAGCTGGAGACCTGGCTGAGAGCAGTTGACCGGTCAGGACTGCCCGGAAGTTCAAGGTGTGGATGTATCAGCATGGCATCCTCCTGAGAATACTCTGGCCTCCGCTCATCTACGAAGTCACCATCTCCGCAGTCAAGAACTTGGAGAGGAAGGTCAGCAGCCATCTCCAAAGGTGGTTGGGGTTTTCAAGAAGCTTTAGCGGCATAGCCTTCTATGGGAACAGCAACAAGCTGAGGCTGCCCTTGAAGTCCCTGGAAGAGGAGCTCAAGGTCACTCGGGCGAGGGAAGTGAAACACTGCCAAGGGGAAGGAGAGACACAGGCTGGTTCAGGAGGAGATGAGATCAGCTGTGAAAGAGGTCCAGCAGAGCAGTGGGAATAAGACAGCAAAGAGCCTGGGCGAAGTAGGACCAGGCAGTGTAAGCGAGCTCGGCCCAACTGTCAGAAGATCACTTTAGTTTCAGCCAGGCTCAAAATCCAAAACAAAATCTAAAGTACGAGGGACTGGTCATCAACTGTTGGAAGCAGGGTGTGGAAGGCTAGATGTGTGCCTATCGAGGTAGGCTGTAGTGGTTTAGCTGGGCAATCCCTCTCCAGAGCCCACAGTACACTCAGCATCAATGGATCGAAGACGAGGAGAGCCATCAGCAACAACATCAAGGCAGCTGTAAAAGCCTCAATATGGCTATGGATCAAGAGAGGAGATCCTTGGGGGGCAGCATTATGCCACCTGGACACAAGTCGGGTTCTGATCAACCTCGGCTGGGTTGAAAAACATATTTCAACCAGGCAGGTGCGACACGAAAGTCACAAATAGCGATATAAAAAATGCCTTACCTTTGATGATCTTCTTCTGTTGGCACTCCAAAAGGTCCCAGTTACATCACAAATTCGATAATGTCATTCTTTATATCCATAAAAACTCAGTTTAGCTGGCGGGCTTCAGTCAATAACACACCTAGTTTCCCTCCATCAAAATGCATACAAAATGAATTCCAAACGTTACTAATACATTTTTCCAAACAAGTCAAACAACATTTACAATCAAACCTTAGGTACCCTAATATGTAAATAAACAATCAAATTTAAGACAGAGAATCGTTAGTCTTTCCCGGAGAAAAATTCCAAAGAACGCGCTCTCTTCCACGCACGCGCTTGGAAACACTACAGCCAAAATGGGAGCCACCTAGAAAAACTACAATTTCCGGCTCATTTGTCCAAAAACCAGCCTGAAACTCTTTCTAAAGACTGTTGACATCTAGTGGAAGCCCTAGGAACTGCAATCTGGGAGTACTTGGCCTTATAATAAAAGTGATAGTCATTGAAAATAGTGGTAGGCCCAATAATTTTGTTGTTGGGATGGTTTGTCCTCAGGGTTTCGCCTGCCATATCAGTTCTGTTATACTCACAGACATAATTTTAACCGTTTTAGAAACTTTAGAGTGTTTTCTCATGTATATGCATATCCTAGCTTCTGGGCCTGAGTAACAGGCAGTTTACTTTGGGCACGCTTTTCATCCGGTCGTCAAAATACTGCCCCCTACCCAAGAGAGTTTAAGGAAGTGAGATTATAGTGAGAGTGTACCACTACATCCCAGTGTAGAAGTAGAACTGATTCATCCATCCTGTGCTGCTCTGCATCGGTTGTCATAATGAGGGCTCTGTTCAGACTGACCCAGGAAAGAGTCCTCTCCTTGGGGCAGAGAGAGAGGAGAACCATCCTGGAGCTCTACGGCAGCTCCACTCCAGCTCAGCACTGGTGTACAGACAGCGTGGACATCACCATGACCCAGTCAGGTAAGGTATGATATCTTAACTGTGTGTGGCGTCGAGCTGGAGCGCACATGATAACATAGCTCAAAGTGAGAACAACTCTCTCTCTCGATCTCTCTCTTGAGCACTCTCTTTCTCTACCTCTCTCGACCTCTGAATGCTCAGCTATGAAAAGCCAATTGATTTTACTCCTGAGGTGTTGAACTGTTGACAATGCTGGTCATCTTTGAACGTCTTGAAGAAGGATCTGGCCTAAATAGCCATGTACTCTTATAATCTCCACCAGGCATTATCTCAAACTGCTTGTTGTATTTGTGTTGTGGACATCATTGTGTGGCAATGTTTAGGTGGGGTTCTGTTTAAAGATACACGGAGGACAGAGGCAGTCAGGTCGATACAGACAGCTCAAGAATTGTGCTTATATATGCAGGAAAAAAATACATAGAATTTTGAACAATTATTATGTCTCTAGACTGCAAGAAAAAGATGTTTGAATTCAACATTCTCTAATGTACTTTGCTCCCTCGGATGTTTGCACATGACCCCCCCAGGCAGAGTTCACATTTGTTTTCGTGTTCAACGTAATCTCAAATGATTCACAAATTGTCCTGTAAATTGTAGACTAAATGTAACCTTGCTTACAGTATACCCTTGACATTTCTGTTTTCTTTGGCTCTCCAACAGAAATGTCTTCTTTTTAAGAACATCACATTACAAGTATTCTGGATGACACCGTGGAAAAGGAACAACAGTAAAGGTCAGCATGCTGCACAAAGCTCACTCCAACCCACAAGTGCACACATTTTCTTTTGACTTTCAAAATATGAAATGTGGCGTCATGTCTCTCTGTGTGTCCCCTGCAGATGTGAGGCGGCTGCAGGCCATGGTGACCTCTGTGTTTGGCCTAGTAAAGTCTAGCCAGCACCAGCCACCTCAGTTTGTCCAAGTCCCCTTCCACCACTACAGCCAAGCCCTCCAGGCCACTGTACAGGCCCATCAAAGGAAACATGGACTACTCATGTAGGCACAAGCAAAACAGAACACAATATTCTCCTTTGGGAAAAATGTGTTCCCTTTGATTTTCTATTATTGTTGTTTTTAATGTATTTTATTGTGTATACATGAGAACATTACACACTAAATAGGAGCAATTACACATTTATTTACAAAAAGTTTAGTGGTCATTTCAGAAGCAGTATAACACAGTATACAACATCAAATGGAACATCTTTCAAGTCATATTCACAGTGTCAAGAACAACATAAGGGCAGGTAGAGTGTATAAAATACAGTACATATCTGAAATAATGTTATTCATGTTTTCTAAATTGAAATGATCGGACATACATTGCATTATTCAAAACTGATCCCTCCATCGAAAGTACCTTTTGAGAACTACACATGTTAATGTTATTAGGAAGCGACCTGGAATGCTAGCTTAGGACCACAGCTTGAGAACCGGTTCTACCCAACACATCTTCATATGAACACAATTTTAGCTAGCAGGGTTGAGGTCAATTCCATTTAAATTCTAGTCAATTAAGAAAGTAAACCAAATTCCAATCCCAATTTTTCCCAATTGAAAAGCATTGAAGAGAATTGGAATGTCAGGGTACTTCTTGAATTGACTGAAACTGAAATAGAATAGAATTGACCCTGGTAGTTTGGGGAGGCCTGTATGCTACGTTTTAGTTATCTTACAATGGAGAATAAGCTGCAGAGTAAAGAAAATCCTATTAGTGTTTAAATTATGTCTTAAATGTCTATGATTGAATGTAAAAACATTGTCGCTGTCATTTTTAGAACAATCCATTACAATATACTGTTTCCTCAACTGTTGTTTTCTTGGTTTGGGGCATTTACTGTATTGATCAATACCACCACAGATTATAGTTCAGTGGCTCTCCTCAACTCCTCAAGCTCTTGGCAGTTGGACTTCCAGTAGCATACATGTCAATCAGGGGAGTGATTTATCCCAAACAGTAAGTACCCTGTACACATGTGGACCTAACACACCACAGGGCATACATTTCAGAGGAAGAGCCCTCATCTACTTAAACTGTATTCTAAACTACAGCACCAAAGGACAACAACTTTAACACTTCTGTAATACCTGTCCTGCTGGCTCCAGTGGTCAGCCTTAACGTTACCTCTGTCCGTTATCCTTTAAAGGCCCAGTGCACTCAAAAACGTGATTTTCCTATGTTGTATATACACTCACTGGACAGTTTATTAGGTACAACACCCCGTTTACAAAGATGCATCGCACCAATAGACAATTAGACACGTGGCCGTGGCTTGCTATATAAAGCAGGCAGAAAGTAATTGAGGCGTTCAATTGAACGTTAGGATGGGAAAAATTTGTGAGCTAAGGGACTTTGAGCATGGTATGATCATCGGTGTCAGGCACACCGATTCCAGTATCTCAGAAATGGCCGGCCTCCTGGGCTTTTCACGCACGACAGTGTCTATGGATTACCAAGAATGATGCGAAAAAACATCCAGTCAGCGGCAGTCCTATGGGCGAAAACAGCTTGTTGATGAGAGAGGAGAATGGAGAAGGAGAATGGCAAGAATCGCGCAAGCAGGCGGGCCACAAATAGGCAAATAACAGCGCAGTACAACAGTGGTGTGCAGAACGCCATCTCGGAACTCACAACTCGTCAATCATTGTCACGGATGGGCTATTGCAGCAGACGACCACATCAGGTTCCACGCCTATCAGCTAAAAACATAAAAGTGGTTTCAGTGGACAATTGAGGAGTGGAAAAACATTGCCTGCTCTGACGAATCCCGGTTCTGGTTGCATCATGCTGATGGCAGAATCAGCATTTAGCATTAGCAGCATAAGTCCATGGACCAATCCTGTCTGGTGTCAACGGTACAGGCTGGTGCCGGTGGTGTAATGGTGTGGTGAATGTTTTCCTGGCACACATTAGGACCCATGATACCAATTGAGCAATGTTTGAACGCCACACTTTGTAGAAACCACGCCACAAAGAATTCAGGCTTTTCTGGAAGCAAAGGGGGGTCCTTCCAGGTACTAGATGGGTGTACCTAATAAACTGGACAGTGAATGTATATTTCCACACTATGAGGTTGGAAAAAGTCTGTCAAATTGTAAAAATTATGATAATGCCCGTTTGAAAAGACCGCCTGAAATTTCAGCCTGTTTCAGTGGGATGAAGTGAGGCCTGTCTAGCGACCTCTGCCAATAACGGCTAGTTATCAGGTTACATATCCCTCCCATTAGGCTCGTGCAATCAGGCCCCTCACTCAGACCCGACAGTCCTATCAAAATTCATGCTTGAGAAATTGCCCTTTGCAAATAAGCTATTTTTGTTTCATTTTTACCCTTTTAATAGAAAACAATCACAGTAAGTTACTTTATTTGTGACCCGGAAATTATTTGATATTGAGATAAAAATGGATGCATTGGACCTTTAAGACATGGCTGGCAGGGTGTGAGTATCCTATCTCTGGATGATCCACTTGATGACCCACTTTGCACTGGGGTTCAGCTCCAACAGGTCTTTCATATAGGTATCCTCATCCAGACAGCGCTCCTCTGTTCAGGAACAACACACAGCAAAGAACTAATCAGGTACTGTCTGACATATTGGGAAGGTGACGCTTTGAATATGGTCTGAGTCTACTGTAGGATGTTGTCATATCTATAAAAAAAAAATGTAAGTACCAGTCAATAGTTTGGACACACCTACTAATTCCAGGATTTCTTTATTTTGTTATTTTCTGCATTGCAGAATAATAGTGAAGACATCAAAACTATGAAATAACACATATGGAATCGTGTTAAACAAGTCAAAATATATTTAACATTTGAGATTCTTCAAAGTAGCCACCCTTTGCCCTGATGACAGCTTTGCACGCTCTTGGCATTCTCTCAACCAAGTTCATGAGGTAGTCAACTGGAATGCATTTCAATTAACAGGTGTGCCTTGTTAAAAGTTAATTTGTGGAATTTCTTTCCTTCTTAATGCGTTTTAAGCCAATTAGTTGTGTTGTGACAAGGTAGGGGTGGTATACAGATAGCCATTTTTGGTAAAAGACCAAGTCCATATTCTGGCAAGAACAGCTGAAATAAGCAAAGAGAAATGACAGTCCATCATTACTTGAAGGACAGTCATTTCAGAAAATGTCAAGAACTTTGAACGTTTCTTCAAGTGCAGTTGCAGACGCATCTCAACATCAACTGTTCAGAGGAGACTGCGTGAATCAGGCATTCATGGTCGAATTGCTGCAAAGAAACCACTACTAAAGGACACCAACACGAAGAAGAGACTTGCTTGGGTCAAGAAACACAAGCAATGGACATTAGACCGGTGGAAATCTTGTTCCAACCTCCATGTATGTGTGAGAAGCACAGCGGGTGAACGGATGATCTCCGCATGTGTGGTTCCCACCGTGAAGCATGGAGGAGGAGGTGTGATGGTGTGTGGGTGCTTTGCTGGTGACACTGTGTGATTTATTTATAGTTCAAGGCACACTTAAACAGCATGGCTACAACAGCTGTCTGCAGTGATATGCCATCCCATCTGGTTTGAGCTTCGTGGGACTATCATTTGTTTTTCAACAGGACAATGACCCAATACACCTCCAGGCTGTGTAAGGGCTATTTGACCAAGAAGGAGAGTGGTGGAGTGCTGCATCAGATGACCTGGCCTCCAGAAACACCCGAGCTCAACCCAATTGAGATGGTTTGGGATGAGTTGGACCGCAGAGTGAAGAAAAAGCAGCCAACAAGTGCTCAGCATATGTGGGAACTCCTTCAAGACTGTTGGAAAAGCATTCCAGGTGAAGCTGGTTGAGAGAATGCCAAGAGTGTGCAAAGCTGTCATCAAGGCAAAGGGTGGCTACTTTGAATAATCTAATATATCAAATACATTTTGATTTGTTTAGCACTTTTTTGGTTACTACATGATTCCATAGTTTTGATGTCTTCACTACTATTCTACAATGTAGAAAATAATAAAAATAAAGAAAACCCCATGAATGAGTCCAAACTTTTGACTGGAACTGTATATTAATGCCACAGAATACATAGTGCACAAAACATTAGGAACACCTTCCTAATATTGAGTTGCGCCCCCTTTTGCCCTCAGAACAGCTTCAATTCATCGGGGCAGGGACTCTACAACGTGTCAAAAAAGTTCCACAGGGATGCTGGTCCACGTTGACTCTAATGCTTCCCATAGTTGTCTCAAGTTGGCTGGATGTCCTTTGGGTGGTAGACCATTCTTGATACACACAGGAAACTGTTGAGCGGGGAAAATCCAGCAGCGTTGCAGTTCTTGACACAAACCTGTGCGTCTGGCACCTACTACCATACCCCATTCAAAAGGCACTTAAATATTTTGTCTTTCCCATTCATCCCTGAATGGCACACATACTCAATCCATGTCACAATTGTCTACAAGCTTAAAAATCCTTCTTTAACCGGTCTCCTCCCCTTAATATACACAGATTGAAGTGGATTTAACAAGTGACATCAACAAGGGATCATATCTTTCACCTGGGTTCACCTGGTCAGTCTGTACACTCAGTGTATTTGAGATGGTTTGTGTGTTGAATGACTGCACACCACCATGGAATACTTACTGATATTGCCCCCTATTTCATAAAGGCACAGGTCTTCTCTCTTCACAGACACAGAGCTAGAACACACAGATGACATAGTCAGGGATAAATAAAAACCTATGTTACAAATATAGAGTGACATTCCAATACAATGTCAGAGCTATGACATTTTAGTTTTATGTAACAGATGTGGGGAAATCTGAGCCATGCCATGCAGTGTCACTCAACTGAGTTGGAGCAGAAATAACAGTCTCCATAGGCTGCTCAGTTATACCACACACAGGGTGTAAATGTCTCTGTACTGTAATTTAGCTGGACTCAAAATGCAATCCTTTGGTGTATGACGGGCTTGACAGTAGTTCCTCGGGGAGGACATGGACAGTGGAGAGGGAGGGGTGTTGGTCTCACCTCTTCTGGCTGAGGAAGTGACTGAGGACGTCAGACGCCTGCAGCTCTTCAGTCAACTGGACAGCCATGGAGACCTTAGAGAACTGAGGGGCCTGGACCCTGATGACGCCCTGAGAACTACTGTCCGCCTAAGGATAGACAACAGACACGTTTCCGCTAACCATCATAATAGTGTACAAACTATAGTGTAGCTACTGTACTTCATACTACACCAATACAAACTGTACAGCAGCTATATTCTTGTACAACATATCAAGCGTTTCTAGAAAATTGCACTTCAATATCAATATACTTTGAAGGTATTCAAATTCTATGCTAAATTATACAATTTCGTCATAAATCCATATTCTTCATTATTAAGTAATTTTTCAAACAAAAACATTACAGTTCTACATATGTCCACTAGGCGTCACAGGGGAGCCATTCCCTTTTAACTCAGTTGAACCAGGAAGTGCAGAAGGCATTTGAGTTGAGTCATTCACATATTATCCTCTTGATTCACTCAGGAGCATGGGTGTTCCCTCAGCCATAACTGCTTTTCAGTTACCATACACAGGTGCTAGACAGACGGCCTCCTTTGTTTTCTGCTGCTCTCACCTCTGAGGGGGGTTTCTCCTGTTTTTCGGGTTTCTCTCGGTCATAAGCAATCTTCTTTAAGAGTTTCCTCATGGCACGCTCTTTGCTAATTTTCTTCTGGTTCTCCGTGTTTTGTTTCCTGACTTGGTTCATTATGAATTTAGGAATCTGAAGTGAAAAATTTATAATAACATTACAAATATGATACCAAAGTGTAATTTCAACTACAGTAGGCCTCTAAAGTATCTATGTCAAAAAGGTAGAAGACTGGAGCGTACCGTCCAGAGTAGGTTTTGGTATCGGATGAGCAGTCGGACGATGTTGGCGGTCTCTGTGGCCATGGATAATTCCTGCTGCATACTGATCTTGTTGCGGAAGCCTTTAAACATGAATATGTTTGGAGCCATCACCACGGCAACGTTGTTCAAGGTCATCTTGTTCTGCTCTTTGTGGTCTATGACCCTCTGAAGGAACTCCATCAGCGCCTGAAACCATCATAAGATACATTATATTGTGTCCAACAGACACCATGAGTCTACACTGTATTGGCTAGAAAACTAGCACAGAGAAAGCAGTTCTATCTACCTTCAGTACATCACGGCTGGACTCTGGAAGTAGCAGAACCACTAAGTTGAGAGCCTGCAGCTGTTGCGTCTTAGTGGGTAGTTCTGTAAGGCAAGCAATTAAATCACATCCACAATGAATTGGTTTACTAACCCATAGCTCAACATATGATAAAACTCAATGTGAATCAAGCTACATTTGTGAACGACTATACCACAGGAGGTTGGGGGCACCTTAATTGGGGAAAACGGGCTCGTGGTAATTGCTGGAGCGGAATTAGTTGGTATGGTATCAAATACATCCAACATGCAGGTGTTTGATACCATTCTATTTGTGCCATTCCGGCTATTATTATGAGCCGTTCTTCTCTCAGACGCCTCCTGTGGAGTATACATATAGTGCACCATTGTGAGAAAGTGTGTAGCATAAGGAAAGTCTGGTGCATAATGTAGTGCAGCATATAATGGGACTGACTGAGCACTGCCATGAAAGCAATGAGGTACTCCACAGTGAGCAGTGGGTGGGGCAGCTCCCTGATGAAGAGCTTGAGCAGGCTGGCTGCATCGTGCTGCTTCAGACTCTCCCATGAGAACAGGCCCTCATAGAACTTCCCCTCCAGCTCCACATGCACCGCCTGCCAACAGGACACATATGTTAATATACACACATACATTGTAGGCTTCATCACATAGGCCTACAGTACAACACTCATCATAAATTCCACACAGTCTGTCACCACACCAGCCCCTCCGTTAGCCAAATGTTCATTTCTCTATTGCTACATTATGCTGATTTTACAGCATGCAAATCCTTGCCCAGACATCGTATAGGCATAAACCATAAACCATCTATCAACAATGATGAACAATGACCTTGACTCTTGTGGCTGATCCGGGTATCCGTAGAAGCCACTCTGTGTCCAGACCTTCCTCCTCTATGTGAAAGATCAGCTGGAAACAATAGGACACTCTTATAAGCTTTAACCACCAAATCAACAGCACACATGAGAATACCATCACCACTACAGCAAACTGCAGAGATTTCTACTTCAGGGCACACATTTAGACATACCGTAGGATTAAAGTGAACCGGGATCAGATTACAGTGCACCAGGATCCCTAACTGTGTTACTGAGAGGTTGTGCTGCTCACCCTCTGCAGTATGATTGGCACCTTGGTCCCTGGCTGTCTCCTCTGGTCCTGCTCCAATAGGGTGGCCAGGGGAACTCCAAACAGGCCAGACTCTAGAACACAGACACAACAAACATAATTTCCTCAGAGCTTCCTGAGACTAAGGGGGCTTTCACACCAAATTGGTTTGTAGTGTTTTTTCCAAACCCTGGCGTGTTTTCCCCCTTAGTTCGGTTCGTTTGGACAGGTGTGAACACTCTATCCGCACTCGGGAGCACACTAAACAATACACCATGGTTCGCTCAAAAAGGGTGGTCCATTCGTACCATGGTGTGTTTCGCTACAGGTGGGAACACAGTCCGGACCAAATACAGGGAAAGAACCACTTGAATGCGAGCATTGGATTAAATAACTTCAAATACCTGAAACATTATGTGAGTAGCAGAGCATTTATGATTATTGTGCCGTTTCCTCCCATATGTTGTACTAGGCCTATGAAGTTTGATAATCGTAGATGGATTTAACGTGAGCATTTTTCTCCAATAAACAAATTACCTGCATGAACACATGTTTAGGCATTTTAGTTTGTTTGACATTTGGCAATGTGAAACCAACCAAATGAAAAAATGTAACAAATAATTAAACTCTGATTCGAACTATAGCTCAAAATGGGATAGTTAATGGGATAGTTATTAGGGCACTTAGATATACTGTTATATAGTACTTCCATGCTAACAGTTGTAGCATACTGGCTCACCTTTGACCTTGAGTTTGACTGCTTTGTGGGCCTTGAGGTCGATGCCTGCCGTGTCAAACAGAGCGGTCATCTCTATCAGTACCAGGCGGTGCACCTTCTTCATATCCTGAGGGGACAGGTCCCCCATCTTGGTCAGCCCAGTCTTGTCTCTGCTTAGCTTGAAGTTCTGTCACACAGAGAAGACAGAAGCAGAAGTTAACATAGGCAAGTTAGCAAACCCGACATAATTTGAGTATCTGTGGTTATACTTTAATGTCACCACCAGGTGTCCCTAGAGCAAGAGACAAATGCACAAGTAGGCTAGAATAGTTTGGACTGTGAAATGTATTAGACAAAAAGTACTCAAAAGGTTCTGATTGATCATCTGTGCAAACGGCAGCATTCAATGTCATATAAAACTTACACTAGTACACAAGCAGGGGGGGGATATAAGAAACAAGACATAAGAAAGCTCAGGATTTGTGTTGTTGTTGTTGTTGACATTTCTTTGGGCAAAAAACTACTTCCATAGTTCCATTCATTTTTTAAACCAATACCGATTTACATTCAGACGATTCCCGTGACGCCTGTGAGGGTAGTAGAACAAACGGAGAACACTGTCGTGTTCCTGAGAGTTCATTCGTTTGAAGCCCTAACGGTTCGGATGCTACAGACAGAAGTTGGCACAGACTTCAGATGAGGCCCCTGGGGCCCATGGGAGTCATGGGCAAAACGGAGAACACCATCGTGTTCGTGAGTCTCCTCTTTCCATACAGTGGTCATATTAGTTGGGATGCTACATTAGTTTTCGTGAGAGGAACGATTTTCAGGATGTCTCTTGATCTGGCAAACACCGCTGTAGTAGCTCTGCCACTTTCTACCGCGGATGCGTAAGGCCAACATACTATGCCTTCAGGAAGTATTTTTCCACATTTTGTTGTGCTACATCCTGAATTTAAAATATATATTTTTTGTCACTGGCCTACACACAATACCCTATAATGTTAAAGTGCAATTATGTTTTGTTCAGAAATGTTTACAAATTAATAAACTAATTATAAATTACATAAATTAAAAATTTATAAAAAATGAAAATAAATATCTTGAGTCAATCCTTTTTGTTATGACAATCTTAAATAAGTTCAGGAGTAAACATTCGCTTAACAAGTCACAGAATGAGTTGCATGGACTCATTCTGTGTGTAATAATAGTGCTTAACATGATTTTTGAATAACTACCTCTTCTCTGTCCCCCACATATACAATTTTCTGTAAGGTCCCTCAGTCGAGCAGTGAATTTCAAACACAGATTTAACCACAAAGACCAGGGAGGTTTTGCAATGCCACAAAAAGAAGGGCACCTATTGGCAGATAAAATAAATAGACACTGACTATCCCTTTGAGCATGGTGAAGTTATTAATTACACTTTGGATGGTGTATCAATACAAAGTGTTATGTTTGGGGAAAATCCAATAAATCACATGAATATCTTCATATCTTCAAGCATAGTGGTGGCTGCGTCATGTTATGGGTATGCTTGTAATCATTAAGGATTGGGGAGTTTCAGGATTAAAAAAAACAGAATGTAGTAAGCACCGGCAAAATCCCAGAGGAAAACCTGGTTCAGTCTGCTTTCCACCAGACACTGGGAGATTAATTTACCTTTCAGCAGGACAATAACCTAAAACACAAGGCCAAATCTACACAAGTTGTTTACTAAGAAGACAGTGAATGTTTCTCTGAGTGGCTGAGTTACAGTTTTGACATAAATCTACTTGAAAATCTATGGCAAGACCTGAAAGTGGTTGTCTAGCAATGATCAACAACCATTTGATAGAGCTTGAAGAATTTTGAAAAGAATAATCAGCAAATGTTGCACAATCCATGTGTGGAAAGCTCTTAGAGTGTAATCAATGCCAAAAGTGTTTCTACAAATTATTGACTCAGGGGTGTGAATACTTATGTAAATGAGATATTTATGTATTTCATTTTCAATAAATGTAATTTTTGAATATAAACTTGTTTTCACTTTGTGATTATGGGGTACTGTGTGTAGATAAATCTATTTCAGGCTGTATACAACAAAATGTGAAATAAATCAAGGAGTATGAATACTTTCTGATGGCACTGTAGGCGAATGCGGTGGATTGAGACGCAGCCCATACAAAAAAATGTATATCTCTAGTTTAAACAGACGGATTTCAACGGGAATTGTTTATTATGTTAATTATACTGAACAAAAATATAAATGCAACATGCAACAACTTCAAAGATTTTTCTGAGTTACATTTTAGTTCATATGAGTTAATGAGGAAATCAGTCAATTGAAATAAATAAATTAGGCCCTAATCTATGGATTTCACGTGACTAGGAATACAGAAATGCATCTGTTGGTCACAGATACCTTTTAAAAAAGTAACCTAATAATGGGCCTCAGGATCTCGTCACGGTATTTTTGTGCATTCAAATTGCCACTCGATAAAATGCAATTGTGTTTGTTGTCCGTAGCTAATGCCTGCCCATACTATAACCCTGCCACCACCATGGGGCACTCTGTTCACAACGTTGAGATCAACAAACCACACGCCCACATGATGCCACACACATGGTCTGCGGTTGTGAGGGCGGTTGGACGTATTGTCAAATTCTCTAAAACGACGTTGGAGATGGCTTTTTTTAGAGAAATTAACATTAAATTATCTGGCAAAAGCTCTGGTGGACATTCCTGCAGTCAGCACGCCAATTGCACACTCCCTCAACTTGAGACATCTTTGGCATTGTGTTGTGTGACAAAACTGCACATTTTAGAGTGGCCTTTTATTGTCCCCATTACAGGATGCACCGGTGTAATGATCATGCTGTTTAATCAGGTTATTGATATGCCACACCTGTCAGGTGGATGGATTGTCTTGGCAAAGGAGAAATGCTCACTAACAGGGATCTAAACAAATGTGTGCACAAAATATGAGAGAAATAAGATTTTTGTGCATACAGAACATTTCTGGTATCTTTTATTTCAGCTCATGAAACATGGGACCAACACTTTACATGTTGTGTGTATATTTTTGACGAGTGACACTTCCTGTTTTGACATGTAAACTTTACTCCAGCTGAGAGGCTCAGTCAATCTGTGTGGTGGTGTTAATGTTTACTCACAGGTAGCTTATCGTCTGTGTCCGTCAGAGCCTCACTGCTGGCCTTTGAGTCCACCTTATAGATGAGGGCCTGATCAGAGAAGGACAGCTCTAGGTTGATGTCAGTCTCAGGTTCAGACACACTCTGCTCAGAAGGGCCAGCCCCATTCCCCTGCCCCACCACCTGACCTGTACACACACGCACACGCACACACACACACACACACACACACACACCAGTGTGAATCTGAGCCATGGACATGCCAAACGTTGTCAATAAGCTAGATTGAATTCACTATTGATAAGACTTAAAAATAGTAATTAATTATAATATAATTTGAATCAAAATGAAACAACAACTTGTTTTAATATATACTATGTCAAAATACCGTTACAGGCACCATAATTGCTCCCCGTGGGCATATCATATTAAGGTAGACTATGGAGGCTTTTACGAACATCCAAATGAATAACGAGTGCAGGCTAAAATAATGATAAAAAGGGGAGGTCCGCTCACTGTTTTGCTGCTTCCATTTATTTCCAAGCAGTCTTATTTCAACCCTTTATTGTTATGCTGCTATTTGGCGAATGCATTTGGCAGGACAAAAAAACAGCCTTCATTGAGGGGAGGCTATAACTGGTTTTTAATCAAATGAAAAACAAGCCATCTGTTTTTAAAAACAACAACATTTCTAAATAGGATGGGGTCAAGAAGCATGATATCATAAATCACATCACTTGTTCCATGGCACTGTGGCAACACGTAGGCCTAAATGTCTTTACGCATTACATTTGTACGTCTTTACAAAATACTACGCTCCTGTCAATTGTATCGTTGCCTATGTGCGAGGCACATTCTCAAAATAATCTGCCGTTGTTATGGCATTATAGGACTGAATAGCTTGGAGGATCACGTCTTTGGTAATCGGATGAGGGGTACTCTTTGAAAATGGGGAAGGATAGCCTACTTGAACAAGCAAAGTGAAGTATTCAGGTATGTGAATTGTGAATCATGAAAAAGCACGAGGGCAAAAACCTCCAAAATATTTCAAGGCACTCTCAGTAGACCATTTAAGACCCCTTTACTCAAAACTTGGCTAATGGAGTGGCAGGTAGCCTAGTTAGACCGTTGGGTCAGTAACCGAAAGGTCTCTGGTTCGAATACCCGGAACCGACAAGGACAAAAATCTGTCTATGTGTCCTTGGGCAAGGCATTTAACCTTCATTTGCTCCGAACAACTATGACTGACCCCGTAAAACAACACATTTCACAGCACCTATCTGGTGTATGTAACAATAAAACATATTAAAAAGATGCACCTATGTGAAACCATCCTTGATTAAAGGGATATTTTGGGATTTTGGCAATGAGTCCCTTTATCTACCCCCCAGGGTCAGGTGAACTTGTGGATGACTGGACGTCTATGAGTATCTACTAGCATGCTAGCAGATACCCATAGACTTCCAATCACTGTGCAAATTCTAGTTAGCATTGGCTAGTGAAAATACCTCTAAATGGTATCCACGAGTTCATCTGACTCTGGGGAATTAGATAAAGGGCATTATTGCCTCATAAACGAAATGGGGGGGAAAGCAATCGTTTTTTTATGTTTCGAAAAATACGAGATTCACCAGCATAAAAGGCACACCTCTCTTTCAATGGGCACTGAGAGTCACGGCAGGACAGGCTGCGCTGCCTCTCTCAAAATCAATGCCATTATCAACTGCGTTACCGTTAAGACCTGCTTTTTGGGGGTCTTAAAACTTCCCTTTAGTGCTGCATGAAATTTTCACTTTTGCGCTTGATTTTAAGGACACACCTCAAATGTTGCCAGTGTGCCAGTTTTTACATGATGAAATTGACCCTTGCGCCTACTAGAACTTGTGGTACATACCATCTGTCGTAATATTCATTTTTCTGTTTTCACTTCTCTCTGTTGACTTTGCTTCATCCTCCTGCAACATAATACAGAACAAAAACAGGCTCTCATCAGAATTCAATATAGCTTATTTTGCACAATTAATGAATCAAACAAGTTTATGTAACTGCTGATATTGTAGAAAGTCGATATGTTTCTATTACCAATTGTGAACAGACTAAAGACAAGACTCTCATTAGGACAAGATATCCAGTTACCTATTACCTCACATTCTGGTGTCCATTAACCGACAATCTCCATGTGATTAGTAATGATGTTAACTGACTGTGGTACACAAGTCAATGGGTTCTTTCTGCAGTGAAGCATCTCAGGCATGACTGAGTTCTAAAACCAGGTTTGTGCGTGTTAACAGGACTTGTGGTAGGCTGACCTTTGACTCCAGTGTGCCTGGGAGTTTGAAGATGTCTCTGACGTCAGGTATGTGGTGCTGCTTGTTCCTCTTCCTGATGGTTTCAAAACGTTTCTCCACGGCGGCAGCCTGTGTGCGCGTCAGTGTGAACAACAGCCCCATCATGTCCTCGGGGTCCGACGCCGACTCGTCAAACAGAGTGGCCAGCCCTGCCTCAGTCAGCCATGCCTTCTCCTGTTCCCCCTCTACAGACAGACAGATGCACAAGTTCAGTTAGGTTGAGTCATATCCGTTGATGATACACCAAAAGAGCTGTAGGTCTAGGTCTAAAGACTGTAATTCTAGGTCTAAAGACTGAATAATAAAGATACAAACTAATTCATAGATTATTTCTGTATAATTACCATTATATTATGCAATTTCTATGTACCGAGGAGTGGGAATAGAAACAGGGAAGGATGTCTCACTCCTAACCCCTTACTCCCAAACTTTTTTGTCCCACGACCCCATTTTGATCAAAAAATTATCGCAACCCATGTGGACCATGTGTAATTAACAGCCAATGATAATTTGATAATTTGTGTGTGGGGGGGGGGGGGCTATGACAATCAATTGAAAAAACATTCTAACAGTATTTCTGATTGTCTTCAACTCACCATCACATACTTTTAATGTGGGGCTAATTTGTCTGACGTAATGTGTCTTATCTCACCACCACTAATGAAATAGTTGTGCTTGATGACGGTTTTGTTGGAGCTTCTCAAAGTCAGGGGGCGCGGTCGACAGTAATCACGTCATCTCTGCGTTCACATTCAACCCGGATCGACATTTGGTTTTAACGCAGAGCACTGAAACCAGCTTCACACAGATATGAGCTGGCGAAGGGTACCATGAGTTTTAATCCTAAACGGGAGACAGCAGGATATTCCCTTTGAGTCAGGAACCAAAATTCTTCTGTAGTGACACGTGAATGTGTTGTCTGCAGCATTCGGTCACATGACAGCTCGATCAGCTGTTCGACTTCACTTAACGGCATGTCAACTGAACCATTCAAACGGATTGGGAAGTAAGTCCCAAAGTGCTCTTCCAAGCGTTGGAGGTGAGCAGTGTTGACTAGTGTGGGACACTTACTGATGCTGTTAGAAACATGCACAGCTGAGGGAAGGTTGCATGGTTCGCTTTCGAAAAACACTCTCTCCAATAAGAATTCTTTCCTCTGAATCCACTGATCATCTGTAGAACGTTTTTGTATTTCCCCTGCATGCTTGCGTTCAGTTCGTTCCCAAATACTGTATGTCTGTTACATAGGCAAGGAGACATTTCATTTTCATTACATCCATTGTGAATGATAGTTCCTCTCTCAATGCAAAAAATCCCCCAACATTAATTGCGAACAAAGGTAAATCCATGGGCATCTCAGCCCTCACAGCTAACGTCCATTTGGAGATCATAAACTGGGGATTTTGAGTCGTTCAGTCAGAGTTTCCTCTTGATTGCTAGCAATAGCATCAATTATTTGTTTAACAATGTTATCTGACAAAGGTATTGATGTGTTTGTGTGCCTCTGTCACCCCACACATTGTTTTCACCATATCAATTGCGGCCAGTAATATCAAAGTCTCTGCAATAGTGTGTGGTTTCATAGTGTAACAGGCCTAGCCATTCTCCGTGGGAATAGTTCAAGTGCAACGGTCAAGTGCAGCATTTTCCTATGATCTAAGAGCGCTCTCTGGTTGAATTTAATAATTTTAATTTAGATTTTGAAGGTTAACCACATTCCAATGATTTTGAGATAGACTATATTATAATAATTTTTGGGGGGTTGTTGTTTTTCAGAATTTTGGGAATTCTCTCGCGACCCAATTTACATATCAGGTGACCCTTAGTTTGGGAACCGCTGCCTTAACCGGTCATACACCAACACTCTTGATATAAGAAATAACAGAAGGAAGTTCCTACGTTTCTTGCTTCAGACAAAACAATGCATTTCGACTTTATAAACAAACTTCTGCAGGGCTTTTTATAGGCATTTCCTGACCCTGTAGGATCAAGCCAGGCTATTGTATTTTGTGGATGAAAGAAATGAGTTATCATTATGTCATTGGAACGGACCAGTATGTACTGCATGTGCTCTACTAAAAGAATCCTTTCAGACAGTGATCTAGGTAAATCACAGTCATATACTGTACCATAGAAATAGAATGAATTCATTATATTTCTAATGTACATAGTACATACTCACTGGCAGACTTACCGTTAGGTAGAAGAGGCAATTGCATCAAGTGGCCTCGTAAGCTGGGCATAATGAAAAAATATGTATTTATTATTATTTCTCCGCTAAAGCCCCCCTTGCTCAGCTCATCACTCTCATTCGATCTTGTTTCAGCAGGTTGGTCTAAAATGTTACTTTGAAGCAGCAGGGCATATAGTCCTTCCACTATAACAACCCCATCTCATCTCTACTTCAATTGACACTCCTGCTATAGTGTAGAGCTCCATACCATCAGGCAACTTCAGCTGCACCACCTCCTGTGGCTCTGCATCCCCCTTTCCCTCGCCGCTAAGGGTGATGTTCTCCACCTCTGTCCAGTATTCATCCATTAACAGCTCGTCCAGCTCGTCCCGGGAGTTATAGCAGTGGTATGGGGGCTTTCCTGAGGCATTTTTGAGCCGGCTCTGGACACTGTAGAGGCCTGTCCTGCGACTGAGGAAGAAAGAGGGACAAAGTACGAGGACTAGTTCAGTGTGAATTTTATTAGGGTTTAAGTGAGTTATAAATACTACAAGCCATACCATACAACAATGTGTTGAATTTCCAATCTGAACTCGGTAAATATTTTTTAATTGCAACTCTGTGAATGCTGTGTTGTCGTCACATATGGTTGTATTTTCCGCATAGAAGTTAGTTTAGCATGAACGTGAAGGGTTAACTAATTTCAGTAATTCAATGCAGAACTGTTTTCCTCTGACCGAGTCACACTAAAACAAGGAGTTCTGTGCACCCCTGCTGTTACCTGCTGTTAGCTGCTGTTAGCTGCTTGTTAGCTGCTTGTTAGCTGGCCCAGGACCAGCCCCTATATTGACCTATTACAAAATGCCAAGTTAGTAGTTTAAAGCTGTAATCCATACTGGTGAAACAGCCACATCCGTTTGAGATATTAAAACAACTAAGTTACAGCAAACAACGAACACAGTTTTTTTTTAATTGCACATGCAATAAGCATTTCACTGTTGTATTCGGCGCACGTGACAAATAAACTTTGATTTGATTTGAACTGCATGTAGTTTTATTTCATATATATCTATATATTTTTTAAATAACAACGACCGTGGGGCAGACAGTGGCGCTAATTTGCACTAATGCGGATTCCATCTTTAAGGTGATACAGCCCGACAGGATGCTCTCGATTGTGCATCTGTAGAAGTTTGTGAGTGCTCTTGGAGACAAGCCTCCTGAGGTTGAAGAGGCGCTGCGGCGCCTTCTTCACAACGCTGTCTGTGTGGGTGGACCAATTCAGTTTGTCTGTGATGTGTACGCCGAGTAACTTAAAACTTACTACCCTCTCCACTACTGTCCCGTCGATGTGGATAGGGGGGTGCTCCATCTACTGTTTTCTGAAGTCCACGATCATCTCCTTTGTTTTGTTGACGTTGAGTGTGAGGTTATTTTCCTGACACCACACTCCCGAGGGCCCTCACCTCCTCCCTGTAGGCCGTCTCGTCGTTGTTGGTAATCAAGCCTACCGCTGTAGTGTCGTCCGCAAACTTGATGATTGAGTTGGAGGCGTGGATGGCCACGCAGTCGTGGATGAACAGGGAGTACAGGAGAGGGCTCAGAACGCACCCTTGTGAGGCCCCAATGTTGAGGATCAGCGGGATGGAGATGTTGTTACCTACCCTCACCACCTGGGGGCGGCCCGTCAGGAAGTCCAGTACCCAGTTGCACAGGGCAGGGTCGAGACCCAGGGTCTCGAGCTTGATGACGAGTTTGGAGGGTACTATGGTGTTAAATGCTGAGCTGTAGTCGATGAACAGCATTCTCACATAGGTATTCCTCTTGTCCAGATGGGTTAGGGCAGTGTGCAGTGTGGTTGAGATTGCGTCATCTGTGGACCTATTGGGGCGGTAAGCAAATTGGAGTGGGTCTAGGGTGTCAGGTAGGGTGGAGGTGATATGGTCCTTGACTAGTCTCTCAAAGCACTTCATGATGACGGAAGTTAGTGCTACGGGGCGGAAGTCGTTTAACTTAGTTACCTTACCTTAGCTTTCTTGGGAACAGGAACAATGGTGGCCCTCTTGAAGCATGTGGGAACAGCAGACTGGGAAAAGGATTGATTGAATATGTCCGTAAACACACCAGCCAGCTGGTCCGCGCATGCCCTGAGGACGCGGCTGGGGATGCCGTCTGGGCCTGTAGCCCTGCGAGGGTTAACACGTTTAAATGTTTTACTCACGTCGGCTGCAGTGAAGGAGTGTCCAAAAGTTTTGGTAGCGGGCCGTGTCAGTGGCACTGTATTGTCCTCAAAGCGAGCAAAGAAGTTATTTAGTCTGTCTGGGAGCAAGACATCCTGGTCTGCGACGGGGCTGGTTTTCTTTTTGTAATCCGTGATTGACTGTAGACCCTGCCACATACCTCTTGTGTCTGAGCCGTTGAATTACTTTGTCTCTATACTGACGCTTAGCTTGTTTGATTGCCTTGCGGAGGGAATATCTACACTGTTTGTATTCGGTCATGTTTCAGGTCACCTTGCCCTGGTTAAAATCAGTTGTTCGCGCTTTCAGTTTTGCGCGAATGCTGCCATCAATCCACGGTTTCTGGTTTGGGAATGTTTTAATAGACGCTGTGGGTACGACATCGCCGGTGCACTTTTTAATAAACTCGCTCACCAAATCAGCGTATTCGTCAATGTTGTTGTTGGACGCAATGCGGAACATATCCCAATCCACGTGATCAAAGCAGTCTTGAAGCGTGGAATCAGATTGGTCAGACCAGCGTTGAACAGACCTGAGCGCGGGAGCTCAGCTCTCTGTCTATAGGCTGGAAGCAACAAAATGGAGTACTTTTCCTCCTCTGCTGAAAAAATCCTAGGGGAAACACTGAAGAGGACTCCTGATGGGCATCAGAGAGCGGCTAACCTCCCCTCCCCCTATAATCTCTGGTGGTTGCACTTAAAGGGACGCCTAGAGTGGCGTTTTATCAAACCTCAGCAGTTTTACATTCCTTAATGACTGCTACTGCTTTATACACTCGATACTAAACACAGTCAATCTGGGTCATGCCAGGCTACACCTTGGCTTAAATGCAGCAGTCAGCAGTAAGATTTGTTTTACACTACCAAGGTGTCAGCATGCAAGGAGAAATATGTGATGACCTCAATACAAATTAGCCAAGATAATTCCAGTTTAGTGTTCTTCACGGCTGTCTTTCTTGCAGTGAATTGTCATAAACAGGACGGAAGACAAATGAGCTGCAGGCCTTAAAGGCTGTTAGGTCTCACCTAAAGGTCTGTGGAGGTGGTCAAATGAGTATCAGCTCCCTCCTAGCCACAGGACAGGATATCAGTAATACCTGAAATTTCTGGCCCTGGATAAATAACATACAGTACCTGCACAAATCTGAAATTCAGAGAGTGTTGGGGAAATGCTCTCACAAAGCAATTGCTCTGTCTATTTTATTTCTAGTTTGCTTTGATATTTCCACCATGTTTCAATTTTAAAAGAATAAGTGCTGTAATGTTTTTTATTCAAATGTTCAGCCGTGTAATTACCTTTTATGGGGAACAACCCAAAACACAGCACACATATTTGGTTTAGAGGGGCATTTTAATAAACACAACAACCACCAGAAAATGCAGCGAGAAAGAGGAAAGTGTTTCACTGTTAGTAGGTAATCCATCCCAAGTCAGAAATATCTCCCCCGTTAAGAGAAATGATGCAAGGTTTGAACACAGCCACTCAAGATGACCAGGAAGGAAACCAAGTATAACAACAATGCAAACAGCACCAATGTTATCCCACAGCCAGCCCCATTCCATTGAAAGGTCAGCTATTTTGCTGGCTCCAAGATTGACAAACTGCCAGTGCACAAGGACAAAAGGGGAAACAATTTAGTCTTTCTCTAGTGTTTTGCCTTGTCATTTTGCAAACAGACACAAATCCGAGGAGCCATAGTAATACAGTCATACAGAAGATCTGACAGTACAGGTCAGATCAGGGGCACACAGGTATACTGTCCCCTCCGAGGCTTACTAAATCTGAGACTGTGTGGTAAAAAAGTATTTCTACGTAGTGACAGAAAATGCATGCTTTAGCATGGAAACAGGGAATTACAGTACTATCAATCACATGCACTAGCAATCAAGTTTCACTTAACTCATAATACACATTTCAAACATCCACTACGGTTAATACAAGGGCCTATGCCTGTTGGTTACTGCGACAACCCCAACAGAGACATGGAATGTTACTGCTGGGGTTCTATCTGTCTGGCCCTCTACTCTTCTGTAGTGTACACTCTCAGAGGACATCTCATTTCCAGAAGAGTGGAGAATTGGCTGGGTTTACTACTGATAACATGTGGGGGCAAATACTGTAGTACCTAGTGAATGGATGCACCATGGAAACAGTTCCAAGGAATTGAGGCAAAGCTGTACTGGACAGACTGCATGGGAAAGCCCCCAGTGATGGGTTCTGGGAGGTTGTGTTTTGAGATACTGTATGTTCTTTTGTGTAAAAATAATTGCTTGATTGTATTTCTTTGTATTCCTCAAATATAAAATATGTTGTTTTACTCCATTGTTTGTAAATTGTAAACAAACACTGTACACCTTCAAAACATGGTTAAAACTAGGGTTTCAAAGGGTCGGATACTTTCCGCGTAAATTTCCGGAATTTGTCCATGGGAAGTTAAGCCCGGGAATTTGGGGAATTTTGCTTAAATTCATCAAAAAAAGTTAGCTTATAACAGTGAACTTTTTTTTGTGGGATTCACACAAGGCAATTGTAGGTCTTGTGGCATATTTTGGTTAAACTATCCCCAATTCAATGGAATTGTAACCCTCTGCATGCACAGTGTATTCTTCCATCCCATGTACAGCTGATTCTCAAGATGTTGCACACTAATGAGATGCTATTGAGCCCACACTACTATACTGTGTGAGCCAAAGACTACATGCTTTCTGGTCATTTTTGCACTATCTGATGTGTGGAGACATTTCACTGCAGCTAATGTAGAAGGAAAAGCTGTGTACATTTGCAAATACTGTGCAAAATCATATGTGAAGAATGCAACAAAGATGCAGAATCATCTGGCCAAGTGCATAAAGTTCCCTCAGCGCTCACAACAAGCAACCTCTGACAAAAGTCCCTCTACTTTTATTTGAGGTGAAAATTATGAATAAGGCACCTTATCGATAGCAACAGCTCACGGTCCTCCTGGAATCAGAAGTTTTTTTGACTCAATGGAGGAACGTAGTCAGAGAAATGCTGATTAATGTCTTGCTGTGTATGCAACTGGTTCACCTCTGATGCTCAGAGGCAATGTGTATTGGAAGATATTTCTGAATGTTCCCTCGCCCAGCATACACCCCTCCAACTAGACATGCTTTATCTACTAATTTGCTGGATGCAGAGTTCAACAGAGTTGAAGTGAATGTCAAGCAAATCATAGAGAAAGCAGAAAGTTTTGCAATCATCTCTGATGGGTGGTCAAATGTTCGTGGGCAAGGAATAATTAACGACATCATCTCAGTATTCTACAAGAGCACAGACACAAGGGACAACATCTACACTGCAGATGAGCTGAAGGCAGTCATCAATGACCTCGGAACACAGAAAGGTATTGGTCTAAAGTGGAGGTGTCCTACCCTCACATCACACCCATTGGCTGTGCTGCTCATGCATTGAATCTGTTCCTCAAGTACATCATGGCACTGAACGCAATGGATACTCTACAAGAGAGCCAAGCAGACGGTTAGGTATGTGAAGGGTCATCACGTTTTAGCAGCAATCTACCTCACCAAGCAAAGTGAGAAGAATAAGAGCACCACATTGAAGCTGCCTCCTGGAGGGGAAGAAGTCTCCAAGAGGATCCTCCTGGATGATGTATTTTGGGAGAGAGTGGTAAGCAGCCTGAAACTCCTTAAACCTATAGCAGTATCCATTGCACGGATTGAGGGAGACAATGACATCCTGTCTGATGTTTAGACTCTGCTTGCAGATGTAAGAGAATACATCTGTACTGCCCTGCCCACTTCACTGTTGTTCCAAACAGAGAAAACTGCAGTTCTGAATTACATCAAAAAGCATGAAGACTTCTGCCTGAAGCCCATACACACCGCAGCGTACATGTTGGAACCCAAGTATGCTGGCAAGAGCATCCTGTCTGGTGCAGAGATCAACAAGGCCTATGGTGTCATCATTATCGTGTCTCGCCACATTGGCCAGGATGAAGGCAAGGTTCTTGGCAGTCTGGTGATGTACACTTCCAAGCAAGGGCTTTGGGATGGAGATGCAATATGGCAGTCGTAACAACATATCTCATCAGCCACCTGATGGAAGGGACTTTGTGGATCTGAGTCTCTTTCCCCTGTTGCCTCCATCATCCTCCAAATCCTACCAACATCAGCCGCCTCAGAGCGCAACTGGTCTTTGTTTGGGAACACACACACCAAAGCACACAACAGGCTGACCAATACAAGGGTCATTTGGGTCTGACAATGAGCCATTCTCAACAAGGTTGAAAAGTGACAGTGAAGATGAGGCCTCAGAGTCTGATGTTCAAGAGGTGGACATTGAGGAGGTCCAGGGAGAAGACATGGAAGCCTGAGGAAGACAACCAAAGCTTTAGTTTCTAGACTATCATTTTACAGATTGGGAGATGCGATGGATCATTGGGGATCATTCAATATTCCCTTTCTTTTGTTGTTCAGTGAAATAATCCCACGTGAAGCGTTAAAGTTCAATTCGTAACTAAAATGATTGTAGTTATTTATATTGTAAGGATTTAATCATTTGCAATTATGTCTACTTATGATAAGGTAAATGGTTTATGTTTCTGTCTCCATATGATATGGTAAATATATCCAACGCAACAAACATCTACATTTAAATGGTATTAATATTAATTTGCATATATTTCCGTTAATTCCCATATGTTCCCGTTAATTCCCACGGAAAGTTTCCACCTCTGAATATAACCCAAAATGTGCAACACTAGATAAAACTATCATTTTGATTTCATGTATGGTCAGTCCTTGCATCCATAGCCCCGTCTATGAATCTTAGAGAAGTTACATTCCTCCAGACCCATCCCCAAGCAGTGTACCCAAAAAGGTGGTGGGGCGGCTGCTTTGTTTATTGTTGATCTGCAGATTTCCCCTTTAAAGGATGTAAAAAGAGACACAAGTAAGAATAATCTTTACTAATCTCCAACCTCAGGGAACAACAGGAAAGGTAAAGAGAGTGCTGCTGTGTCAATGTAAAAACGATAAAACCACAAACAGCGGCAATAACACTATGATGATAACCCATGTTGATTCTGTGCACTGACTCATGTTTACATTGCTGGAGGTGGTCCTTGAGTTAATATTATATCTCATTCATATTAAACTCAGATGCTCACCTGATTGGAAGGAAATAATCATAACACAGGCTGTTCATTGGCACTTGACTTGAACCCACTAACCCTGCTGTTTTGAACGTTAGAAACTCCAATTGGAGTTATCAGCGAACATAATACTGGCTTTGATTTGGTATAATAACCTGACCAACCACATTATGTAAATAATTCCAAAGGACTTGATCAATTATTGATTCATGCATCATCCACAGAACATGTATACAGTAAGAAAATATATATATGTAAAGGACATCACACTGCTTGCTTAGCGACGACCACTTCCTCCTGATTCACCTCCCACAAGGCTCGAAACCCAGGACCTCTCCCTTGGTAGCACATTTGACTGCTCTCCTGAAGCATCGGTCTCACCAGTCGGCGCCACTGAAAAGTTAACATTCAGCTGCGCAAATGGGGACAGTTCAGACTGAGGAGTAAGTTTCACAAGTTTCACACATCCGCATAACACAAAGCTCCAACACAACCCAATGTCACAGGAAGGCCAAAAAGATCATCAAGGACAACAACCACCCTAGCCACTGCCTGTTCCCCCCGCTATCATCCAGAAGGCGAGGTCATTACAGGTGCATCTGGGACCGAGAGATGGAAAAACAGCTTCTATCTCAAGGCCATCAGACTGTTGAACAGCCATCACTAACATTGAGTGGCTGCTTCCGACATACTGACTCAAATCTCTAGCCACTTTAATAATTACAAATTGGATGTAATAAATGTATCACTAGTCACTTTAAACAATGCCTTTATATAATGTTTACATACCCTTCATTACTCATCTCATATGTATATACTGTACTCTATACCATCTTGCCTATGCCGTTCGGCCATCGCTCATTCATATATTTATATGTACATATTCTTATTCATTCCTTTAAGGTAGTTGTTGTGAAATTGTTAGATTACTTGTTAGATATTACTGCATGGTCGGAACTAGAAGCACAAGCATTTCGCTACACTCGCATTAACATCTGCTAACCACGTGTATGTGACCAATAAAATTTGATGATTTGATTTGTGCATTACCAAATTTACTTGAAATTATTTTGCTGCAACACTGCATCCAAGTTACTTGACATAGGCGTTTCAAAGAGTTGTCAGTCAAGTCAAGCTGATGAATGTCCATCTTTCCAAACTTCCTGGTAGTTAGATATTTTAGTCACTCAAAAGGCTATTTTACATGGTAATCAGAATGACTGTTTGGGACCTTTAAGAGAACGCCATCAGCAGAAATACTGTACGTTGACTTCTGTCATGCAGGTCATTTCTTTAACCAGCCGCAGGCCGCTTGGTCTTGAAAAATGTTGGATAGTTTCCATAGCAACAGTGCATGATCAACTGTATTGAATGTTTTCCACATATCAATATAAAGGTAAAGGGGGATACCAAGTCAGTTGTCCATCTGAATGTATTCAACTGAAATGTGTCTTCCACATTTAACCCAACCCCTCTGAATCAGAGGGCAGAGCAGTGCTGTTTCCTGTGTAGTGTGTTAACTATGTAATTTATTAATAACTATGACATTGGTGTCCTGGCCTAAAGCCTGACTGGTGAGCATTCAGAATACATTTTCCATCTTAAAAAGGACCGCAGTTGAGAACGTATCAAGAGTTCTAATATTTCCGCTAGACATGAACGTTTTGAAATTGGGCGATAATTATTAAGATCGCAGGGCTCACCACCTTTGTGGAGCGGGAGAACAAGGGCCACCTTCCACACCTTAGGAATAATACCCAAGATAATGGATAGATTCAAAATGTGTCAAAGGCTCCAAAATCAGAAGTGCAGGAAGCCGTAGAAGACACAGGTCAAGCATGTCTGCCCAAGATGATTTCTTTACATCAATAATTAAGAGCGCATCCAGAACTTCCCTAGTTGTGACTTGAAGAAAAGAGAACAGTGGGTTACCATTTACAGTAGCAGGCAAGTCTGTGATTAAACAGGGGTGTATCAGAGATGAGCTTGTATCATGAACAGTATTTTCAGAGTTGTCCTTATTGCTGATAATTTACCCTTTCAAATAAATGGGCCCGCTGCAATAAAATGTTGGTTAAACGCGTCAGTTATTTCAGTTTAGTCTGTTATAGTATTGGAGTTCATTAGAACCTCATTGGGCAGAGAGGTGTGGCTGCTTCTTTTTAGCAATTTATTAGCCTTCCAAAACATAGCTGAATAGTCACAAGGGTCAGGAATAGAATTAATGAAATAGATTGATTTAGTCCATTTTATGGAAGCTAAAGTTGTCTGAAGGTGAGCCAGTTAGCAGAGCTACCAGTGTGTCTTGTTTCAGACCAAGCTTTCTTCCTTAGCTGAATTAACTCGGCAAGTTCAGGCGTTGACCAAGGGTTGGCCCTATCTTTAATTCTTAATCTCTTCATAGAAGCACAGAGATAAACATACTAGAGAATTGTTAAAGGGCAAGTTCCACGTCCGGACTGTCATTAACACCAAGAAACCTGAATGGTAAAGGTCATGTAAGAACCCTTGCTCATGGAAGTGTTTAATGTTTGTTTTAATAACAAGGCGTGGTTTAGTTTTAGACATCTTGTGTTTCTGACATAGACTATGGGACAGTGATCACCGAGGTCCATATCAAAACACTACTAGTTGACTATTTATGAGGGTTATTTGTAAGTATGAGATCAATCAGAGTTGATTTAGCAGGACTTTTACATTCAAATGAGTGGGCTCTGAAATCAGTTCAGATCAATACATGCTGATTTAACCCGTGTTGTCTTAAGGGTAAAAAATGACCCGCCACTAAGTTTAACAGCAGAGAAAACCCCCTAAATTATATTTTTTTTCACCTTGAAATGTGATTACTTTTCCTAGTGACCCCAAAATTAGAAAAAGTGAAACATCGCCTTTGTTCATATTTCCATGAAAGCTGTACACCACCAGGGTACAAAGATTGTCTTAGGGTAATTTTTGACCCGGCAGTTATAAAATAATTTACACACCACAAAGACAAAGACAAAGACAAAGACACACACACACACACACACACACACACACACACACACACACACACAGAGATAGAGATTGTGTGCTACTGATTGAACAACACTAAAACTTTCTTGTGCATGTGCAGTATCTCCCCTCCATGACCCCACACATGGCTCAAGTTCACAGACAAAATAAACTACATTTCATATAATAAACATTTCTTGAAAGCATTGTTTACTAATGGTGAATGCAGAGGCTATAAAAGGTGCTGCAGATAACAGTCCCCCCATTTATCTCTTTGGTGAAGCCATGAGTGCATGTTTCAGTGCCCAACAGGTAGTAGATCTGATTTTTTCAGATGTCTAGGAGGAACAAGAGAACAATGATTTAGTAGAGGAGGTATCTGAAGAAGAAGATGGGGAAGAATACAACCCAGAGCACTATGCATAATCTTCAGATGAAGAAGAAATCCCCCAAGCTGAAAGATACATTTTTGTCAAAGAACAGCAAAATAACATGGTCCTTGTCACCGTATGATAACCAGGGCAAGATGGCAGCACAACATTTCATACGGATGACCCCTACATAGGGCTGTTAATCTTAGCGGGTGAGTATAGGTCCCGAGGCGAGGCTACATGTAGTCTCTGGGATGCAAAGAGTGGAAGGGCATTTTCGATGCCACTGAAAGTCTTTCACACTTTCTCAAGAATGCTACAATTTGATCACCGTGAGTGACCTGCAAGACGTGTGAGAGACAAACTGGTGGCCATAAGAGAGGTGTAGGAGAAGTGGGTGGAGCATCTGCCATACCTCTACAATCCTGGGCCTGAAGTAACAGTGGATGAGCAACTGATTCCATTCAGAAGTACATTTTTATTTTCATATCTGTAATATAAGGGATTTCCACTGTTCATTTTATTATCTATTGCTGTAATGTGATTGTTTTCTGTGACCCTGATACTAATTACTGATAGTAATCTCTTTTGTCAAAAGGTACCTGTCCTTTCCGGCAGTATATGCCCAGCAAGCCAGCAAAGTATGGCATCAAGATATGTGTGGCCTGTAACACACAATTCAGCTACGCTTCTAAGATGCAAGTCTACACAGGGAAGCCGACCAATGGAGGCCCGGAGAAAAAAAAGGGGATGCGGGTTGTGCTTGATGTGACAGATGGACTGAGGGGGCACAATGTCACGTCTGACAATTTCTTCACCTCTTATGAACTCAGCCAGCAGCTCCTGAAGAGGAAGATCACCATGGTTGGCAGTTAGAAAGAACAAGTCTGAGCTCCCCCTGCACTCCTCGCAAGGGGGAGAGGGGCCTTTCTCATCAAAGTTTGCCTTCACCCCCACCACCACTCTAGTTTCTTACCTCCAAAGATAAACAAGAATGTGGTTCTCCTAAGCACACTGCACAAAACGGTTGAGATCAGTGATCGTGAGGACAGGAAACCAGCCATATTCCTGGACTACAACCACAACAAAGGAGGCACGGACAACCTGGACAAAGTGATTGGAACTTACAGCTGCAGGAGGATGACTGCCCGCTGGCCCCTGGTCATCTTCCACAACATCATTGATGTGTCCTCATACAATGCCTTCATGATATGGAACAAGATCAACCCTACCTGGATGCCTGATAAACGGAACAAGAGGAGGGTATTCCTGGAGCAGCTGAAAAAGACACTTGTAACCCCACACATTCAAAGCAGGGAGTGCCTTCTCTGCAAAGCAGCCTCTGCAGCGCTTGTGAAAGCTGTTCAGGGGGCTGAATCTTGTCCTGATCCAACTGAGGTTGCAGCTGGGGCAGGCAAGAGGAGGAGATGCCAATTTTGCCACACAAGGAAGAACTGTAAAACAAATACTATATGCTGCACACGTGAGAAATGCATCTACAAAGTCCACGCACACACACTTGCATACTGTCCAACATGTGGTAATTAGAGTTATTGATTTATGTTCTTCATGTTTTTGTTTTGTATCTATTATCATATTCCTATTCATTGTTGTTGTTTATACACCTTGTGGGTGTGGGCAATGGTTAAAAAATAGGAGAAGACTAGTATTTTGTAGTTGAATTCCTCATTGTACAGTATAAGAATATATCACTATGTTGCCAAAAAAGTTCAAGACTGTTATTGTTTCCCTTCAATAAAATGCATTCAAAACTATATTCTGCACATTTCTGCTACTATCTTAGGCTATACAAGTGCTATCTCTTGCTAAACAAATTATGTTTACACCTATGCAGTACCTTTAGCAATAATAATAATAATAATAATAAACCAAATCAAAGTTTATTTGTCACGTGCGCCAAATACGACCTTACAGTGAAATGCTTACTTACAGGCTCTAACCAATAGTGCGAAAAAAATGTATGTGTGTGTAAGTAAAGAAATAAAACAAGAGTAAAAAGACATTTGAAAATAACAGTAGCAAGGCTATATACAGACACCGGTTAGTCAGGCTTATTGAGGTAGTATGTACATCTAGATATGGTTAAAGTGACTATGCATATATGATGAACAGAGAGTAGCAGTAGCGTAAAAAGAGGGGTTGGCAGGTGGTGGGACACAATGCAGTTAGCCCGATTAGTCAATGTGCGGGAGAACTGGTTGGTCGGGCCAATTGAGGTAGTATGTACATGAATGTATAGTTAAAGTGACTATAAATATATGATAAAGTAGCAGCAGCGTAAAAGAGGGGTTGGGGGGCACACAATGCAAATAGTCCAGGTAACCATTAGGTTACCTGTTCAGGACTCTTATGGCTTGGGAGTAAAAACTGTTGAGAAGCCTTTTTGTCCTAATACCGGACTTGGCACTTCGGTACCGCTTACCATGCGAGAGAGATCAGTCTATGACTGCGGTGGCTGGGGTCTTTGACCATTTTTAGGGCCTTCCTCTGACACGCCTGGTGTAGAGGTCCTAGATGGCAGGCATCTTTGCCCCTGTGATATATTGGGCCGTACGCACTACCCTCTGAAGTGCCTTGGGGTCGGAGGCCGAGCAATTGCCGTACCAGGCAGTGATGCAACCGGTCAGGATGCTCTTGATGTTGCAGCTGTAGAACCTTGCTTTGTCGTGCCCTCTTCACGACTGTCTTGGTGTGTTTAGACCATTCTAGTTTGTTGTTGATGTGGACACCAAGGAACTTGAAGTTCTCAACCTGCTTCACTACAGCCCCTGTCGATGAGAATGGGGGTGTGCTCGGTGCTCCTTTTCCTGTAGTCCACAATCATCTCCTTAGTCTTGGTTATGTTGAGGGATAGCTTGTTATTCTGGCACCACACGGCCAGGTCTCTGACCACCTCCCTGTAGGTTGTCTCGTCGTTGTCGGTGATCAAACCTACCACTGTTGCCTGGCCATGCAGTCGTGGGTGAACAGGGAGTACAGGAGGGGACTGAGCACGCACCCCTGGGGAGCTCCAGTGTTGAGGATCAGCGTAGCAGATGTGTTGCTACCTACCCTCACCACCTGGGGCGGCCCGTCAGGAAGTCCAGGATCCAGTTGCAGAGGGAGGTGTTTAGTCCCAGGTTCCTTAGCTTAGTAATGAGCTCTACTTTAGTAAAGAAAACTATCATGACAGGTGTGTTGTAATAAAAACGAGTGATGTCCACTGATTAAATGCAGTCTTTCTGCATTGTGAAGAGGGAAAACCAATATATTCACAAAGTTTGTGATGAATGACAGGTTATTTCTACATGCAAAATAGATTTGGGGTTTAAATTCAATCAAGCTGCTATATTTTAGGGGTTTAAAGGCGGGTCATTGTTGACCCTTAGGACAAGGTGGAGTATACAGAATGTTACACGTGACTACACAAGGTTTAAGACAATCAGACGAGGGATGCTCCTATATCACTATTTCAGAGGCTATGAATGGGGCGAGTGGTTCAGAGGCAGCATTGATTGCTCCTGCTGTGGCAGAGGGAGGGCCATTGGTCCCTGCAGCATAGAAATTAACATTCTGGCAAATAGCAACATGTATAACTACGTCGTAGCTCAAATTGCTTTGGAAGTGAGACATTGAGAGATTGGGTAGCCTTAAAGTTGTATTTTTTTACTTTATTTATAGATTTTCAGATATAACAACAAAAACAGTACAACCCCAAACCCTCATTCTCCCATCCATCCATCACCTCCCTCCCTCAAACCCTTCACTCCCTCCCTCCAAACCACCCACCCGCCAAGGCATCTATAAAAGTAAGCTAAATAGGAAAGAAAAACAGAAACAAAAAGTAATAGAAACAAAAACGGAGAAAAAAAAGTTCAATAAAAATTCTTAGCAGCACAAATGGCCACTAGACAGACATGACTGCTTACCAAACTATATAAAGTAACTTAGTGTAAGACAGGCTCTCCACATTGTAAACTCAGCAAAAAAAGAAACGTCCTCTCAACTGCGTTTATTTTCAGCAAACGTAGCATGTGTAAATATTTGTATGAACATAACAAGATTCAACAACTGAGACATAAACTGAACAAGATCCACACACATGTGACTAACAGAAATTGAATAATGTGTCCTTGAACAAAGGGGGGGTCAAAATCAAAAGTAGTATTCATGGCTTGGAATTTTAGTCACAATACTGTTTTGAACATTATTTTAGGACTGATGCCCAACAGCATTTTGCTCAATTGGCACTGATGAAAATTTCATCAAAAGTGTATTAAAGTGGCTTGGAAATACAATACATTTATACCTTTTGTCATCATTGTGATGTAACCAGATTGACTGTAGGTGCAATAAAATGTTAGCTAGCTAGTTAATATTGAGGGGAGACCAACAGATTTTTAGCTAGCTAAAGTTATCATTGCTAGCTATTTTTGATTAACTTTGCTTACTAATAAAAACATTGTCATATGTATTAAGTAAATTTAACAACATGATAATGATGGCAAAGTTTTTTCCTACCAACTACACTGAACAAAAATATAAACGCAACATGTAAAGTGTTTGTCCCATGTTTCATGAGCTGAAATAAAAGATCCCAGAAATGTTCCATACGCAAAAAACGCTTATTTCTCTCAAATGTTGTGCACAAATTTGTTTACATCCCTGTTAGAGATAATCCATTCCCATTACATTTGTGGCATATCAAGATGCTGAATAAACAGCATGATCATTACATAGGTGCACCTTGTGCTGAGGATAATAAAAGGCCACTCTAAAATGTGCAGTTTTATCACACAACATAATGCCACAGATGTCTTAAGTTCTGAGGTAGCATGTAATTGTCATGCTGACAGCTGGAAATGCCACCAGAGCTGTTAGGGACTAATGGGACAAATGGCCTGTTCCTGGTGCTTCATTGGCCCTGATACCCACTCAGCTAAGGAAAATGGAACTACAAGTGGTGTGCTGCTGTTGTTATGACATCGTGCCAGAGAATTGAATGTTTATTTCTCTACCACAAGCCGCCTCCAACATCAACAACATTTAGAGAATTTGGCAGTACGTCCAACCAGCCTCACAACCACAGACCTTGTGTAACCACGCCAGCCCAGGACCTTCACGTCCGGCTTCTTCACCTGCGGGATCGTTTGAGACCAGCCACCCGGTTAGCTGATGAAACTGTGGGTTTGCACAACCAAATAATTTCTGCACAAATGGTCAGAAACTGTCTCAGGGAAGCTGATATGCATGCTCTTCATCACCAGGGTCTTGTCCTGACTGCAGTTTGGCGTCGTAACTGACTTCAGTGGGCAAATGCTCACCTTCGATGGAAACTGGCACACTGAAGAAGTGTGCTCTTCACGGATAAATCCCGGTTTCAACTGTACCGGACAGATGGCAGACAGCATGTATGTTGTCGTGTAGGCGAGCGGTTTGCTGATGTCAACGTTGTGAACTGAATGCCCCAAGGTGGTGGTGGGATTATGGTATGGGAAGGCATAAGCTACAGACAACAAACACAATTGCATTTTATAAATGGCAATTTGAATGGACAGAGATACCGTGACAAGATCCTGAGGCCCATTGCCGCTCCATCGCCTCATGTTTCAGCATGATAATGCATGGCCCTGTGTTGCAAGGATCTGTACACAATACTGACTGACTGGTTTTCTTATTCACGCCCCTATCTAAGGTATCTGTGACCAACAGATGCATATCTGTATTCCCACTCGTGTGAAATCCATAGATTAGGACCTAATGACTTCAATTCACTAATTTCCTTACAGTATATGAACCGTAACTCATTTTTTCATGTTGCATTTATATTTTTGTTCAGTGTATGTCTACTTTAGCAATGTCATCAACATGTTATGAATGTGTTAGGGTACACTTTCCCCCTTCACCTCTCTAAAATATATGTTTCTGGCTGAATTCACCAGACCATTGAGAGAGGGGTAGAGCTGCCACAGAGTAGGTTTTTACCATCTCTAAATCTGACATGTTGTCAGGACATTAGATCCAGAAGATGGGTGCGTGTAGTGGAACCTCATTTGGCCCCTCTCCAGCTACTGGCAAGCACAATTTTAAATTAGAATAGAAATGGATCTGCTCTGACAGCATTACCAAAATGGATATAAGCAAGAGTAATGCTGGACAGTAAGCCATTTATCTTCACAGACATAGGAGGGGGTGAGGAGGGGTGTAAAGGTGATCAGCTTTATCTCTGCAGCATGACAGGGGCTCTCTCTGACGGCTGATTTGATGACCAAGTCCATCATAACATGGATATCTCTCCTGAGCTCTCAGACAAGTCAAAATGCCTGGGTTTTAAATCTGCATATGTGGTTTTAGTGAAAGGCTGTCACTCATAACAAGGGATTTATTTCTGGTAGGAAAATCTTGAATTAAGATTTATTCCTGCTCACTTTATCCCCATTCTGTGTAGGACATAGATTTAGATTTAGAGGAACATACACTGAGTGTACAAAACATTAAGAATACACCCCTTAAATATTTTGTCTAGCCCATTCACCCTCTAAATGGCACACATAAAAATAAATGTCCTCTCACTGTCAACTGCGTTTATTTTCAGCAAACTGTGTGTAAATATTTGTGTACATATTTGTATGAACATTTATATGAACATAACAAGATTCAACAACTGAGACATAAACTGAACAAGTTCCACAGACATGTGACTAACAGAAATTGAATAATGTGTCCCTGAACAAAGGGGGGGTCAAAGTCAAAAGTAACAGTCTCTGGTATGGCCACCAGCTGCATTAAGTACTGCAGTGCATCTCCTCCTCATGGACTGCACCAGATTTGCCTGTTCTTGCTGAGATGTTACCCCACTCTTCCACCAAGGCACATTTCTGGGCGGAATGGCTCTAGCCCTCACCCTCCAATCCAACACGCCCCAGGCGTGCTCAATGGGATTGAGATCCGGGCTCTTCGCTGGCCATGGCAGAACACTGCCATTCCTGTCTTGCAGGAAATCACGCACAGGACGAGCAGTATGGCTGGTGGCATTGTCATGCTGGAGGGTCATGTCAGGATGAGCCTGCAGAAAGGGTACCACATGAGGGAGGAGGCTGTCTTCCCTGTAACGCACAGCGTTGAGATTGCCTGCAATAACAACAAGCTCAGTCCGATGGTGCTGTCATGACGTTGGCCTGGGGTTAGGTTTATGACAGTCATAAATACCTCTTCCCCCCCTTTTCCTCTCTCTACCCTACTGATGTTACATTTGCAAACCCCTTGGTTAACATAGAGATTCTGGGAACATCATAATGTGGGGTGAAATTAACTATATTCTGGTAATCCGACCAATTGAACATATGCGGTGGTACTTAATGAATATGATGTCAGTTTGGTTGTCATCTGAGACATTCTCATCAATGATGAGATGCCATAAAGTCTACAGTGTAAAGTCTACACATCAAATGCTCTCCATCCAACCTCACTGAGCTCGAGCTGTTTTGCAAGGAGGAATGGGAAAAAATTTCAGTCTCTCGATGTGCAAAACTGATAGAGACATACCCCAAGCGACTTACAAGCTGTAAGCTTTGTAGCGCCACCTTTTGCTGCGATTACAGCTGTAAGTCGCTTGGGGTATGTCTCTATCAGTTTTGCAAATCGAGAGACTGACATTTTTTCCCATTCCTCCTTGCAAAACAGCTCGAGCTCAGTGAGGTTGGATGGAGAGCATTTGTGAACAGCAGTTTTCAGTTCTTTCCACAGATTCTCGATTGGATTCAGGTCTGGACTTTGACTTGGCCATTCTAACACCTGGATATGTTTATTTTTGAACCATTCCATTGTAGATTTTGCTTTATGTTTTGGATCATTGTCTTGTTGGAAGACAAATCTCCGTCCCAGTCTCAGGTCTTTTGCAGACTCCATCAGGTTTTCTTCCAGAATGGTCCTGTATTTGGCTCCATCCATCTTCCCATCAATTTTAACCATCTTCCCTGTCCCTGCTGAAGAAAAGCAGGCCCAAACCATGATGCTGCCACCACCATGTTTGACAGTGGGGATGGTGTGTTGCTTTTACGCCAAACATAACGTTTTGCATTGTTGCCAAAAAGTTCAATTTTGGTTTCATCTGACCAGAGCACCTTCTTCCACATTTGGTGTGTCTCCCAGGTGGCTTGTGGCAAACTTTAACCGACACTTTTTATGGATATCTTTAAGAAATGGTTTTCTTCTTGCCACTCTTCCATAAAGGCCAGATTTGTGCAATATACGACTGATTGTTGTCCTATGGACAGAGTCTCCCACCTCAGCTGTAGATCTCTGCAGTTCATCCAGAGTGATCATGGGCCTCTTAGCTGCATCTCTGATCAGTCTTCTCCTTGTATGAGCTGAAAGTTTAGAGGGACGGCCAGGTCTTGGTAGATTTGCAGTGGTCTGATACTCCTTCCATTTCAATATTATCGCTTGCACAGTGCTCCTTGGGATGTTTAAAGCTTGGGAAATCTTTTTGTATCCAAATCCGGCTTTAAACTTCTTCACAACAGTATCTCGGACCTGCCTGGTGTGTTCCTTGTTCTGCATGATGCTCTCTGCGCTTTTAACGGACCTCTGAGACTATCACAGTGCAGGTGCATTTATACGGAGATTTGATTACACACAGGTGGATTGTATTTATCATCATTAGTCATTTAGGTCAACATTGGATCATTCAGAGATCCTTACTGTACTTCTGGAGAGAGTTTGCTGCACTGCAAGTAAAGGGGCGGAATAATTTTGCACGCCCAATTTTTCAGTTTTTGATTTGTTAAAAAAGTTTGAAATATCCAATAAATGTCGTTCCACTTCATGATTGTGTCCCACTTGTTGTTGATTCTTCACAAAAAAAATACAGTTTTATATCTTTATGTTTGAAGCCTGAAATGTGGCAAAAGGTCGCAAAGTTCAAGGGGGCCGAATACTTTCGCAAGGCACTGTAATAACTACAGAACGAAGCCAACATCAGCGTGAGCTTTGGTTGTGAATGGTATGAACTTTGAACTCTTATTCACTACAGAAGTGATACCTCCTAGCCATTGAGTTAGCAACAGCAGCTGCAAACAAGGGTTAGGAAGGAACAGACAGAGTATCCCGTCTACCACACAACAACGTTACTACAACGTATCCAATTGACCACCAGAGACATTCTTCAAAGGACAAAGGACTCGGTTTGGCAACACGGCCTTCCATCTACCACCAACCTCAGAGTAAATATTTATTGCATTTTCCTTTTCCAAATGGGCGGTAATTTAGAATGCATAAGATACTGTATTTACAATAGCACAGCTTCAACCTTTGTTCCTCAGTCTTCCTGCTCTTTCACTCAAACCCAGCCCCTTTTCTTTTGTGTAACAAGCTGTCATATCTGTTCCGCCCGCTAGGGACATTTTCCTTTATGACGTAATTTGTAATCAAGTTATGATTAATTATGTGTATGTGTAATTCTGTGTGATTAGTTAGGTATTTAGTAAATAAATAATTAAACCCAATATTATATTACTGATTTAACTTGTTAGCCAGGGTTCGTGAAGATATCTGAAAGTTGTAAATTCTAGGTTGAGACTGAATTAAGGTGACGATTAATATTGACTGATATTGATGTAAAATATTACTAGGTCTTTAAGAGTTTATTCGGAAGATAACAGCTCACCCTTTCGTGGTGCCCCGACTCTCTAGTTAATTACATTTACATGATTAGCTCAATCAAGTGCTATTAATTACGGATAAATTATTTTATAGAATAGCATGTCATATCACTTAATCCGGCATAGCCAAAGACACGACAATGCTGTGACACACCGCCCCAGACCAGAGTGCAGGCCTCGATGTAACGCTGATTCCTTCGACGAATCGAACCATCACCCCTGGTGAGACAAAACCGCGACATCGTCAGTGAAGAGCACTTTTTGCCAGTCCCTTCTGGTCCAGCAACGGTGGGTTTGTGCCCATAGGCAACATTGTTGCCGGTGATGTCTGGTGAGGACCTGCCTTACAACAGGCCTACATTCCCTCAGTCCAGCCTCTCTCAGCCTATTGCGGACAGTCTGAGCACTGATGGAGAGATTGTGCGTTCCTGGTGTAACCCAGGCTGTTGTTGTTGCCATCCTGTACCTGTCCCGCAGGTGTCATGTTCGGATGTACCGATCCTGTGCAGGTGTTGTTACTCTGCCACTGCGAGGACAATCAGCTGTCCGTCCTGTCTCCCTGTAGCTCTGTCTTAGGCGTCTCACAGTACGGACATTGCAATTTATTGCCCTGGCCTCATCTGCAGTCCTCATGCCTCCTTGCAGCATGCCTAAGGCACATTTACGCTTTTTCAGAGTCAGTAGAAAGGCCTCTTTAGTTTCCTAAGTTTTCATAACTGTAACCTTAATTGCCTACCGTCTGTAAGCTGTTAGTGTCCACAGGTGCATGTTCATTAATTGTTTATGGTTCATTGAACAAGCATTGGAAACAGTGTTTAAACCCTTTACAATGAAGATCTGTGAAGTTATTTGGATTTTTACGAATTATCTTTGAAAGACAGGGTCCTGAAAAAGGGATGTTTCTTTTTTTGCTGAGTTTATTTATGGGGACCAGGTTAAGTCAAACTTTTGTCGGGACCCATGCACATGGTATCTAACCTTCTCCAGAGGCAGAGATGACATCACCTCCTTAAACCACAGCATTAAGGAGGAAGCCTTTACAGACTTCCAGTGAAAGAGGACATTCTGGTCTAGGGGAAGTACCCCAAAAATGGCAGTGACCGTGTTGGGGCTAACAGTTGTATTACATGTGAGAATGACTCAAAAATGGGGTCTCAGAGGCCACTCAAAGATTGGCATAAACAAAACTGGACTCTAGTGGCATCTCAAACACTTGGGGTCAACATTTGGGTGTATTTTTGCCAATCCGTCATTTGAGTGATGGACACGGTGCAAAAGTATAAACTGAATAACCCCATGCCTTATGCAAAATGACGATGTGTGGATAAGCTCAATAGTTTGTTGACACATATAATCTTGTAGTTCGCCACCTACAGTATGTCATGTTCCCATGCAGATTTTGTATTTGCAATGGAAGTCGGATTAATGTTCTGTATTATGTCGTATAATCTGGAGATTGTGCCCTTCAGATAAGGGTTAAGATCTAAGCACCTCTCAACGACACATAGTTGGCTCGAGTGGAAATTAAGGAAAATGTTTTTTGGGCAAAGTTGCTAGTTTGCAGGATTCTAAAAAAGTGTGTATTGGGAATATTATGGTCAACCCTCAGAGTATGGAATGAGATGAATGTGTTATCAACAAATAGGTCACAAAAAAACACCAGACCGTGCCTATGCCAGAACTGGAATGTTGTGTCAATGACAAAAACCTTTTGCAATTATTAGCACACCTGAAAACTGTTGTTCTGATTAAAGAAGCAATAAAACTTTCCTTCTTTAGGCTAGTTGAGTATCTGGAGCATCAGCATTTCTGAGTTTGATTACAAGTACATTAGAGTGTCTAGTTTGAGAAACAGACGCCTCACATGTCCTCAACTGGCAAGCTTCATTTAATAGTACCCGCAAAACACCAGTCTCAACGTCAACAGTGAAGAGGTGACTACGGGATGCGGGCCTTCTAGGCAGAGTTGCAAAGAAAAATCCATATCTCAGACTGGCCAATAAAAAGAAAGTATTAAGATGGGCAAAAGAACACAGACATTGGACAGAGGCAGGTTGGAAAAAAGTGTTATGGGCAGACAAATGTAAGTTTGAGGATCACATAGAAGAACATTCAGGAGATGCAGAAAAAATGAAAAGATGCTGGATGAGTGCTTGACACCATCTGTCAAGCATGGTGGAGGCAATGTGATGCTCTGGGGGTGCTGGTAAAGTGGGAGATTTGTACACTTATCACTCCATTTTGCAACGCCATGCCATACCCTGTGGACGGCGCTTAATTGGAGCCAATTTCCTCCTACAACAGCACAATGACCCAAAAGCACAGCTCCAAACTATGCAATAACTATTTAGAGAAGAAGCAGTCAGCTGGTATTCTGTCATTAATGGAGTGGCCAGCACAGTCACCAGATCTCAACCCTATTGAGCTGTTGTGGGAGCAAGAAGTGCCCATCAAGCCAATCCAACTAGTGGGAGGTGCTTCAGGAAGCATGGGATGAAATGTCATCTTTCCTCAACAAATTGTCAACTAGAATACCAAAGGTCTGCAAGGCTGTCATTGCTGCAAATGGAGGATTCTTTGACAAAAGCAAAGTTTGAAGGACACTACTATTTCAATTAAAAATCATTATTTATAACCTTGTCAACGTCTTGACTATATTTCCTGTTCATTTTGCAACTCATTTCATGTGTGTTTTCATGGAAAACAAGGACATTTCTAAGTGACCCCAGACTTTTTAACGGTAGTGTGTGTGTGTGTGTGTGTATGTGTGTATATATTAGAAGTCGACCGATTAATCGGAATGACCGATTAATTAGGGCCGATTTCAAGTTTTCATAACAATCGGAAATCTGTATTTTTGGACACAGATTTGGCAGATTTTTTTTAATTACACCTTTATTTAGCTAGGCAAGTCAGTTAAAGAACACGTTATTATTTTCAATGACGGACTAGGAACGGTGGGTTAACTGCCTTGTTCAGGGGCAGAATGACAGATTATTTCCTTGTCAGCTAGGGGATTCAATCTTGCAGCCTTACGGTTAACTTGTCCAACGCTCTAACCACCTGCCTTACATTGCACTCCACGAGGAGCCTGCCTGTTACGCGAATGCAGTAAGAAGCCAAGGTAAGTGGCTATCTAGCATTGCATTTCTCTTATAAAAAACAATCAATCAATCATAATCACTAGTTAACTACACGTGGTTGATGATATTACTAGTTTATCTAGCGTGTCCTGCGTTGCATATAATCGATGCGGTGCGCATTCGCGAAAAAGGACTGTCGTTGCTCCAACGTGTACCTAACCATAAACATCAATGCCTTTCTTAAAATCAAAACACAGAAGTATATATTTTTAAACCTGCATATTTAGCTAAAATAAATCCAGGTTAGCAGGCAATATTAACCAGGTGAAATTGTGTCATTTCTCTTGCGTTCATTGCATGCAGAGTCAGGGTATTTGCAACAGTTTGGGCAGCCTGGCTCATTGCGAACTAATTTGCCAGAATTTTACATAATTATGACATAACATTGAAGGTTGTGCAATATAACAAGAATATTTAGACTTAGGGATGCCATCCGTTAGATAAAATACCGAACGGTTCCGTATTTCACTGAAAGAATAAACGTTTTGTTTTCGAAATGATAATTTCCGGATTCGACCATATTAATGACCAAAGGCTCGTATTTCTGTGTGTTATTATGTTATAATTAAGTCTATGATTTGATAGAGCAGTCTGACTGAGCGATGGTAGGCAGCAGCAGGCTCGTAAGCATTCATTCAAACAGCACTTTTGTGTGTTTTGCCAGCAGCTCTTTGCAAGCACAGCTCTGTTTATGACTTCAAGCCTATCAGCCTAATGGCTGGTGTAACCGATGTGAAATGGCTAGCTAGTTAGCTGGGTGTGCGCTAATAGCGTTTCAAACGTCACTCGCTCTGAGACTTGGAGTAGGTATTCCACTTGCTCTGCAAGGGCCGTGGCTTTTGTGGAGCGATGGGTAACGCTGCTTCGAGTGTGGCTGTTGTCGATGTGTTACTGGTTCGAGCCCAGGTAGGTGCGAGGAGAGGGACGGAAGCTATACTGTTACACTGGCAATACTAAAGTGCCTATAAGAACATCCAATAGTCAAAGGTTAATGAAATACAAATGGTATAAAGAGAAATAGTCCTATAAATACTATATTAACTACAACCTAAAACCTCTTACCTTGGAATATTGAAGTCTCATGTTAAAAGAAACCACCAACTTTCATATGTTCTCATGTTCTGAGCAAGGAACTCAAACGTTAGCTTTTTTACATGGCACATATATCACTTTTACTTCTCCAACACTTTGTTTTTGCATTTTTTAAACCAAATTGAACGTGTTTCATTATTTATTTGAGGCTAAATAGATGTTTATTGATGTATTATATTAAGTTAAAATAAATGTTCATTCAGTATTGTTGTAATTGTCATTATTACAAATAAATAAATACATTTTTTTATTATTAAATCGGCCGATTAATCGGTATCGGCTTTTTTGGTCCTCCAATAATCGGTATCGGTATCGGCGTTGAAAAATCATAATCGGTCGACCTCTAGTTAGAATTAGGGTTAGAGGGGCCCCCCGAATGGGGCAGTGGTACCTGTGCCACTAGAAACCTTGGGTTCGAGTCCAGGCTCTGCCACAGCCAGCCAGATGTCCTTGTCCCATTGCACACTAGGGTTAGGGTTAGGGTTAGGTGTAGTGCACACTGACACGGTTGCCAGGTGTACGGTGTTTCCTCTGACACATGGTGCAGCTGGGTTAAGTGGGCATTGTGTCAAGAAGCAGTGTGGCTTGGTTGGGTTTTGTTTCGGAGGATGCACGGCTCTCAACCTTCGCCTCTCCCGAGTACGCAGCGATGAGACAAGACTAACTACCAATTGGATACCACGAAATTGGGGAGAAAAAGGGCAACAACAAAAAATGTGGTTTAGGTTTGTGTGTGTATATGTCCTCTGAGCATCTCTCTTTTGCCAAGGTAACCTGACAGGTTACCTGACAGGTGTGGTATATTAAGAAGCTGATTAAACAGCATGATCATTACACAGGTAAACCTTGTGCTGGGGACAATAAAAGGCACTCTAAAATGTGACGTTTTGTCACACAACACAATGCCACTGTTGTCTTAAGTTTTGAGGAAGCTTGCAATTGGCATGCTGACTGCAGGAATGTCCACCAGCGCTTTTGCCAGAGAATGTAATGTTAATTTATCTACCATAAGCTGCCTCCAACATCATTTTAGAGAATTTGTCAGTATGTCCAGCCGGACTCACAACCGCAGACCATGTGTAACCACGCCAGCCCAGGACCTCCACATCTGGCTTCTTCACCTACGGGATCATCTGCGTAAAAAAGCCCTATACTGGGGGTAAACTAATTCTGATTGGCTGGGCCTGGCTCCCCAGTGGGTGGGTCTTTCTCCCAAGTGGGTGGGCCTCTGCCTTTCCAGGCCCACCCAAAGCTTTGCCCCTGCCCAGTCATGTGAAATCCTTAGATTAGGGCCTAATGAATTTATTTAAATTAGCTGATTTCCTTATTTGAACTGTAACTCAGTAAAATCGTTGAAATTGTTTCATGTTGCGTTTATATTTGTGTTCATTATATATCCTGTAAGGGCTTGCTCTAAGGTTTTCTCTAGTCTAATAAAAAGTGGGGTTATGGACAGTCGAATTATGGCATAATGACGTAGCCTAGTTTAGCCTACACTTGGTATTTATACTGCTTGCCTTGTCATACACTCGGGTGTATCGTCACTGCTTGTTTAGTCAATGAACTCATTCGATTTCAAATATCCATCATAGAAAACAATGTATCAACACATGGAAAAGACAGCGGTGGCTTGAAGGCTACTTACTGAGTGTTCTGTTAGAGGTCAGATTACAAGCCGGACAACTGGTAGCCATATCTGACTAAAAAGAGAATATGCTAGGCAACTGCACCTCTCAAGCGGCAATGTTACATACAGTACGCTATGTTCAATAACAGACTATCCGCTCACCTCAACGATGAAGACTCGATCTCTTCGACATTATTGACAACTGAGGCGGGAGGTGAAACTTCACTATTGCTAAAATACCCGGTCAAGATTACTCCCTTGGCGTCCTGCTGGCGATTCATGTTGCGCGACTCATGCTGCATTATTGTTGCAGTTCGCAGGTGATTTAGAATGTACACAGCTCTAAGGGTAGTAACGCTGTGTGTGAGAGGGGAGCTGTTTCAATGATCTCACTCACTGCCTCCCCGATAACATGGATAATCAACAGCTGCCTGAAAGCACCGCCCAGAATGCCGCTGAGTCGTGTAATTTGGGCTGAGCCACTCCTATAAACCTCCTATAAACCTATGAAAGATCACTTTTTTTCTTGTCCCAACCTTCTATCGTATCTACTTACTTTATATGGTCCACCAGCAATTGGCCCCAGCACTACTAATATCCTACCTGAGGCATTAATTTGTCAAGTAACAGGGCACTGACCTGAAAACAGCACAATCATGTTTTACTGCTCTAATATTCCAAGTTACTGTATGTTATAGCTCTTCCTTGGCCTACATTGATATTAATTCTGATTCAGGATGCATTATAATGCTATATAATTCCACCTGTACTTAGTGAATTGGAATTCACCGTTCTGATCCTGATATTGATCTGATGTCCTCTGTGACTATTGCATAGTGTTATGGATTCATGGCTTTTAAGCCTGCATTATCTTGGTCTTATAGCTGTGTAGTAAGGCTGTAATAACTGCAGTACAACAGTTATTTAATTTGCGTATTTTGTGTTATTTATGTCAATGTCCATATCTCCAATTAGAATATTGATTTAGGAACTATGTAGGGGCTCTGGTGCGTGCCAGAAGAAAAAGCCATTATGTTACACTTACAAACTGTTACATTCAGTTCCAATCAATTAGTAAATATGTATTAGCCTGGCACGCTGAATCGGAAGACCTTTCTCGTGGTGTGATTAGTTATCAGACCAGCTCCAACGCGCCTCATAGGTTTCACATCTGAGCAGCATTGGCCATTACAATAAAGGCCTCCCATAATACAGTAAATTAGTAGGCTACCTCTATACTGCCATCTGGTGCTCGGTTACAACATGTTCTATGTCTGTTGGGTGCAGCAGAGGAAATCCCTTTGTTTTCGATTCACTGGTAATGATGCTCAAAAACAATCTGGGTTCATTGCTGCGATAACGTCTATCAGTGGGAGTGTATAGAACAAAATGGGGGCAGTATTAATCACAATTAAATACTTAATAGCCACTAAACTAAGCAAACTAACTTAAAATAATATCACTGTAGGTTAAATGAAATGTTACTGTTGGTATTGAATTTTACATGGTAATGGCTGGTACCAGTCATCATACATAGACTGTTTGGTTAGGACTGGTTAGGCACTTGACCTTTCGGATTACAAATTATGCCATGTATTTTGTGCTTATCATGGCTTCATAGTCATAGTCAGATTAGAAAATGGATCTGATGGTAAGTCTACTGCTAAATCTACTGCTGGTAAAGAGGTCTGCCCATTATAAAGCATAGCTCTGTTTTCTTGACATCTAAGTCAAGCAGACAGGTCCTACAGGCCCTAGTTTTGTCGCATCTGGAATACTGCCCAGTTATGTGGTCAGGTGCAGCAAATTGCAGTTGTTCCAGGACAGAGCAGCACGTATTGCACTTTGATGTACACAGAGGACGAATGTCAATAACATGCATTTCAATCTCTCCTGGCACATGTAGTGCTATGTACTGTGTATTATGTATATTATGTATTTTATTTGTTATGTTTTGATTCCTGTTTGGACATCAGGAAGAGTACCCGCTGCCTCAGCAGAAGCTAACTGGGGATCCAAATAAGTACTACTAATACTACTATTACTCTGATCAAGTGTTTGAAATACAAGTAGGCATATAACAAAACCTTGTGTCAATTCACTAAACAGAAACATTTATGTTCTTGGCATGTTACTTAAGACTTTAACCCTTATATACATTTGATATTAGATTAATAAAGCCCTCTGTCAATCCATCTGGAAAGGTGTGGACACTATGATCTGAGCAAAGCTTTTACCAAGGTCAAATCTACACCGGCAGGTACAAGAATGGAGTGAAACTAGTTGATGTGGCAGGTAGGCTAGGGGTTAAGAGCATTGAGCAGGCAAACAAAATGATGCTGATTCAAGTCCCCTAGGTGACAAATATGCCTGTGTCCTTCATTTAACCTTAATTGCTCATGTAAGTCACTCTGGATAAGAGTGACTGCTAAATTACCAACATATTATGGGTAGATATACTTCCTGTTGTAGCTTTTTAATTATTTTAGTTGAGTCTTTGATTTACTTCACTGTCTGGGGTGTGTCTGTGTAAATATGGGGTCACTGGGATTACAACTGTGACTAGGGTCAGTATTGCAGACTGTAATGATCAGCAGACTGACCTGTTCAAGAGGTGGATGTGCGCTTCAGTACTGAAATGACACCATTCAAAATAGTAAGGAGGAGCGACTGACTGACTGCTCGCTACTGCCTCAGTAATTCTAAGCATTCTTAATCCCAAGGGCTTTAACAGACAACAGATGCTCAGGCTTAATAACAATCACCACTGTGCTATCCCTAAGGTTCCTTAGTGTTTTAATTAGGTAATGTGTTATAAGACACTAATACCACTTTGTTTTAACCCTAATTGCTCCTGTAAGTCGCTCTGGATACGAGTGTCTGCTAAATTACTAAAATGTCAATGTAATAACACTTTGTTACAGTAATAGCACAGTAATAATGCTTTGTTACAGTAATAACAGTAATAACACTTTGTTATAAGTAATAACACATTGTTAGAGAAATAATACAGTAATAACAGTTTGTTACAGTAATAACGGTTTGTTACAGTAATAACACAGTAATATCACTTTGTTACAGTAATAACACGTTGTTACAGTAATAACACAGTAATAACACTTTGTTACAGTAATAACACAGTAATATCACTTTGTTACAGTAATAACACGTTGTTACAGTAATAACACAGTAATAACACTTTGTTACAGTAATAACACAGTAATATCACTTTGTTACAGTAATAACACTTTGTTACAGTAATAACACAGCAATAACACGTTGTTACAGTAATAACACAGTAATAACATGTTGTTACAGTAATAACACAGTAATATCACTTTGTTACAGTAATAACACAGTAATAACACTTGTGTTTATTCCATATCTAAAAAGAGTAAATGATTCCTTATTATTTCCAATGGCATGGAACAAGATACACAAAAACAAGAACATTGTTGGCAAGAAGTGTTTAATATATATTTTACCTTTATTTAACTAGGCAAGTCAGTTAAGAACAAATTCTTATTTTCAATGACGGCCTAGGAACAGTGTGCCCCTGTGCCTGTTCAGGGGCAGAACAACAGATTTTTCAGCTCGGGGATTTGAACTTGCAACCTTTCGGTCCAATGCTCTAACCACTAGGCTACCCTGTCGCCCCATATTCCCAACTATTCCTTCCAAACAACCTTTAATTGCAAAATATAATGTGTGGATTTACAGAGTACCAAAGTTGTGTAATACAAAAAAACTGAATATAAAAAAATATTTGACCCTACATCATTTTGTAGAAGAAAAGCTAAATATTTTTCTTAGAAATGTTGGAGCTCATCCGGATACACAAAATTATTCCTGAAGAGCTTATATGCTACAAGTTGGCCTCCGAAAATCATCATCACCAATCCAGAACCTGTGACACAAGTGGATTTAAAGGATATACCTATTTGAATGCATCAAGTATTGAATCACTTGCAAAATAAATGTAAGTCGACTAATTAATGCGATGATCAAAATACTGTGTATATAACAACAAATCATGTTTTTATTGGCTCCAAATGGCCTGAAATCAAGTATGATTCCTTACCAAGGGCAATCCAATAATGTTCTGTTGACGGGAAATCAGACATAACTGGATGAAAGAAACAGACAGGATAGTAATTGAATATGACACATATTCAACCACATCAAATAAACTAATACATCAAATCAAGCTTTCTGTCAGCTTGTGAAACTGTATGATCATGATGTTCTTCTGACAAGCCTGTTTATACTAAAGTGGCCTTACAACCTTGCATAACATAACCTACTGTAGATTGAAATCCTAGCAATTGAAATACTAGTTATTTTTAATCTAATTCATTAGCAGATACTGAAACTGGTACTAAAACATCTACTAAAAAGTGTATCTCAGGTGGGAAGTAGATTCATGTGGAGTCATTGATGTGTTTGCTATTATCAAACCTGGCTTTACAGTAGAGCACAGGCAGCACCAGACAGAATCAGACAGACAGACGCCATAACACTATAGGACTGGTTGCTATACAGTAGCGACATTAATTGATGTTAAACAATAGAAAGAGGGACTCTTGAAGCATGGTGCTTGACACAGATTTAAACACAAAGTAGACCGCTGCATATACACAAGGCAGTGATTAGACCATATGTACATACTTATAAAAATGGCTCTCTTGCTGCTTACCTGCTACCGTCAGACCAATGTGGATTAGTGTGACTGTGATGGCGTAGTCCCACACCCACTCCTCGACAATCCACGCAAATATCAGACCTCCCAAAAGATAGGTCAGCTCCATGGAGATCACTGTCACTATGCAGGAAATACAAAACTACACACCTCAGCCAACATGCTTACCAACATGAACACACAGAATTCAAGGTAGTCTATCTAAAAAAGGGATGTTGCTAACTACTGAATAACAAGAATAGAGCAGAGTCTTCGATCAACTCACCTAGGTATTTTGGACTTTGCCATGATGGCTGTGTTGTGTAGTCAAAGGGTGCTAAAAGGCTGTCAACCTCATGTACCCTGCAGAGATGATGAATAATGAGAAACTTGGGTCATAAATTGTATATTTGCTGTTAACTGTAGTTACAGTAAATGTGTGAGGTAGCACTGGAGACATATTGTGATGCTTTTTGGCAGAAACCAGAATGAGGGTTCCATGCAGACACTGTGCATTTTTTTTGTGGATAGTTTCTGTGTTCATGAGACAGGAAGTACACGTCAATCCTGTACCACAACATATGACAATGAAACTATATGAAAGACAGGATATACTTCATTTGAATATTGTGCAAAATATCTATAATTTTAGACTCACCTGAGAATACCAATGCAGAGACTGACCACTATGTAGTAAACAGCATAGAAGGATATTATGCACATCAGCAAGTTCTGGAGAACAATCTGTAGTACATAACATCACATCAGACTCCGTCACACAAGACCCTCAAAATGTCAGATGCTCATTCTTAATAAAACCTCAAATATGATGCATAATAATATGGATTCATTTGATCATTGCTGTTGCCACAAATCTACAAAAAAAGAAAGGCCATTCAGAAAGTTTCGGACTGAAATACTTGCATAAACTGAACTCAGATAGGTTCAGTCATTTCATTGAAAGGTATTAGAATTCTATACCAAATGCTCTAACTTGAATAGTGAGCTGTGTTGCCAAAACTACAGCAGCACATGAACTATGTACACAGTGCCACACTAAGTAGACACTGGTAAACATGTACACCTCCTGTAGTTCTCTACTACTACATTTCCTGTGGTATCCAAAACTGAAGTCCAAGGTCTTTACCCATGTTTCACTGACGTTGGTCTTGATCTTGACTGATGTTGGGCCATAGCGCTTCAGAGTAGACCCACAATACCCACAACACCTGCAACAGTAGTCCAACAACATGAATGGCCGCCTTTTCTTTTATCAGTGGAGACGCTAGAAGGCCGCCTACAGTAGAGCAAACACACCAGGGGATGAGGGCTGGTCTTAATGGTTAATGGGATTACACACACGCAAAAAGCTTCCTGTCTCAATCCAGGCTGGATAAAGCACGCCCCAAGGCCCAGACCACTTCTACAGCATCATCAACACTCAGTGGCTAGAAATACACCTGAGTGGGGTGACAACCAACCTCTCTTCACATCACTGTGATGTCACTGCATACATATTCACTGGACGGTATTATTTTTTAAGCTATTAATGTGTGGTGTTGGCCTGTTGGGGTGTATATACTGTAACAGCTGCTGGAGCACCAGGAGGCAAGCCAGACATGACTCTGAGTAAATTAAATGTAAATAGGTCACACACTTCTTTAGAACAGTGGAATTCACTGCTTCTCTGGCCAGTTGATCAACAGCATACTGCACAGCAAATTGGCCAGTGTTACCTAGTGTAGACTTTTCAGTGTAACTTTTCTATGGTTGATTCAGGAGTGAAGTTAACTCTGTAAGTGTTCATTTAACACTCATTGGTGTAAAATAACCAGAGTGTTGGCATTAATAACCAGAGTTGAGCTCTATTGCTGGTTGGTTTTTAGAACAGTTTGATTCAATATCTATGCTTTTCATGTATATTGATTGATTTATTAGTCTTATGCTACTCAAATATAAACAACATTTTTCTAAATCTGTTACTTGGACTTAATCCACCGGTTACTGAAATGGTTGTTCCAGTTTAGATGCTTTAGGTAGTCTCATATTTTAGTCTTCCCAATCCAGGCAGTCATTCTGAATACAGGTTCCAGGCGAATACAAATTCCAAATGTTGGATATTCCCAGTCTAGCTGTATTCCAATAGGAATTACAGATCACTTTGCAAGCCAGCATGAGTTTCAGGTCACTGTTTTAGGTTACAACTAGGCCCTCAAAATAAGGTGTTATGAAATATGTACGGCATTGTCTAAAATAATGACAGTTTAATGATAACATATTCACTTAGGATCTCACTTGGTGAGGTCCATAGGACTGAAAATGAATGAATGCAACAACGATGTCACTGTCACTAACAAATACAGTCATGGGTTGTAAACTCTACAATTCACTCAATAGGAAAGGCACACTGGGAAATAAGACTTTACACTTAGCAATGTGTTAATTTAACACTGAAAAGTGTGGACTGTATAGACACTGGAACAATGTTAAATGTAACACTCTACAGTGTTGATTTAACACTGGAGAATCTGCTGTATGTGTGTGTGTGTGTATGTATGTGTATGTGTGTGTGTGTGTGTCCTACTACATATGATCTCTGTAAAACTGAACATATTCTTGAATGTTTAGAGTTGAGACATTGAACAGGCTCCTACGACAGTTGTTAAAACCATGACAGAACTTTGAGGGAAAGCAAACAAGTCCTAAGCACTTAAATCATTATCCCAGTCATAAACCCAGTCTTCAGTATGTCTTTTGACAATCACCCTCAGCACAGCATCATCAGCACAGCATTATTTGAGCTTCTTTTCTTTTTAGCGAATTAGTGACACTGTAACTCACTAATCACTAATGTTCTATACAGTGAGTGGATTGTGCGGTGACGCCAATCATGCATTAGAGAAGAGACAGATCACCAACACAAAGCATGTCTTCAGTTAAATACTCAGTCATATGCAAGAAAGGGCTCCCAATGAAATCTTTGCCCGGATGCCATTCCAATATGCACATTCCATGAATTGAAATTGAGCTCCATAAGTAACAAATTAAATGTACACTATGGTGATATGCAACAGCAGTAACACCCATTCCAGTATGCATTAGCCAGACATGCTCTCACAGAGCAGTCCATAATAATCTGATGACAACGCATTAAAGATTTTATAGAAAAAGTAGTCATACATTTTTTTAGAACTGAATGCATTGGTAATGATAAGCATGATTGACTACAAATCTGCACAGATAGCTACTGTACATTTGTCTCTAGACAGCCATTACTGATGAAAGTCATACATAATGTATTCTACTCTAACGTTATGTATTCTATTATGTACTGCTACTTTTACTGAAACAACTCTAGATAAACTAACTAGAAGTCTCAATAAAGGTATTTGAATTAAAAAGTAGGCCATGGATTAGTGTTTTTCATTTTGATGTCATTACATCAAGTTGAGACAATTTGTTCATAGTAATGGAACTATAGCATGATATAAAGAAACGTTGTACATCAATATTTGCATGGTTTCTTGCACAGGACTCACAAGCACAGATTCATTTTAGTATATTAAATGCAACGAAAACGAGCTTGCTGCGTACTATAAACCTAAGCACAAAATTGAAAATGTGTTGATGGCGCACTACGTACTATACAACACAATGTCGGTAGTGAAACGTTTTCTGACGTTCTTTGTGCTATTTCGCAAGTCACCCCGTTTCACTGTCGACAAGCACACTGGGTTGTATTTTTAGTAACATGGTATTCGTGCTCTTGTATTCCCATTATCGCATATTTCATTCTCCAAATATCCACAACGCATCAATAATCATTTGCTGGTGATTTTATTTCGATGGCAACGTTATGCGACAAATAATGGTTAAATCTATAAATATTTTGTTACTCAACCAGCTAAAACTTTCGATATTGCCATCATGTGTTCTTCAGTCTAGCTGGGGCACTCACTGCAGGCACTCGCTCAGAGCCACGCTCATGCGCATTGACGGCTGCCTGGGCAATTTGTCAGTACTCGTGGGAGAATTTGGGTAAGAAACAGACAAATTAAAACAAATGTACTTTACGATAAAACAGTCAATGCAGGAAATTATGTCTTATTGTAATTAGTGATCTATTGTGTAGTCTAATACTTTCGTGAGAGGTTCATTGCGACGGAATTTGACCAAAACTTAGCAATAAAGTACAAAACGACTGGACGTGTCATCAATAATATCAGCCAGGAAGAGGTTCAATGTAAAGCGTTAATCTATTGCGTTCTAAAATTGTAACAAAAGTTGCGTTGAAAATTACTGCAATCGATAGAAAATATGTTGCGCTACATTTCTTGTCTCTTGTAGACGTATATAATAATGGTATATTGTACTCTTTCAAGAATAATGCGCTTCAGTGTAATTCCCGGTTATGGATGTGGAAAGGAGGAACTGTGCGCTTGACAAGCGATTTGGACTAAAATATTTATATCACCATTTCCTTCCAAAAAGCTGTCAAGGCAGTTAAATATAATTTTTGTTGTAGTGCAACGAGTCTGCAGGCCTGCCGGTGAGAATTATATAGAGTATATTCCAGCTCCGCCATTTTGGGAAACTGCCTTTAAAACACATTAAATAGTATCAGAGCAAAGAAAAGTGTTTAGATCTGATACAATGCATGTTGGGCGTCTTGCTAAGGGACATCGCTACATACCTGTAACACTCCTAGTTGGAATACAAAGGAAATGCGAACTGGTTGCGCCCAACCGAATAATTTAACCCCACTCGTAATAAAAACTATTTGACTCAAAGAGCTCGAAATAAATATGAATAACCCTCACAACCGGTAGTGAGCATCTGATGATAAAATCTAACACACGTGGAGAATAATATGTGCACAGTCAACATGCGGAATTTTCCTTTGTAATAATATTTTTGGATCATTCAAAAAAGTATTCCCGCAACGATGCAATTTTGACGCTTAGCAGATAGGAGTAATCCTTCAAATAGTTTGGGTTGTAAATTAAATTATATGCTTAGGTCAATTTGAAGTTACTTCCATATTGCAATTTCAGAAATGACTGTCAACGATTTGCTGTTGATATAGGCTACTGTAACTGCCTGAATGCCTATAGCTTATGGGCGCATACATAAAACATAAATTATAGCCAATACCCTACCCCAATGTCAGGAATTGTATTTGAAAGACAGCAATATTGATGCATAATATTGCATAAACTATCAATAATTCATATTTTCTATAAAATATATTAGACATTTTCGTCTCGATTTTTTGTTCAGTGATTTCATTGTTGAATAGGGTCTGAAAGTTTCAAACGCAGTCGTCTTAATGTTGTCAGCAATGACCTCTAGTGGTTGATGCACGTCATCGAGTTCCAATCACATGGCTTCCGCTGTTTCGACAATAGTGAAATATTGTTGCAAAGCAGCTCTGTGAAATATTATTGAAACATTGTTGCCAATCGGCTCTGTTGAACGTCACTTTGTTTTTCTTCATTTCATTTGAGTTGCACTTTAATTAGCTAATGTAATAAAAAGCCTTATAAAGTCAGTTTATGTACATTTAGTAGGCCTATGACATATTTATTATGCAGTGCATTATTAATTGTCTGGCTTGGCTTCATCTATCATTGTCTATTTCAGATATCACCATTTTTAATATGGATGAGTCTACAAACATCACAAATGCAGTAACCCCTGATTTTGATGTGTATGGTGCCATGGACTGGAGTGAGGGTGTTGGGACCTTACCTGGGAGTGAGCTAAAGGTACAGATCACCACAATAGCCAAAAAGGTTCAATATTGTCATATACATATATATACAGTACCAGTCAAATGTTTGGACACACCTACTCATTCAAGGGTTTCGCTTTATTTGGACTATTTTCTACATTGAAAGCGTTGCACACTCTTGGCATTCTCTCAACCAGCTTTACCTGGAATGCTTTTCCAACCGTCTTGAAGGAGTTTCCACATATGCTGAGCACTTGTTGGAAGCTTAACCTCCACTCTGCGGTTCAACTTATCCCAAACCATCTCAATTGGGTTGAGGTCAGGTGCTTGTGGAGGCCAGGTCAACTGATGCAGCACCCCATCACTCTCCTTCTTTGTCAAATAGCCCTTACACAGCCTGGAGGTGTGTTGGGTCATTGTCCTGATAAAAAAAATAATAGTCCCACTAAGCTCAAACCAGATGGGATTGTGTATCGCTGCAGAATGCTGTAGTAGCCATGCTGGTTAAGTGTGCCTTGAATTTGAAATAAATCACCAGCAAAGCACCCCCACACCATCACACCTCCTCCATGCATCACGGTGGGAACCACCCATGCAGAGATCATCTGTTCATCTACTCTGCATCTCACAAAGACACAGCGGTTGGAACTAAAAATCTCACATTTCTTGGTCCAAGCAAGTCTTTTCTTCATATTGGTGTCCTATAGTGGTGGTTTCTTTGCAGCAATTCGACCATGAAGGCCTGATTCACACAGTCTCCTCTGAACAGTTGATGTTGAGATGTGTCTGTTTCTTGACCTCTGTGAATCATTTATTTGGGCTGCATTTCTGAGGCTGGTAACTCTAATGAATTTATCATCTGCAGCAGAGGTAACTCTGTGTCTTCCTTTCCTGTGGCGGTCCTCATTAGAGACTGTGTCATCATTGCGGTTGATGGTTTTTGCGACTGCACTTGAAGAAACTTTCGAAGTTCTTGAAATATCCGGATTGACTGACCTTCATGTCTTAAAATAATGATGGACTGTCATTTCACTGTGCCTATTTGAGTTTTTCTTGTCATAATATGGGCTTGGTCTTTTACCAAACAGGGCTATCTTCTTATTCCAATCCTACCTTGTCACAACACAACTTATTGGCTCAAACGCATTAAGAAGGAAAGAAATTCCACAAATGAACTTTTAACAAGGCACACCTGTTAATTGAAATATATTCCAGGTGATTACCTCATGAAGCTGGTTGAGAGAATGTCAAGAGTGTGCAAAGATGTCATCAAGGCATAGAGTGGCTATTCTGAATAATTTGTTTAACACTTTATTTGTTACTACATGATTCATATGGGTTATTTCATAGTTTTGAGGTCTTCACTATTATTCTACAATGTAAGAAATAGTAAAAACATAAATGAGTAGGTGTGTCCAAACTTTTGACGGGTACTGTAAATATTTGTATTATACCAAGCAGAAAAATGAAACATTATAATGAAATTAAATTAGCCGTTTTTGTAATGACAAATGCAATGTTATATATAATTGTGTACATCATAAATTGTAAAAATCATAATTCGTTTTAGTTTTTCCTGACCATGTTGCATGGCCCTAATCACAGTATTCATCTAAATATAATGAATATAATTACTCCTCACGTGTGTGTGTGTTATGTTTATCAGTTTAAGGTGAATGAGTTTGGAGTCTTGGAGGTCCTAACAGAGGAGGGAGATGATGAGAGGGTGAAGAAGTCTCATGCTACCACTACATGGGCAGTGCCCACTGTTCAGGAGGGTAAGATGGCATTGTTCAATGTACACAACTTTGATATGCTCCCAACAGGGATATATTTGTGAGATGTAAGCCTACACTTGTACAATGTTTGTATCCCCATTGGGATCTTACATAATATGCACCTGTCTCTCTAGCACCTGACCTGGTGGGATGTGCATATATTTACTCTTTCATCTTCCTCTTTCAAGTAAGCATGTTTAACTGACGGTTTTCACTACCTTACCACATACCACATACACAATCTTCAAGAAACGACTTCACATCAGTAGTGGTGGCTTTGTTTTTATGACTATTCACAACACCAGATAATTACATCAGGTAACTGTGCTTTCTGAAAAATGCTTTCATCTTTTAGTTTAGGATACCTCTGATATATGCATTTTCCACAATATTACATTGTCATAATTGTGCCTAACCTTATAGGTATGATAATTAGTTAAATTGAGCTCAAAGCTAAGAAAGTGATGAATAATGATCATTAAAAGTGGTCAGCTGTCAGCTATCTATTGGAGCGTTTCTGATTAGCTGAGATCTCAAATGCCTTTAATGTACAGTATGTGTTAGTTTAGCTCGTGGCTATATTGTTGTTTAAAAATATAAAATAGGGTATCAAATATAATTTTATTTGTCACATACACCGAATACAACAGGTATATACCGTGAAATGCTTACTTACAAGCCCTTAACCAACAATGCAGTTCAAGAAATATAGTTAATAAAATATTTACAAAATAAACTAAAGTAAAAAATAAATCAAATCAATCAAAAGTAACACAAAACATTTCCATAACAATATTGAGGCTAAATACAGGGGGTACCGGTACCGAGTCAGTGTGCGGGGGTACAGATTAAATACAGGGGGTACCGGTACCGAGTCAGTGTGCGGGGGTACAGATTAAATACAGGGGGTACCGGTACCGAGTCAGTGTGCGGGGCTACAGATTAAATACAGGGGGTACCGGTACCGAGTCAGTGTGCGGGGGTACAGATTAAATACAGGGGGTACCGGTACCGAGTCAGTGTGCGGGGGTACAGATTAAATACAGGGGGTACCGGTACCAAGTCAGTGTGCGGGGGTACAGATTAGTCAAGGTCATTTGTAACGTGACAATTCATAGAAATAACCAGCAAGTAGCAGTAGTGTAAAAACAAAGGGGGAGGGGGAGTCAATGTAAATAGTCCGGGTGGCCATTTGATTAGTTGTTCAGCATTCTTATGGCTTCGGGGTAAAAGCTGTTAAGGAGTCTTTTGGTCCCAGACTTGGCGCTCCGGTACTGCTTGCGGTGCATATGACTTGGGTGACTGGAGTATTTGACCATTACCCTGTTCTTATTGACCCTGAGCTTAGAAACGTTTCATTAGCCACACAGGAGATGGGTGAGGATGACTTTGTGACTCTCTCTCTTTCCCTTTCTCCCTCTTTCTCTCTCTCTCTCCCTCTCTTACTCCCTCCCCAGCCCTCTCAGACAGTGCGTGTGTGGCGGTGAAAGAGGAGAGGCAGGAGGGTCAGTGGGCCCAGAGAGGCCTGGTGTGTGTGCGTTGCCAGAGGAAGGGCTCCCCCGTGGATTTCCTGTCTGACTGCCTTCACTGCAGCGAGCGCTGTCTGCAGCAGGACCAGCAGGAGTGAGTGGGCTGGGGAGGACTAGAGATTTATTAGGGTCCAGGGGGTCTGGCCTGGTCCTAACTGCAGTGTCTGCCTGATGCTGTGGGAAAATATTATGCTACTTTCTGGTAGTTGAACTGCTGTTTATTGAGCTCTTGAGGTTATTCCTTTTGTAATAACTTTCCCTTATGTACAATACACTGAAATAATAGCGGTGACAGACTCACATAGTCAATGTTGATATCATACACTGATGCCAAATGATCAACTATTTTGAAACACCAATATAGATTAAAAAAAGGTTGTACTGGTATCATATTTTCTCTTTCTCAATTTGCTCATATGAACAACTATAAACATCCTTCATTTGCTTAAAAAAAAATCAATGAGTCTCCCTCCTAAAATGTTTTTGGGGCCAGCCATCCTATGCAGAGTGGAAGCCAGGAATAATCGATCAGTTAGTTAATGTAAAGACTGGTGGTGATGCTAATGCATGCTCTGAGCTGGGGAGAGAGAGAGCCAGTGCTGCATTGCCGTGGGCACCATGTATCCATTGTCTTATAGGAGGAGAAGCTGCCAACAGAACGTTACATCTTAAAGTGGTATTCCCTCTGTGGATTTACGACTGCCATGGCAACAGAGAAAGGAAAATACTGCCTATGCATCCTATAATAAATAGTTAATTACACTTAATTAGAAACATTTTGAGTTAGATTACAATAAAAAATATATCTTTTTTTGATTTTGCCCATTTTATAGCTGATGATGATACGATTATTCATAGGCAGCCGTCACCAGGAATAAGTCAATGTAGGCACAATGCGTTATCAATATGAAATACATGTGGTCCTCATTTACATTTTTGACTTCAATTATTTGCCGTGAATTAACACTGTATTGAGCTGGTCATACTTTAGATATTTTGACAGAAACATTTCCCAGTTGAATTATTACTGAAACTATAGTTTTTAACAATGATAATCCTTTTTGCATAACCTTTTAGAAACCTTCTAGTTTCTAAATCACTGGTACTCTGTGTTCTTTCCACTGCAGTGAGCTGAAGCTGAAGAAAGAGGTGTCTAAGAGCAATGGGGAGGTGGTGGGGGTCAGCTGTAAGAGGCCTCTGCAGCAGTACAAGGAGAGCCTAGCTGACAAGATGGACACCACAGAGGTCCTGCCTGACGACCATGATGAGGACTATGTCAGTATTACTTTATACTCCAACGAATATTGGACTTTTTTTTTTTTTACCAGTGTTGTTATCCGGAATTCTTATCCATGCCCCCCCCCCCCCCCCCCCCCTCACTTTTACAGACATTGTGTACCTACTAAATCACTCCCAACATTTTAAGACATTTACTGATATTTCATCACATTTTGTAGATGTTGCTTTTGTGATATAAAGACGCTATAGACAAATAGTTCCAGAGCTCTGTCTGTACATTTTTTTGCATCACTCCAGATTGCACAAGATTATGAGGGATGATACATTAGCCTTACATGTCTTTCACTGCCGAGGTGTCGTAACTAAATTAATACCTCTCACAAAGTTCTGTGACCTGATTGGTGCTGAAAACTCGCTGATAGTCTCTGATTTATCATTAATGTTTCAAAATGGAAACATTTCAATGTATACACAAATTCAGAATTATTTCCATACTACCTCATAAATACTGTCCTGATTGCCTGCACCAACATATCACATTGCTCTAGTCTATACTGTATTTGTGAGTATTCTTAGGCTCATTAGAATGTTCCTGAATATTAGAGTGTTCTAGTGTGTAAATCCTGCTGTTTGTGCATCAAACAGGAGGAGAAAGACAGCAGGAAGGCGACGCGTGGAGCTCCGCGAGGCAGGAGGAAGCGGAGGGGGGATGCAGCCCTGCTGAGACACAGTAAGTAGAAACAGGCAGTGGAAGGGGCACCTGTATTTGCTGTGTCCCAAATGGCACCCTATCCCCTATGTAGTGCACTTTGGGGCCTGATCAAAGGTATAGAGGATCGGGTGCCAATAGGGACTGTCTCTTGGGACAGAATCTTCTCACTATTTCCAAATCACTATATTCCTATAATCACTGCCATTGCACACACACAAACTGTATGTAATAATTGATTGCTTGTTACAATCAAATCGTTATTTATGGCAGCTGTTCCATATGGAGGGAAGAAGAAGTCTTGGTGTTGGGCCTCCTATCTGGAGCAGGACAAAGCCATCGCTGCCCCCACTAAACTGTTCAAAGAGGTGAGCTATCATACCCCCCAGGCCTGTCTAGAATTGGTTATTAACTGAGGTCTAACCCATTAGCATTCTCTGTTTCCTTCGAGTCATTCTAATCTTTCTCCTATTTCTCCTTTACAGCTTGTCATTCAGCGTTTATATGCAATTTCACAACAAGGCTACATTGTGTCCTGCATGTTTAGAGTTAATTTATTCAACTCATTAATCATATTATTATTTTCCTACAGCAACACTGTTAAGTTCATTATTTATTCTACATAAGTCTGGGAATATGTATTTTAAACTAATGATGTCCCATTTTCCTTTCAGCACCAGGCCTTCCCCCAGAGTAAGAATGGATTCCGGGTGGGGATGAGGCTGGAGGGTGTGGACCCAGAACATCCCTCCATGTACTGTGTGCTCACTGTAGCTGAGGTAACCTCTCACCTCGACTCATCATCGCTGCCCTCTTAGAGGAGTCTCAGTTCATGGCATGGATTTCTTCAGCTTTGGGAAGATCTGAAGCAAAGTCTGCATTGTCATTGTTCTTGTTCCAGTGCAAAGCAATAGTTGTGTTCACTAACATGTACTGTATGTGTTGCTATGCAATGGCATTTAGCAAATTACAGTATTAATACGACCATAAATGCTTGTTTGGTTTTGAGTTATGTCTACTTTTCTATTTTGGCATCATGTGCACTTCTGGTCAGTATTCTGCTACTTCATCTCTGAGTAGCAAATACAGGATGACCATGTTAGGTATGAAGATGCTTAATGCTTCTTCCATGTTTAGGTTTCAGGACACCGAATACGGCTTCACTTTGACAAGAACTTGGACTGCTATGACTTCTGGGTGAATTCCAACTCGGCAGACATCCACCCTGTGGGATGGTGTGAGAAAACGGGACACAAGCTGCACCCCCCCAAAGGTAAGAGACATGCTACCTTTGACAGATATCCACCTGGAAAAGATAATAACGTATGGATTGCTTGTCATTTTGGATGGGATATTTTGAAACGGTTACTTCAGCACTTCCTCATCTTCTTCTCATTAGTATTTCCTTACTGCTGTATTGTAATTTGAGCTAATTTGCATCAACAGGGAATTTGAATTATTATTATGTGGATTATTATAATTAGTGGCCATTTTTGTAGGGGTTGATAAAAAAAATTGTAAGGGAAAATCAAGTCTGACATTTCAAAGTATCATTTTTTTACCTCAAATACACTACACGTCTTAAATGTCTTGCATTGCAGGAAAGTTCTCTTGCAACAGGGTGATCAAATTAATATCCTACATCTGTATGCGAGACTAGTCATTTAGGGATGGTTACAGTGTGTATACTTTGACAAGCAGGTGTGCAAGCAGGTTACCCATGGCAACTGGAAAACGGTTCTAAACTATTTTGAAAACACAAAGAACACAAAGATTTTATTTATATGACTTCTATGTATGATTACTAGCACTGTAATTTAACCAGCGATATTTAATAAGGAGTAAAATAATTTCCCCCCAGTTCTTAATGGAAACGTGACTATAATCCTTGTCATTTCTCTATGGATGGACAGGTATGAAGGATGAGGAGTTCAGCTGGTCGTCATACATCAAACAGAGCAAAGCCCAGGCAGCTCCCAAGGCCCTGTTTGAGAATCAGAACACGGTAAGAGAAGCCTACAGAACTAGATTTGGCCGGGGACACACTCCGATGCATGAACACAAATGAAATCGACATTCATCATTGTCCATTTTTGACCGTCAGAAGTACAACTCAAGTAAACTATTTTCGGACGAGTTGCATTCAAATTTTGTCAATCATCCCCGTTGTCATTCATCCGGCAACAGATGACTCCCATTTAAAAAGCATTTGCTCCATCCGAAATTCTCTGACACAAAATCTCAATGTGTCCACTTTCATATTGCTTTAGTAGTAGCGTTTTACCACCACTTGGTAAAAGTGTTTAGTTAAGACTACACATCATTCATTGAAGTACAGTACTTGACATCAGCCCATTCAACATAGATTTGACGCTGATGCATGTGCAGTTTAAATGGTTTAAAGTACAGGTGTGGTTTTCTACAGCAGGAAAATAGTCCTGCAGCAACAGGAAATGTTAATTATTATGTGGATTATAATTAATTGACTTTTTTTTGTAAGGGTTGATACATTTTTTCTTAAGTCTGACATTTCTAAGTGGAAATTACAAGCCTCAGAAGCCTTCAGAATACACTACAAGTTTAAAATGTCCTGCATTGCAAAAGTTATCCTACAACAAACAGGGTGATCAAATTAAGATCCTATATCTGTAGGGTTATGGATGAAGTAACTTTTGCCTCTGAGTAACCGTCCTATGTATATTTTCCAGACTGTCACCCCTTTAGGATTCAGAATTGGGATGAAGCTGGAGGCCATTGACAAGAAGAACCCCTCCTTCATCTGTGTTGCCACAGTAACAGACATGGTGGACAGTCGATTCCTGGTGCACTTTGATAATTGGGATGAGAGCTATGACTTCTGGTAATGTCTAACTTTGTGATTACATTTCCTTCAGTACTCAAAATCAAAGCACTGTATCATCACCAGCAGTGATTTGTGTTAACTGATGCCGTATCATAATCATATTGCTTTGGAGTCTGTGTTGGTTTAGCTTGTTGCAGAATTGGACACTAGATGGAGCTAGATTATTAAAACAGAAGGTTTGTGTCTGGGAGGAGAAAATCATTGCCTCTTACCAAAGTGTTTGTTATTTATATTTTACACAAGCAAACATGCTACATCACTTGAATCTGCATTATTGCTTTCAGATTTGGAAGACAAAAATGTCTGTACCATGAATTATTATTTTGACACTGGCACGCACATCACTTTTCTCACAATTATTTAGTCTTATTTTTTCTCCCTTTTATTGGTTTCTTATTGCATTTGTTTGTCTCACAATTCTTAATGCTTCCGTTTCCCCCCTCGGTTTTCATCACTCCAACCCTTGTTGATTGTCACCATTGTGTGACTTTCTGACTGAGAACTGCGTGTGTGGTTACAGTCGTTACTGTCAATTCGTGCCCACTCTGACCTCTCCCAGCTGTGGATTTAGATTGTCAGCCAGGAGGAAGCCTCAGTCTGCACGATGCAGGAGCTTGTATTGGTTGAATTATGGATGATCGTCAATAAATCTCAAGAAGGAGTTAGAGAAAGAGTAGAGCCCAGAGCGGCTAAGGTAGGAGCAGACTCATCCAGGGAGGTGACTTTCTCACACGTGATGTCACTACGTATCACATCAGCCAGTTACAGCCAGTCACAGGCCACTCCAACATCACAGCTCGGGCCAGAGAGCAGCTAAACTACTCCACTCTGCTCCACCCTGACCTGGCCAGAGAGTAGGACACTAGGGGGGAGTGCAGCGATACAAATTATTTTGGTTTCATGTGCTGAAGACATCTATAAATCGGTCTACTAATACAGGACTAGTAAAAGCCCATTGCACTACTGAGATTATTCCATACTGGAATACCGCAATAGGGATTGGCTTTACAGTATGTTGAGTACATGGTGAAATAGTAAACAGTTTAACTCTCCAAAGATATTTCAGTAACAGCCTATTGGACAAGTAAGGAGGGTTGCAATATACTAAACAGATTTGCAAGCCCCTTGCAATTTATCCAGCAATGTCGATGCAATAACGACATCATAACAGTAGTAATACCTGTAGTTGCACCTAAACAATGCTACTCATCAGGTCAATGATGTGCCCTACTGATGTTTGTCGTGCAGAGAGGTATTCTTAGGAAGCTGTGAGAGAAGTGTCCTTTCTCACCCTGACTGTCCTGATACATCAAAGTGTATGGTGCATAACATGCCATCATGGCTAAATGCACGCCACAGTGTCAGACTCTGTCACATTGTCAATTGATTTATTCCTCTGTCTGTATTCGCAGTCATTAACATGATCCTTATTCAATCACTCATAACAGTGGGGATTCATATCATAAACTTCATGTCTTTAACAGTTTATGGAGACAGGGGGAAAGGGAAAGGGGGATACCTAGTCAGTTGCACAACTGAATGCGTTCCACATTTAACCCAACCTTTCAGTTTCTGGCCGAATGGCAGGTAGCCTAGTGGTTAAGAGTGTTAGGCCAGTAACTGAAAGGTCACTGGTTTGAATCCCGAGCTGGCAAGTTAAAAAATATCTACTGTTCTGCCCTTGAGCAAGGTAGTTAACCCCCAACAACTGCTCCTCGTGTGCTGATGATGTCGTTTAAGGCGGCCCCCTGCACCTCTCTGATTCAGAGGGGTTGGGTTGAATGTGGAAGACATATTTAGCTTGAATGCATTCAGTTGTGCAACTGACTAGATATTCCCTTTCCCTCTTAATGGCTAGGCTAACTGCCGCCAAGGAAATAGGAAAGGGGGAAATTTGACATTGGTGAGCTGATGGCATTTTAACCACTGTCCTTCTCCTGCTCTTCTGTAGGTGTGATGCAACCAGTCCCTACATCCACGCAGTGGGCTGGTGTCAAGACAACGACAAGATTCTCACGACCCCTCCAGGTGACATACTAACTCCTGTCAATCATTATTGTCACTATTTGTCCTGTAGATACCAATATGTAGTGTGTAATGATGACTGACCATACAGTTATACAAGGAACCCAAACCGGCTGCGCGCGTGCGCCATCGTGCATAACTGTATTTTGTCCCCCTACACCAAACGCGATCACGACTTGCAGCGCGATCTGCGTCATAAATAGAAAGGAGTTCTATTTTATCCCTTGGCATCGCAGACGCTTGTTGGCGCGCGCGAGCAGTGTGGGTGCAATAATTGAATAACATTGATTTCTACATTTATTTTGCGACACTCGCGCACGCGAATTGTCCGGTCTGTTAGATGCGTCGTGTGCGAGCGTCGCAAAATAAATGTAGAAATCCATGTTATTCAATTATTGCGCGCGCCAACGAGCGTCTGCGATGCCAAGGGTTAAAATAGAACTCGTTTCTATTTATGACGCAGATCGCGCTGCAAGTCCTGCCTCTCCCATCTCCTCATTGGTTAATAGAAGCAGGTACCCACGTGCCATCTCCTCATTGGTTATACCCACGTGGGTGATTGAAAGACAAAGTGTTTTGCCGGTTGTTGTGGTAATACTATGAAAGTGTAGATGCCAATCACCATATAAGTTCAAAGATGAAAAAGCCTGGAAGGAGAAGAGATGACTAGAAACAATTCGGTTGGCCGTTTTTCAGTGGATTCATTGTTCGAGTAGAGGACCTTGTGCATTTCAGGTAAAATAACAACTCAATGTTTTAAATCTCAGGACAAATTAGCTAGCAACAGCAAGCTAGCTAAATAGGACAAATTAGCTAGCAAGTGCAAGCTAACTAGCTAAATTGCCATACATGTTTTATGCTTTTCGACCTGTCCCCAAATTAATGTAATTGGTTCAGAGTTTGTTTTGATATTTTAACCTGCGTGTCGTGATCGCGTTTGGTGTAGGGGGACAAAATAAATGTTTGCACGATGGCGCACGCGCGCAGCCGGTTTGGGTTCTGTGTTAGAGTAAAAAAACACATGAAAAGTTCCCAAACAGATGATCTGATCTATAAATGATGTTATTCCACTGTGGAGTAGACAGATGGTTCCGAGTACCAGAAAGCACAAGGGACTTTACCCGCCTGCCCACTCACTACATAATATAGCATATAATAACATCCTCAATCTTTTTCCTTGCTCTAGGTTACCCCAGTGTCAAGGATTTCTCCTGGGGAAAGTATCTGGAGGAGACCAACTCATCACCGGCCCCTGCCAGGGCTTTCAAAGGGGTGAGGCTGTTTCTCTCTATCCTCGGCCCGTAAGACGATGTGGCAGCCCCCCATCCACATCCAAACACAATTTAATAGAGTAGCCTAGCTGGCTGTCTGCCTGCTGCAGAGTGACATATGACATGCGGCCCCCCTCTCCCTCTACAGAAACCCCCTCACACCTTCCTGCCACTCATGAAGCTGGAGACGGTAGACAAGAGGAACCCCATGCTTGTCAGAGTGGCCACCGTGGTAGACACTGAGGACCACAGGATCCAAGTGAGAACATATCTATCACTCTCTATCTACTGTAAACTTCTCCTTAGATCGCGCACCCAGCCCATCCATGTTTTTGATCTATGCCAGAGCAAGCACACCTGATACAACTTGTCAACTAATCATCAAGCCAATGAGTAGGTGAATCAGGAGAGCTAGTTCAGGGCAAAAACTAAATAGTGAAATGTCTGGGGGTCCCCAAGGAGAGCTTTGAGACCCAATGATCTATCTGACTCCTGTCACTGTGTCTATCATTATCTATCCGTGTCTATCTGACCCCTGTGTCTACCGGTATCTACAGAATCTGCACTCCACACTGGATTCATTCAAAATGGCAGTGTCACTCAGCTGTAGCGACACTTCTATCTGTGTCAATAACTAGGAATGCTCCCTTCCTCCTATCACTAGTGTGTAGTTCAGACCGGGAGATGAGTTTCACCAGGTGTTATGTGTGGTTCAGTTCAGCTGTACAGGAGGATTAGCCATTACATCAATCATCTGCACTCTGAACTACAATATGTCACTTTTTAGATTTGAAAGAGTATAATCTTAGATGACAGCATTATATGCCTAATCCGAGCTCTGTATAGCGCCTATATTTCAACATTTCTCTGGAAAAAATGTAAAGGAATTTCACATAGAAAGTTGGAAGGAAATGAAAGGGTCCTTTATATGGCAAATAAGTGAATTGCACTGATGTACTGCATTAGGAATGAATCAAAAAATGATTAAAGTCCCTGGCATTGTCACATCCCATTGTCCCAGTACATTTTTTATGTAATTTGTTATATTTAACTAGGCAAGTCAGTTAAGAACAAATTCTCATTTACAATGACGGCCTACTCTGGCCAAACCCGGACTACGCTGGGCCAATTGTGCGCCGCCCTATGGGACTCCCAATCACGGCCGGATGTGATACAGCCTGGATTCGAACAGGGTACTATAGTGATATGCAGTGCCTTAGACCCCTCGGGAACCCGAGTGGTGTCAAATGAACATCTGCCTGAATTTCTCAGTGAGATCATTTTGAGGAGCACTATAAGCTTCACTTTCCATGAACTCTGAAGTGAACAGTAGTTCAGTGCCAGTGGCCAGACTGCTGCCTGGGGGGAGTCATGAGGGGATTGTATTGTGCTGGGACATTAGTGCAGGACAGGTATCTATCCGCAGAGGGCAGTAGTGTCACCTCCCCCTTATTCTCTCATCCCTCTCTCCTCTTCTCTAACCTGCTGCTCCTGCTGATGGGCCATAGAGTAGTCTTTCTTTCCCCTGCTCTCTAGCCCTACAGTATGTCAATGCCTTTACCTCAGCCTTATTTATGTCTACACTGTTCAGTCATCTCAGTCTAAACCCTTCTGTCCATTGAGCAAAAATAACCCTTCATAGCATATCTCCACTCTATACAGTCCCTCAGGTTTCTAAAGTCCTAACCCCTACCTGTCCACCTACTGGACGATTACCCCGATTCATTCTCTGATTCATTCTCAGTTTACATATTTATTCATGGATCTACCGACTCCAGGAGAATCCTTTTTCAAATCACGCAAGACAAAATGTTTGTTTTTATTTGGAATTGTAAACCAGATAAAATTAAACAGGCATATTTATAAAACGATCATGAGTTTGGAAGGTTAAAACTATTCAATATTAAGGCATTACACCTCTCTCTTACAGCCTCCATTAGTCAAAAATGATATCTAAATCCAAACTGGTTACTAAGAGAGGCCCATCCTATGCTTAAGAGTGGGCTCTTTGCCTTTTTGCAGATTAAAACCGTACATTTTCGGTTTATTGACAATGGATCCCTGTTTAAGTATCCTCCTTTATAAATTAAGCCACAAAGAGTTGGCTACAATTTCAATTTCATCCTCCAGGAAATGCAGATCAAATATTACAGCAAATAATATGGCTGAACTCCACTGTACTGATAGAGAAAACAACAATTTTCTTAGAAAACATTTACAAGAAGGGTATAATATTTATGAAGAACATTGTAAACAAGGATGGTAAAATGATGTCACACAAGAAACCCCCCCCTGGATTCACCTGGTTAGTCTATGTCATGGAAAGAGCAGGCATTCATTTCAATTTAAGCTATTATATCAAATCCTTGCTACAAAAAGAATACTCAATATATGGGGCATTGAACAGTCAGCATTGTGCAGACTCTGCCACGAGGAAACAGAATCAATAGAACATGTTTTCTGGTACTGTCCATTGGCAGCTCGCTTTTAGAGGAATGGTCGTTATGGTTGTTATGCCAGGAATGGTTGTTATGTCATAATATCAGGGTTCAGATGGGCCTGCAAACTGTATTGTTAGTGGATCTGAAAAAATGTGATCAGTCATTGTGAAATATCATTACACTCTTCTGTAAAGTATTTATTTTTAGGGCAATATCGTCAGAAATGTTACAAATAGGGAGGTTCAGGACCCTCATAACACATCACAGTCAAGTGGAGGGATGTATTGCAAAAGGAAATAGCAAAACTGTATTATACTGGGAAAGATGGGTTAGACTGTGGACATTGGAGGGTCGGAGTTAAGATCACAATGAATGGTGGATTTACCCGCTGTGGGTGAACATTCAGAACTTGCAGAATGAGGAAATCAGGAATAGATCTATAATTATTTAACTACATGTACCGTACATATGAGCGAAAATAGCTGTAAGTAGAAGTATTGTTATCAGTTAGTTTACTCCAGTCAGGAGAGGGGTGATACGGTTGGAGACAATACATAAGAAAGGGGAATTAGAAATTATGCAGAGTTAAATTGATAGAACCCAATACCTATCAACAACATTCAAGCTGATCTACCTCCCCCCACACTCACACACAAATATATTAAATAAGTCCTAACCCCTAAACTGTACTCTACTTTCACTCCTCCATTTATATACAAGCCTTTAGATGTGATCTGGACCTCTGTCCTGACTTTTATCTTCCATTCCACCACCACCATTCCAAGGCAGTGTTCTCTAAATCTCCTTCCATCCCCACCATCACTATCACTCACACACAAACCAACACGACATGCATTTCATGCTCTCATTGTCCTGCGTTATCTTACTGCTTCCCCTTCTCCAGTTCCTCTGAAAACCATCACTTGCTTCATATTTCATGTTGTCTTCAACTGTAAAATAGTAATAAGGGGGTTCAGCCAGGGAGGGAAGAAGGCTGTAGACTAGGACGCTCTGCCTTTCCACAACTCCCTGATGTGCTCCTGTCTCCTCTTGTTTGCCCCAGACTGTGAAGCACACTCTCATTGTCAGGAGTGTGAATCAGAACTGAGGGAGAGATAGTGATCAACTAGGCTGTGTGTCTGCCTCACATAGATAGCAGGGCTAGCCAGCTGTAAGAGGCAGCGACAGGGGCTTCAGTCGGAGACAATACTTGTCAGGTAGACTGGCGCAATCAGTAGTTCTGCTTCTTACCTCCAAGACATGTCCTTATCATGTCTACCATGGTTTTGACAATCTCTTTTCCCCACATTTCTATATTTAGCTATTGTCCTTGTTTTGTGTGTTCCTTTAGATCCATTTTGACGGCTGGACGGATAAGTATGACTACTGGGTGGACACAGACAGCCCAGACATCCACCCTGCGGGCTGGTGTGCTAAGACAGGCCACCCCCTCCAGCCCCCGATCAGTGAGTGGCTTTATGACTCATCCTAATCTGTTCATGTCCAGCTCCCTGCCTCAGTTCAAGACCTATGGTTCATAGCAGACACACTCAGAGCCAGGCCTCCATTGATCCTGCTATTTCTCATCCCATTCCATCATAAATGGCGTAATATGCTTTCCCTGAAAAGACGGTTCCAACTTTACATTGTTTTAATCTGATCTGCCGTCATTATATTTAAGAAGTAGTTGAAGCCTTGTTTGTGAAAATAATTGCTCAAAATAACTCAAGATGTTTGATGGCTCCCGAGTCCGGCTCCTGAGTCCTGTCCTGAAATCATGTGGTCAATATCCTGTATTTTACCCAGAGGATGCTGGGAGCAGAACAAAGAACTTCCCTCTGCCTCCCCTTCCTGATCATTTCTCCCTGTGTAATGGTGTCCATGGAAACGTGGAGTGGAGAAGTCGATGCTGCCGTCATATTTCAGAGTACAGAGCTACTGCTTCACATGGCAGCTCACTCGTGTCATAAGGACAGATTCAGGGAGATATCTGCTTTTTCTCTACCTGTATGGCTCTCATTAGTACCAACTCCTTCTGAGGTTGACACCTACTCCTTGTGACTCTGAGGCTATCCTAATATGGACATTGTACTGCCCATTAGCATTACATGAATCCAATAGATTTTGTAACATTATTCTAGGATGGTTTGCCTGAAGTCATGTTGTGGATAATGTCTCACTAGGTACAGTGCAAGTCAAACGTTTGGACACACCTACTCATTCAATGATTTTTCTTTATTTTTACCCTTTTATACATTGTAAAATAATAGTGAAGACATCACAACTATGAAATAACATACATGAAATCATGTAGTAACTAGAAAAAGTGTTAAACAAAAAATATATTTGATATTTTAGATTCTTCAAAGTAGCCACCCTTGACCTTGATGACAGCTTTGCACACTCTTGGCATTCTCTCAACCAGTTTCATGAGGCAATCACCTGGAATGCATTTCAATTAACAGGTGCGTCTTGTTAAAAGTTAATTTGTGGACTGTTTTGTCCAAAAGTCTTGAAGAAATTCTCACATATGCTGAGCAGTTGTTGGCATCTTTTCCTTCACTCTGCAGTCCAACTCATCCCAAACCATCTCAATTGATTTCAGGTCAGGTGATTGTGGAGATCAGGTCATCTGATGCAGCACTACATCACTCTCCTTCTTGGTCAAATAGCCCTTACACAGCCTGGAGGTCCTGTGATAGTCCCACTAAGCACAAACCAGATGGGATGGCGTATCGCTGCAGAATGCTGTGGTAGCCATGCTGGTTAAGTGTGCTTTGAAATCTAAATAAATCACAGAGAGTGTCACCAGCAAAGCACCCCCACACATCACACCTCCTCCTCCATGCTTCACAGTGGGAAGTACACATGCGGAGATCATCTGTTCACCTACTTTGCATCTCACAAAGACACAGCGGTTGGAACCAAAAATCAAAAATTTGGACTCATCAGACCAAAGCACAGATTTCCACCGGTCTAAAGTCCATTGCTTGTTTTTCTTGGCCCAAGCAAATCTCTTCTTCTTATTGGTGTCCTGATTCACACAGTCTCCTCTGAACATTTGATGTTGAGATGTGTTTGTCACTTGAACTCTGAAGCATTTATTTGGGCTGCAATTTCTGAGGCTGGTAACTAATGAACTTATCCTCTGCAGCAGAGGTAACTCTTGGTCTTCCTTTCCTGTGGCAGTCCACATGAGATCCAGTTTCAACATAGCGCTTGATGGTTTTTGCAACTGCACTTGAAGAAGCTTTGAAAGTTCTTGTCATTTTCAGGATTGACTGACCTTCATGTCTTAAAGTAATGATGGACTGTCATTTCTCTTTGCTTATTTGAGCTGTTCTTGCCATAATATGGACTTGGTTATCTACCAAATAGGGCTATCTTCTGTATACCACCCATACCTTGTCACAACACAAATGATTGGCTCAAATACCACAAATTAACTTTTAACAAGACACACCTGTTAATTGAAATGCATTCCAGGTGACTGCCTCATGAAACTGGTTGAGAGAATGCCAAGAGTGTGCAAAGCTGTCATTAAGGCAAAGGGTGGCTACTTTGAAGTATCTCAAGTATAAAATATATTTAGATTTGTTTAACACTTTTTTGCTTACTACATGATTCCATGTGTCATTTCATAGTTTTGATGTCTTCACTATTATTCTGAAATGTAGAAAATAGTAAAAAATAAAGAAAAACCCTTGAATGTAGGTAGGTGTGTCCAAACGTTTGACTGGTACAGTAGATATACAGTAGTAATATCTCCCCTCTCCTCATCCCCAGGTCCACAGGAGCTGTTTGAGTCATCAGGGCAGGGCGGATGTCCCACCCCAGGGTGTAAAGGTGTGGGCCACATCAAAGGAGCCCGCTACTCTGGCCACCACAGGTGCTCTCTCTCTCACAGCACTCAATATGGCTGGCCAGGATTAAAACTTCCATCTACTGGAAACTGACACTTATAGGGCTCCCGAGCAGTCTAAGGCAATGCATCTCAGTGCTAGTGGCATCACTACAGATCCTGGTTCGATTCCAGGCTGTATCACAACCGGCCGTGAATGGGAGTAGCATAGGGTGGCGCACAATTGGCCCAACGTCTTCCGGGGTAGGGTTTGGCCGGGGTAGGCCGTTATTGTAAATCATAATTTGTTCTAAAGGTTAAATAAAAAATTATACAAATAACACCAACAGGCTTCATATGGTCAAACTGGGTCTTCTTGCTCATTGATCAACCGGGTTACATGTATTAGCCGATATTGTAGCATAGACATCCGTAATGCAAAAGACACCCAATATATGCCTACAGCAGCTGTGTTAGGTCTGGATGTCAACAGTTTTGGTATTGTACATGATCCACACGTACCTGTATGCCCCTGAGGTGAGGCTGTATATAGGCTGTATAATTGGCTGTGTGGAGCTAGAAGCACAGCCGTGTAAGCGCATGAGTGTCACTCTCTCCCATCAGTATTCATCACCATTCTTTCCCTTTTCTCCTAAGAAACCACATCTCCACTCTCCATACACCTACAATGATGCATCTGCATCAGCTGGCTTTCTTACAGCATATACCCCTCCAGGTGTAGTATATCTACTAATGTGAGCAGAAAAATATTTGCAGAAAAGGCTAAATGACTCTGACGTTTAAGTCCTACATTATATATTTACCTGAGGTCATAGATGCTGCGGTAGAGACACTTTTTAATGGGAACACTGTACCATGGTTCAGTATCTGTAATGTAAGCTGATTAACCTTGGAGTCTGAGTACATAATGTAGTTTATTCAAATGTATCTATGGAATGAAGGGCGCTTTATCAGGATTTGTGGGCTAACCTGGCATATTAAACAGGTAGCGCCACAGCTAGCTATGGACAGAAATAATGGGGAAGATCCTCATTTTAATAAAAATGTGTGACAGTGGCCAGGGAGGAATGAGAGAGGGATTAGAGGAGAATGAGAAAAAACGCTTCTATTTCTCTTCTCTCCTCTCATCAGTCAGTGGTCGCAGTTACTCAACCATCCATACCCCCATGTATATGCAAATATGTTGTTTATATATTTCCTTTTTAGTGGAGTTAAAGTATGTTTCCCCCAAAGTTAATGAGAAGTTGTACATTACACAGGTGGGAGGTGATAATGCACTGTGAAGAAGTAGTCACAGTCTGCACACTGCTATTGTCTGCAGCAAATGTAAATGTGCTTCCAAATTGAGATTCATCACCCTGGAATTAATTACGTCAACCCCAGCGACTCAGAATTCTTTGGTTTGCTGCAGTGACTATTGAGAAGTACTTGGAACTGTGTAAACTAACATGTTTTATAGCAAAATCATATTTTGCCCGATTAGACAGGAAAGAGAGTCTGTGACACGCTCTCAGTGTGAGACAACTTCTCTATTCTCATTATTTATTATTGCTTTTATTGATTCTGTCCCCAAGAACATTGATGTGTGAAATCATATCTTGTCTGATGGTGACATATGTTATGTTATGTTACCTTATTAAGTTATAATGAAGTCCTATTATGAAGTTGGTATTACACAAAGTCCTTTTTCTGAAATCAGTCATTTGTAATAAGTTTTCTGATTTGCAGTGCGGTGGGATGCCCATACTCTGATCTCAACATCAACAAGGACTCAGTGCTGCCAGACCGTCTGAGTGGTGAGATGCCAGGGTCAGGAGGACTGGGCCGACCCCGACGGGCAGAACCCAACCCAGAGAACCACCCAGCTCTAGCTCTCACTGCAGAGTAAGGACCAATTAGTAACCAGAACACGCTCAGAATGCTCTTAACTAATCAACATTCTCAGACATTCCCAGACAGATGTTGTAGGGGGAAAAATATACAGTATAATTCCTGAGTTTGGCTGAAACTATCATCGTGTAGCTTCATATTTTGAAATATAACTGCATTTCTAAATTCCTTGAAGCATTTTAGCAGCTTAACACCCAAATAAGTGTGAACAGCCCTCATCTATTTCTGTCTGAAGTGACTAAACATTCTTAACAGTTCCCCGCCAGCCATGGCTCTCTTATTATGGATGTTCTTTCTGCACAACTTAAAAGCAATTCCTCTCTCTGACAATTTCTTAGCAAACACTTAAGCGCCAACACAAATCACCTGGAAAAGCCTGGCAGGGGTGAGATGGCTGGCAGCGGCATGGCGAAACCCGCCGGCACAGAGCCCAAGAGGAGGTGAGTGGCCCTTACAATGCATGTGAATAACCCTGCTCTCCGGAATGGCTGCCAGACCTCGCATTAAATCTGATGGTGGTGGTGTGTGACTGTACTGTATTATTACTGCCTGCCTGCCTGCCTGCCTGCCCGCCCGCCCGCCGGTCCAGTGTTGGACTCTTGATAGGACTGTGAGGATTTGATAGTCACGTAACTGATTTGATAGTCACGTAACAGGTTGTGACTAGCTTGTGAATTTCTGATGTTGGTGTGAAATCTGCGAGACATGACTCGATCTTCACTTCTCCCAAGCCTGTTGGGGAGTTGCAGTGATGAGACAAGATCGCAATTGGATATCACAAAATTGGGAAGAAAAAGGCAGTGAAATACAATACAAAATAAAAATTCCCCCCCCCAATTGTTTTTTATATAGTTATATTATGTAAGAATAATGGTGCAACACTAATAAATACAATAATATTTTATAACAAATGTGCGTTCTTACACGTTGGATAGCGGTCACTGTCCGCGGTTCTGAAACATAATCTTCAGTTTGCCGTTGAATTGGTGCCTTTCCCTGTACAGTACCAGTCAAATGTTTGGACACACCTACTCATTCACTTTTCTGGTTACTACATGATTCCATATGTCTTATTTCATAGTTTTGATGTCTTCACTATTATTCTACAATGTAGAAAATCGTTTTTTTTTAAATAGCTGGAATGTGTGTCCAAACTTTTGACTGGTACTGTATGTTGCTTCTGTATGTGCATAATAGCAAAGTTAACCAGCATATTGGTGTTGAGAACACCAAGCCTCACTCAACCACAAACTAGTATAAAGCAATTTCACAAATGTGCTGTTTTTAATCTTTGCCATGCTGTAATAAAGGCTTTTTCCCCGTTAGACTGGTATTACTTTTAAATTATTTAGTGTTGTTTACACTGTTCCAAACATTGTGATCTAACAACACCTGTTTGTCACACATAATATGCACGAAGCCTTGTATAACCAGCCTAAGAAGGCCTAAGAGCGCTTCCTGTTTAGTCTTAATAGCGTAACCTTCTTAGGCCTATATTTCAATATATACTGTAGGCTACTGCAGGGGTTCCCTAACTTTTTATGCCCACAACCCCGTTGTTCTCGCAACCCCAACCACGCGATTTTTTTTATTTGGGGCTATGCTAGTCAACATTATAACAGTATTTCTGACGGTCTATTCAACTCAGCCCCACATTAAAAGTATGTGATGGTATGACAGGCAATTGCAAATTAGTCTGACATAATGTATCTTATCTCACCACCACTAATGAGATGGGTGAGCTTGACCTTCTCAAAGTTAGAGGGCTTGGTCGACAGTAAACACCTCATCTCTGCTGTCACATCCAACCTGGATCTGTATTTGGTTTTAATGCAAACAATAGCACCGAATCCAGCTTCACACAGATATGAGCTGGCAAAGGCTACTGTGAGTTTTATGGTGGTTTCAAGACAACTGGGAACTCTGAAAATACTAAGTCGAATCATGATGTCCGTGATCTTCAGGTCAGAAGGTCGGGGCTCTAGAAAGAGGCCTGAGTTCCCGAGTTGGAATCCTGAGTGAGGATGATCAGAGTGAGACTGACAGCAGTGTATTCCCTTTGAGTCAAGAACCAAAACTCCTCCGTAGTGACCCGTGAATGCATTCGGTCACATGATTCATCCGTTTTTCATCAATACAGCCATGCAGCACACTGAACATCCCCTGGCTGTTTTATTCTCGGGAATCGTGAGACAGAACATTATGTCCTGGTGAATAACATCCCCCGACATGTATAGTGAACAAAAGTAAATGCATGCACATCTTGGTCCTCACAGCTAAAATCCATGGATTTTCCATGGAAATCCTTGGAGAGCATAAGCTGGGGAGTTTTTGAGTCATTTAGTCAGTCTCCTCTTGATTGCTCGCAATAGCATGAATTCTTTGTTTAACAATGTAATCTGACAAAGGTATTGATGTGTTTGTGTGCCTCTGTCACCCCACACATTGTTTTCACCATATCAATTGCGGCCAGTAATATCAAAGTCTCCGCAATAGTGAGTGGTTTCATAGTGTAACAGGCCTAGCCATTCACCGCAGGAATAGTTCAAGTGCAACGGTCAAGTGCGGCCTTTTCCCATGATCTAAGGACGCTCTCTGGTTGAATTTTAGATTTGATTAATTTTCATTTAGATATTTAAGGTTAACCAGATTGCAATGATTTTGAGATACAATTTTATATTGTATATTAATGGTTTTATCCCCGACCCCATTTTCACATCAGGCTACCCCACATTGCGTCGCAACCCCCAGTTTGTGAACTGCTGAGCTAATGTATCAATCAATTATTTGTTCATGTCATCCCACAGCATACGAGTCATTCATGCTTTGATAAGCAATCAAGCATAAAATAAGGGAGCTGAATAATTAGCCTAAACAATAAATACATCGCAATTTGCGAATGCATGTAACTGTTTTTGATCTTTGCTTTCTACGAAAAATGTTTTGGTTAGAACAGACACTGGTACACAATTTACTGTTGTTTACACTGTTCCAAATGGTCAAAAAAATATATAATATTGTAATCTAACAGCACTTGTTTGGCACACATAATACTTACACAGCGTGCTTGCATGATCTACAGTATTTTCCACAACTAAGTCAAATACATCTGACTTCCCCTTTCCCTCCTGGGAACCAGTAAACATTCGCCAATTTCAAGTTCCTATTTCCCATCCGCTGCATCAATTTTGCTGTCGTGTTATGGCGTTCAGAGTTTGTTATAACCAATTTATTGATGTGATTATTATTTTTGATTTAACTAGGCAAGCTATGCCGGATTAAGTGATATGACATGCTATTCTATAAAATCATTTCTCCGTAATTAATATTACCTGATTGAGCTAATCATGTAAATGTACTAGAGAGCCGGGGCACCACAAAATAATATTTATAGAGCTGTTATCTTCCAAATAAACTCTTAAAGACCTAGTAATATTTTACATCAATAGCAGTCAATTTTAATGGTCATCTTAATTCAGTCTCATCTGAAAGTTGTAAATTCTTGGTCATCTGCATGAACCCTGGCTAACAAGTTGAATCAGCAATACAGAATTGGGTTCAATTATTTATTTACTAAATACCTAACTAATTACACAGAATTACACATAATTAAAGAATAACTTGATTACAAATTACTTCATAAAGGAAAACGTCCCTAGCGGGCGGAACAGATATGACAGCTTGTTACACAAAAGAAAAGGGGCTGGGTTTGAGTGAAAGAGCGGGAAGACTGAGGAACAAAGGGCGAAGCTATGCTATTGTAAATACAGTATCTTATGCATTCTAAATTACCGCCCATTTGGAAAAGGAAAATGCAATAAATATTTACTGAGAAGAGAGAGGAGGGCGTGTTTGAAAAGTTTTATAGCCCATGTCCCTTCACAGGGGTGGGCCACTGATTGAGCAGAGCCCTACCTTATGAAAACCCAAATCTCACATTTTAGAAGCTAAAATCACATTTCATCCCATCACAAATAATTTCATATTCAAACATCTAAATTGAACAACAATTCTATGTGAATCCGATAACTCTGATGTGTAGACCTTACACTGTAGACTTTATGTAATCTTATCATTGATGAGAATGTCTCAGATGACAACCGAACTGACATCATATTCATTAAGTACTAAAGGGGTTTGCAAATGTAACATCAGTAGGGTAGAGAGTGGAAAAAGTGGGGAATGGGTATTCATGACTGTCATAAACCTACCCTCAGGCCAACTTCATGACACCAGTTAAGAACAAATTCTTATTTACAATGACGGCCTACCGGGGAACAGTGGGTTAACTGCATTGTTCAGGGGCAGAACGAAACATTTTTACCTCATCAGCTCGGGGATTCGATCCAGAAACCTTTTGGTTACTGGCTCAACGCTTTAATCACTAGGCTATTATGATAGGCTATTCAGTAAGTCAGGCCCTATTGGTCACATGCATGCGATGCATACGTGTTTCACATAAAGAGAGCAAGGGTTGAGCAAATAGGGAATGTTTTTTCTAAACAAATGAGGGATTTCGGTAACATAACTTTTCAGTCAGAGAAACAAATAAGAAATGAAATGGCTGTAAAAAAATATATTTAATTTTTTTTTTACACAGAGTGGCCATCAGGCTCCCTCTTGAGTCATTTGTGTCTTAATTATTTCATCAACCAGTGCTCTTAAAGTATCAGACAAGTTCAGTGTATTTAGTTGATTTTATTCAAACACATGTGTGTCCACAGTGTGCCTACAGTCGTGGTCAAAAGTTTTGAGAATGACACAAATATTAATTTCCACAAAGTTTGCTACTTCAGTGTCTTTAGATATTTTTGTCAGATGTTACTATGGAGTACTGAAGTATAATTACAAGCATTTCATAAGTGTCAAAGGCTTTTATTGACAATTACATGAAGTTGATGCAAAGAGTCAATATTTGCAGTGTTGACACTTCTTTTTCAAGACCTCTGCAATCCACCCTGGCATGCTGTCAATTAACTTCTGGGCCACATCCTGACTGATGGCGGCCCATTCTTGCATAATCAATGCTTTGAGTTTGTCAGAATTTGTGGGTTTTTGTCCACCCGCCTCTTGAGGATTGACCACAAGTTCTCAATGGGATTAAGGTCTGGGGAGTTTCCTGGGCATGGACCCAAAATATTGATGTTTTGTTCCCCAAGCCACTTAGTTATCACTTTTGCCTTATGGCAAGGTGCTCCATCATACTGGAAAAAGCATTGTTCATCACCAAACTGTTCCTGGATGGTTGGGAGAAGTTGCGCTCGGAGGATGTGTTGGTACCATTCTTTATTCATGGCTGTGTTCTTAGGCAAAATTGTGAGTGAGCCCACTCTCTTGGCTGAGAAGCAACCCCACACATGAATGGTCTCAGGATGCTTTACTGTTGGCATGACGCAGGACTGATGGTAGTGCTCACCTTGTCTTCTCCGGGCAAGCTTTTTTCTGGATGCCCCAAACAATCGGAAAGGGGATTCATCAGAGAAAATGACTTTAACCCAGTCCTCAGCAGTCCAATCCCTGTACCTTTTGCAGAATATCAGTCTGTCCCTGATGTTTTTCCTGGAGAGAAGTGGCTTCTTTGCTGCCCTTCTTGACAGATGCACTCACACCTGCCTGCTGCCATTCCTGAGCAAGCTCTGTACTGGTGGTGCCCCGATCCCGCAGCTGAATCAACTTTAGGAGACAACAATTAAATCAACAATTAAATCGCTTTCCTTGAAGTTCTTGATGATCCGATAAATGGTTGATTTAGGTGCAATCTTACTGGCAGCAATATCCTTGTCTGTGAAGCCCTTTTTGTGCAAAGCAATGATGACGGCATGTGCTTCCTTGCAGGTAACCATGGTTTACAGAGGAAGAACAATGATTCCAAGAACCACCCTCCTTTTGAAGCTTCCAGTCTGTTATTTGAACTCAATCAGCATGGCAGAGTGATCTCCAGCCTTGTCCTCGTCAACACTCACACCTGTGTTAAAACCTAGCGTCCCACATCGACAACTTCCGGTGAAATTGCAGAGTGCCAAATTCAAATTCAATTACTATAAATATTTAACTTTCATGAAATCACAAGCGCAATACATCAAAATAAAGCTTAACTTGTTGTTAATCCAGCCGCCGTGTCAGATCCCAAAAGGCTTTACGGCGAAAGCAAACCATGCGATTATCCGAGGACAACGCTCAGCACACAAAACATTGCAAACAGTAACCAGCCAAGTAGATTAGTCACGAAAGTCAGAAATAGCAAAAAATTAATCACTTACCTTTGACTTACCTTCAATAAAGTCCCTCTTTATATCCAAAAACCTCAATTTTGTTGGCGCGTTTTGTTCAGTAATCCAATGGCTCAAATGCAGTCACAAGAGGCAGACGAAAATTCTGTAAAGTTCGTAGAAACATAGTATCTGTAATAGTATCTGTAAAGTTTGTAGAAACATGTCAAACGATGTCTATAATCAATCCTCAGGTTGTTTTTAGCCTAAACAATTGATAATATTTCAAACGGACAATAGCGACGTCAATATTAAAGAAAAACAAGAAAGGCGTGCTCTCGGGATTGCGCACCACACAGGTTGGGGATTTTCCACTGGCCTCTCATTGAAACTGCGCATTCTCCCTAATTTTTCATAATAAAGACCTGAAACAATGTCTAAAGACTGTTCAGAGCTAGTATAAGCCATAGGGAACGGAATCTGGGTCCTATCCCTTTAAATGGTGGATAGGCTTTCAATGGAAAAACACCGATTTCAAAATAATAGCACTTCCTGGATGGATTTTCCTCAGGTTGTTGCCTGCCGTTTCAGTTCTGTTATACTCACAGACCTTATTTTAACAGTTTTGGAAACTTTGGAGTGTTTTCTATCTATGCATATCCTAGCTTCTGGGCCTGAGTAGCAGGCAGTTTACTTTGGGCACGCTTTTCATCCAAAATTCCAAATGCTGTACCCTATCCCAAAAAAGTTAATGAGAGAATCACTGACATGATGACAGCTAGTCCTTTTATGGCAGGGCTGAAATGCAGTGGAAATGTTTTGGGGGGATTCAGTTCATTTGCATGGCAAAGAGGGACTTTGCAATTAATTGCAATTCATCTGATCACTCTTCATAACATTCTGGAGTATATGCAAATTACCATCATACAAACTGAGGCAGCAGACTTTGTGAAAATTTGTGTCATTCTCAAAACCTTTGGCCACGACTGTATATATGGAAAAATACATCTTTAAAAATTTCGCTCAATTGAACAGACCAAGATTTAAAACTTTTTTTTGTCTGGGACAGCCCTATACACTATTGTGCTTGAAAAGCCCAGGAGGGCGAACCTTCCTGAGAAATTGGATCCGGTGTGCCTGGAGCCAACGATCATACCATGATCAAAGTTGTTTAGGTCACCAATTTTGCCCATTCCAACATTCAATCGAACAGTAACTGAATGCTTCAAAGCCTGCTTTATATAGCAAGCCACGGCCACATGACTCACTGTCTGTAGGAGTGATCCATTTTCATGAACGGGGTGGTGTACCTAAAAAACTGTCCGATGAGTGTACACATCCTCCTTCAAGTGACCGATACACAATTGAGGTTATTTCTTTAAGTTCTTTTTTATGGACTTGAGAGTTTAATGTTCATGGGCTAAGATCAGCACCTATCTATTTTCACACAGAAAGCCACACAGAGAGCCGCAGAGTCACAGTAGTAGAATTAAAGATTGCTCTAGTTACCAAGCCTCTCTACATCAGCTTCCAGCTGTTGGCCATATGTGGGCAGCTTGATTTGTATAGGCTAACATGAAATTCACCAAAAACTTCACTTTATTCTTAAAATGTTCATTAAAAAAATGTTGATTGTTAAAATGTTGAGTAATGTTATTTGCACAGAGAAATTGGTTGTCCAGGGACTGGCACCAAGTTTTATCTCTGTGTTTTATTCAGGAGTTGGAACCTGCTTTCAGTCCAATGCACAAAACAAATTCTGAAGACATGGAAAAGAGAGGGGACCGAAGGTGTTCGCTAAGTTTAATTTAGAGAGAAGCTCAAGTCATTACTCTGTTATTTATGAATTATCAAGACTCATCAGAGCAGCATGTTGATTGAGTTTGACCGAACAATTTTTGGGATTTGGGAGTGATTACAATCTACATTACATTTTCACCCCAGGAGTAGTGAAGGTATTAGAACATATTGGAATGTACTGTGATATTTAAGTAATAACTCAGTATGTCATTAAAAATGTTTTTCCAAATTGTGTGATCCCAGTTCCTGCAAGACTGCCCTGTTTGTGTGTCTCTATTGACCCCCTTCTCTCTTCCAGGGTTGGGCGGCCTTGCAAGCAGAAGAAGGTAGAGGAGCTGGTGGAGGACGAGGAGATGAAGAGTGAGGTGCCATGCATAATTGAAACCAAAGGTATTGAACTGGTGTTACGGCTCTCGTTTGTAGCATGAAGAGTGGACCAAGGTGCAGCGTGGAAGGCGTACATCGTTCTTTTTATTGATGACACCAAAAGCCAAATAACAATGACAAAAACAAAAGCACACACAGTTAGTTCTGTAAGGCAAAATAAACTATACAGAAAACAAGATCCCACAAAACCCAAAAGGAAAATGACAACTTATATACAGTGGGGAGAACAAGTATTTGATACACTGCCGATTTTGCAGGTTTTCCTACTTACAAAGCATGTAGAGGTCTGTAATTTTTATCATAGGTACACTTCAACTGTGAGAGACGGAATCCAGAAAATCACATTGTATGATTTTTAAGTAATTCATTTGCATTTTATTGCATGACATAAGTATTTGATACATCAGAAAAGCAGAACTTAATATTTGGTACAGAAACCTTTGTTTGCAATTACAGAGATCATATGTTTCCTGTAGTTCTTGACCAGGTTTGCACACACTGCAGCAGGGATTTCTCCTTCTCCAGATCCTTCAGGTTTCGGGGCTGTCTCTGGGCAATAAGAACTTTCAGCTGCCTCCAAAGATTTCCTATTGGGTTCAGGTCTGGAGATTGGTTAGGCCAATCCAGGACCTTGAGATGCTTCTTACAGAGCCACTCATACAATGTGATTTTCTGGATTTTTGTTTTAGATTCTGTCTCTCACAGTTGAAGTGTACCTATGATAAAAAATTACAGACCTCTACATGCTTTGTAAGTAGGAAAACCTGCAAAATCGTCAGTGTATCAAATACTTGTTCTCCCCACTGTATGATCCCCAATCAGAGACAACGATAGACAGATTTTCCCATAGATTTTCCCACACCCTGACCTAACCAAACATAGAGAATAATAAGGATCTCTAAGGTCAGGGCGTGACAACTGTCTCTAAATAACATTATATTCTTCCCACTGGATATCAAGAGCATCACTGCACAGTGTTTCCCCAATATAGTCTGATCTATCGCCTCCCACTCATCTTACCCCGTGCCTTCCTTCACAGTATGAATCAGTAATGTAGATTAATCAAGAATTACATCACTTCCTCTGTCTTTTACTATGCTGAATGTGTACACCTCTTGGGATTTCTCTCCCCTTACTCTGTCGTGCCAGAGCTAGGCACAAGCTGTCAAAACAGTTTTACACAGTGCAATTATGTAAATGTTCATGTCTTTGGCACATATAATATATCTTGTTTCTTGTCCTAGCTCCTTTGGTTTCAGTTCATTTATTGAGTGAAATTCCAACATTCACATCCTCTCCAAACGAAACCAAACTGCACCGCATACCAAAGCAGTCCTTGTAGTGTAGTGTGAACATAACCATTAAGCAATACGAAACCTTAAAGCAATAGGAATGACTCACTCCTTCTACAGTACAGTCTCTAGATTCAGGGTTATTTGTGTGATGTCCCTGTGTCAGAGCATCAAAGGCTCTGGTCCTTTGTGTCTTTGTGAGTTCTCACTCTTCTGAAGGGATAGAAAGGTGTTAGATTCTAAATAACAGAGTAAGAAACTGTCGGACACTATAAAAGCTCCAACAAAGTTTATTCACCCAAAGGATCGAACAGCTGAACAGACAAAGACATATTTCAATAGAATACCTGATAGTTAACAATATTTTAAGTTTATAGTCAGAACTCATCAAAGGCTAGCAAGCTGGAAGCAAATATTATTTGAATACCAAAGACAGACAGAATTTGTTTTCGTTAGGGTTGGGCGGTTCCGATTTTCATACCTTCATACCGTTCCTGTACCATACCGTGGTATATGTTATTACCGGCAGTGCACACAACGGGCACTACTTCTTTCAAAATCTTTTTTTTTACACACAAAACAAATTTAGGCAGCATTCTCATTTCGATGCCAAACGCACCCCTGGTGTGCGTGGCCAAATAGCTGTATTTCATGTCATCCAACATATGTAGTTTTGAGTTTAGTAAGCGGCATTGGCACATGGACTGGAACCAGTGCTTTGGTCAGATGACATGAAAATAGAGCTCCTGAACTACGCGCTCCAGTTGTGGGTTTGCAGTCTCAATTAGAATACATGAGCAGAAAATAACCCTATACCACATACCTACCCCTACCTACTAAATGGTGGTGGATGTTATGGGGCTATTTTGCTTCCATTGGTCCTAGGGCCCTTGTTATGGTTAAGGCATCATCAACTTTACCCAGTACTAGGACATTTTAGCCAAAAACCTGGTTGTCTCTGCAAGGAGGCTGAAACCTGGCTGCAAGTGGATCTTCCAGCAAGAAAATAACTCCAAGCACGCATCAAATTACACAAATAAATGGTTCATTCGACATAAAAACATCATTTTGCATTGGCCATCTCAGTCTCTGGACTTGAAACTCATTGAAAACCTGTGGTTTAAATTGAATAGGGCAGTCCATAAGCGCAGACTAATGATATCAAGGCTTTGGAAGGATTCTGTATGGAGGAATGGTCTAAGATCCAGTGGTGGCCGCTGATTGGCTGAATACCAGGGGCGCGGGGTCGTTTGGAGTTGTCAACAAAGCAGCATGACAAACATATGATGCGAAGTTTTCAAACTACTGATAGTTTCTTTGAGAAGATATAGAAGCGATCTGTGCATTTGAACAACAGCATAAATACATTTCACTTTTGCATGTCAAAAACCGAATGACAAATGCTGCATATGCTGCCACTGTTTTGAACAGATTAGATTATACTATTTAGAACGAGCGGCCAGCTCACGAACTAACGGGTGCACCTGGGAGAACTCAACAAGCATGCAGATGCAATAAGTGAAAATACATTATCTAAATGGGGATAGCTAGCTAACATGTCACAAAGCATGATGCGCTAGCTAGTTTCATTCTGAAACAACTTAATATTTCTGAGTTAGTTACATATTAGTTTAGAAAGACTTTAATTTGGAATGGGAGCTAACTAGCTAGTTATAGCTAGCTAGATGCTTATCAAAGGTAGATAACTGGTTAATTTGACCCCAAAATTTACCAAACTATTTCTCAATGTTTCTAAAAATGTATTATAGCTGGCTAATTAATTGGATCATGCTTTGTGATACACCCAGTTTTATGCTGTTTAAGTCCACAAAACATGTCGCCCTGTCACCTGAATACCATGGGGGGAATTGGTCAGCCACTGTCATGCTTTTTTGTCCTACCAGATCCACGAAGGTTTGAGCTAGTGTATCTCTGTCCTTCGACTCTTGTTAGATGTAGATGTCCGGTTTATCAGGTCCCAGACTCCGGTGACTGTTATGATTATTTATTTCATTTTTAGCTTTAGCGCCATCTGTACCTGATAGAGCAGATCTAATCTCAAGCCATCTGGTGCAGGAGACTCATTGGGAGGGAGACTAGAGCAGACCCAGAGGTTTTGACTGAGTCCACATTTGAGTGCCCCAGGATGATACATTTACTTTGTGCTGTTATAATTTATGCTATGAAATCCTGCGATTTCATTGGGGCAGTTCCCCCTCATAGCAAATGGCTGGTAAAACAATCCAAACAATGTTCACCGGGCCTATGCGCACGCGGAGCTGTTGCTGCTGTCAGAATCACTGAGGGGTAGTGCTGAGCGATTAACCAACATTTATTTTCTCTGGGTTTAAATAACTAATTGACCAATGTTGGTTCAATTTCTTGAATTCCATTTAGTTCAGGGGTTCTTGTGAGCCCAATGCGGCATTTCGATGGAGAGAATTTAAATAATTTACAACTGAAATCAAGGCAAGAATTTTGTGGGATGCTGGGCTTAAGAGAGTTGTAGTTTTCATTTAAGCAAATATTCAACCTAGTTCGACAACGACTCCCATTGTTAGGTCCCGGAGACATGAGCATCTCGTCATTATATATACAGTACCAGTCAAAAGTTTGGACACTCCTACTCATTCCTGTATCAGCCAACAAGTGCTCAGCATATGTGGGAATTCCTTCAAGACTGTTGGAAAAGCATTCCAGGTGAAGCTGGTTGAGAGAATTCCAAAAGTGTGCAAAGCTGTCATCAAGGCAAAGGGTGGCTACTTTGAAGAATCTCAAGTATAAAATATATTTGGATTTTTGTAACACTTTTTTGGTTACTACATGATTCCATATGTGTCGTTTCATAGTTTTGATGTCTTCACTGTTATTCTGAAATGTAGAAAATAGTGAAAATAAAGAAAAACCCTTGAATGAGTAGGTGTGTCCAAACTTTTGACTGGTACTGTAGATCTCTGGATGATACACTTTTACGCCTGCTACGTTAGGTTAGATTTCCACACAGACCGCACGATTGTAACGGTTTTCTTTATGAGAAGGAGAGTCGGACCAAAATGCAGCGTGTAGATTGCGATCCATGTTTATTAAACAAACGAAACACGAATCTAAATACAAACACTACCAAAACAAGAAACGTAACGAAAACCGAAACAGCCTATACTAGTGTAAACTAACACAGAGTAAGGACACTAAGGACACTAAGGACAATCACCCACCACAAACTCAAAGAATATGGCTGCCTAAATATGGTTCCCAATCAGAGACAACGATAAACACCTGCCTCTGATTGAGAACCACTTCAGACAGCCATAGACTTAGCTAGAACACCCCACTAGCTACAATCCCCATACAAACACACCACATACAAAAACCCATGCCACACCCTGGCCTGACCAAATAAATAAAGATAAACACAAAATACTTTGACCAGGGTGTGACAGAACCCCCCCCCTAAGGTGCGGACTCCCGAACGCACCTCAAAACAATAGGGAGGGTCCGGGTGGGCGTCTGTCCATGGTGGCGGCTCCGGCGCGGGACGTGGACCCCACTCAATCAATGTCTTAGTCCCTTCTCCTCGCGTCCCTGGATAGTCCACCCTCGCCGCCGACCATGGCCTAGTAGTCCTCACCCAGAACCCCACTGGACTGAGGAGCAGATCGGGACTGAGGGGCAGCTCGGGACTGAGGCAGCTCGGGACTGAGGGGAAGCTCAGGAGTGAGAGGAAGCTCAGGAGTGAGAGGAAGCTCAGGAGTGAGAGGAAGCTCAGGAGTGAGAGGAAGCTCAGGCAGGTTGACGAATCTACCATATCCTGGCTGGCTGGCGGTTTCGGCAGATCCTGGCTGACTGGCAGATCCTGGCTGACTGGCAGATCCTGGTCGACTGGCAGATCTGGAAGAGTCTGGTCGACTGGCAGATCTGGAAGAGTCTGGTCGACTGGCAGATCTGGAAGAGTCTGGTCGACTGGCAGATCTGGAAGAGTCTGGTCGACTGGCAGATCTGGAAGAGTCTGGTCGACTGGCAGATCTGGGAGAGTCTGGTCGACTGGCAGATCTGGGAGAGTCTGGTCGACTGGCAGATCTGGGAGAGTCTGGTCGACTGGCAGATCTGGGAGAGTCTGGTCGACTGGCAGATCTGGGAGAGTCTGGTCGACTGGCAGATCTGGAAGAGTCTGGTCGACTGGCAGATCTGGAAGAGTCTGGTCGACTGGCAGATCTGGAAGAGTCTGGTCGACTGGCAGATCTGGGAGAGTCTGGTCGACTGGCAGCTCTGGCTGCTCCATGCTGACTGGCTGCTCCATGATGACTGGCAGCTCTGGCTGCTCCATGCTAACTGGCTGCTCCATGCTGACTGGCAGCTCTGGCTGCTCCATGCTGACTGGCTGCTCCATGCTGACTGGCAGCTCTGGCTGCTCCATGCTGACTGGCTGCTCCATGCTGACTGGCAGCTCTGGCTGCTCCATGCTGACTGGCTGCTCTGGCTGCTCCATGCTGACTGGCTGCTCCATGCTGACTGGCTGCTCCATGCTGACTGGCGGCCCTGGCTGCTCCATGCTGACTGGCGGCCCTGGCTGCTCCATGCTGACTGGCGGCCCTGGCTGCTCCATGCTAACTGGCGGCCCTGGCTGCTCCATGCTAACTGGCAGCTCTGGCGGCTCCTTGCAGACTGGCAGCTCTGGCGGCATCCTGCAGACAGGCAGCTCTGGCAGCTCCTTGCAGACAGGCAGCTCTGGCAGCTCCTTGCAGACAGGCAGCTCCTTGCAGACTGGCAGCTCCTTGCAGACTGGCAGCTCTATGCTAACTGGCAGCTCTATGCTAACTGGCAGCTCTATGCTAACTGGCAGCTCTATGCTAACTGGCAGCTCTATGCTAACTGGCAGCTCTATGCTAACTGGCAGCTCTTTGCAAACTGGCAGCTCTTTGCAAACTGGCAGTTCTGAACAGGCGGGAGACTCCGGCAGCGCTGTAGAGAAGGAAGGCTCTAACAGCGCTAAACAGGCGGGAGACTCCGACAGCGCTGGAGAGGAGGAGGGCTCCGACAGCGCTGGAGAGGCGAGGCGCACTGTAGGCCTGATGCGTGGTGCTGGCACTGGTGGTACTGGGCCGAGGACACGCACAGGAAGCCTGGTGCGGGGAGCTGCTACCGGAGGGCTGGGGTGTGGAGGTGGCACAGGATGGGTTAGACCGTGAAGGCGTACTGGAGATCTTGAGAGCGGTGCTGGCACAGGACGTGCAAGGCTAGGGAGGTGTACAGGAGGCCTGATACGTGAGACTGGCACCATCTTCACCAGCCGACTAACACGCACCTCAGGACGAGTATGGAGCGCTGACCCAGGTGCCATCAAATCCCCGACACGCTCCGTCGGGCGAATTCCATGTTTAAAACACCAACACAGCAACTCCCTCATTTCTCTTTCCTCCAATTTCCCCATTAACTCCTTCACAGTCTCTGTTTCGCTCACCTCCAACACCGGCTCTGGTCTCCTCCTTGGCTCCTCACGATAAACAGGGAGAGTTGGCTCAGGTCTGGCTCCTGACTCTGCCACACTCTCCCTGAGCCCCCCCCCAAGAAATTTTTGGGGCTGACTATGGGGCCTCCGTCCGCGCCGCCTTGCTTGCTTCGCAAACTCCATTCTCCTATATCCCTCCGCGCACTGCTCCATCGAATCCCAGGCGGGCTCCGGCACTCTCCCTGGGTCGACCGCCCACCTGTCTATCTCCTCCCAAGAAGTATAGTCCATATTGTACTCCACTTTGGGCTGTTCTTGCCTGTTGACACGCTGCTTGGTCCCTTTGTGGTGGGTGATTCTGTAACGGTTTTCTTTATGAGAAGGAGAGTCGGACCAAAATGCAGCGTGTAGATTGCGATCCATGTTTATTAAACAAACGAAACACGAATCTAAATACAAACACTACCAAAACAAGAAACGTAACGAAAACCGAAACAGCCTATACTAGTGTAAACTAACACAGAGTAAGGACACTAAGGACAATCACCCACCACAAACTCAAAGAATATGGCTGCCTAAATATGGTTCCCAATCAGAGACAACGATAAACACCTGCCTCTGATTGAGAACCACTTCAGACAGCCATAGACTTAGCTAGAACACCCCACTAGCTACAATCCCCATACAAACACACCACATACAAAAACCCATGCCACACCCTGGCCTGACCAAATAAATAAAGATAAACACAAAATACTTTGACCAGGGTGTGACAACGATAGATGAATGTACAGAACACAACGAGAGGGACAGAGACAATTTGTGAAAGTATGCCTTATCTACTTTGAAAAACGAGTACAATTATTTAATCAGACAGCGCTGTAGCATACTGTATGTAGGCTACAGTACTTAGGCAGGCTAGCTAAATAGGATGACTAAAGACAGTACAGTATGGGGAGCACATAGATAACATTAGGTTTAGCTGGCAGACTGCTACTGCATGAGCAGAGATGCGATGATGACTTTAACAAATTAAAAATAATTCAGTTATTAAATAAAAAACGAATAATAATATACACAACTGAAATATTTTAGTATTTCATAATAATTTCCTGTTTTTCTATTTACCCAATGTGGACCTGACAGAGACATTGCAAAATGTTCAATGTTTTGGAAATTGAATTCTCACTATTTTGGGGTTTGGAATTTCCATTAAATAGTTCATAATGCATTTAATGTATTAAAAAATCTAAAACCTGATTATTTAAAAAATAATCAAATCAAAAAGCACTCAAAAAGCACTAATCACTCAGCACTACTGAGAGGCTGACTAGTAGGTAACTGAACAGCTTGTTTTAAACAATATCATTTTGAAACCGGAAAATGTAAATGTTTACCAGACTTTTATCAGCATTTTAAAATATAATCCATGAATTATATAATATATTTGTTAAGTTTTTTTTATCACAAGTGGGGTGCCGTCCCTAATGCCTCAATGGGTGAGCCGCCACTGCTAAAGGATCCTTTCCAATGTGTTCTCCAACTCATAAAAATTTTTAGAAAAAGGCTCAGTGTCGTTATCCTCGCAAGGTGAAGTATTGAAAACAGGGGTGTCAATAATTTTGAGCCCTACCTTTTTGAGAAAATAGTATTACTTGTTATACAGAATCTCTTTATCTGAGCAATTGTATTAATATAAAATAAAATACAAAATAATTCCCAATTTTTTGGAGCATACAATATCATTTAATTACATTTTAATTTCGGACCCCGCTGTATATTATAGATTTAATGAGTAGTGGTCATTCTCTAACATGAATTTTCATATATAACACCACATGCCCCAAAGGTATTTACTCAGCAGAATGGTGAGAGAAGACTCTTCCAAAAAATACTTCCCATTTCCCTGAAACATGAATAATAATGTCCTTGAGTGCTTTGTTGTTAGTTTTCTCCATCCACCAAAGTAAAATAACATGAAGTTGCTGTGTCACAACTGTCATTCAATTTGTACTAAAGAGTTATGACCCATCCGTTTGTGACTGTGGCCTTTGCTATTGGCTGAAACCTTTCTAAGTGGTCCTCCCTCTCTTGCTACAGTAGATTAGTTCCTCCCGGGGCAACATTTATCTTTATGTTCCATCAAACTTTAGAATTACTCTCAAAACATCTAAATATTTTGCTTCACTTGAATTGTCACTACAAATTATACATTTTAGGAAATAATATTTGGAAGATGCTCAAAGATGTGTTTATGCCTGGAGCAAAGTAACAGTCAGCATTAACTCACTATCTGATTAGACTGGTTGCCCCTGGTTCCTAATATGGTTAGGAGTGAGCGTCAAGCATCTGCGTTCTGTTTCTTCTAGCATTTCTAGATACTTCCATCTGATCACTTGCTGATTTAATATCAAGCAGTTCATCTACAGGTAGCCACAGCAACAAATCCCTTGTTGTTTAAAATTAAGTTAATTCATTCAAGGTTTTGTATGTTTATTTTCTTCTCTTCCATACAGTAGAGCTGACACTACAGGAAGCCCTTCACCAGTCAGTGTTCATGCCATGCACCTCGCCATCCCCCAGCAGCACTCCTTTCTGCTGGGACCAGCACAGCAAGCTGCTACCCACCGTGGCTGGCATCACTTCAAGCAAAGTGGCTGTGTGGACAGTGGAGGAGGTACTGGATAACTTACATTGTTTTGTGCAGTCTAAATAACTGTCTGGGTAATTTGGATAACTGTACTAACCATGATGTTCAATGTGTTACAGGTGATTGAGTTCATCCAAGGTCTTCCAGGCTGTAACGAACACGTGCACACTTTCAGAGATGAGGTACAGTTTCAGTACACTACAGCTTTTAGCTCACTGACCACTGATACACACACACACACACACACACACACACACACTTCTGGGAAAAGGACTTCCCATTTACTGTCTGCTTGTGGGATTATAAAGATCCCATTTTGGTTTCATCAGATGCATTACCTCCACATTATCGCTCTGTGGTCTCCACATCTGTGTCTGCCTCAGAGTTGAAACTTTTACTGCAGTGGGCTAAATCAGGGTCACACAGAGTGTTTCTTGGTAGTCCTAAATAAATCTACTTTGAAACAAAAGTACACACCTCACACACACGGTTAGCTTAAAAAAAGAAGACACCTGTACCATGTCAGATATAGAGTTGAAATGTATTCAATTTGGAGCATCACAATATTACTCAAATAAACAGTGATGGTATTTGAATTATTATTTTTTTGCATTAAAAAAAGTGCCAATATTTCATGAATAAGGTGCAAATATTTTACAAATAAAGTAAACATTTTTAGAATAAAGTCTGTTATATTTCAAGATTAACGTAGGGGATTTGTTTAAGTGCATGTCTCCCTGGCTCCTTAATGCTGTGCACGCCACCATTGAAATGTCTTAGTTACTGTAGATGACCTGGTGAAACTATACTTTAGAATTGGCTTTAGTAAGAAGCACATAATTACCATATTATTATAAGTATTAGGACATGGAAAAGGTTGTGCCACAGATTATTTTCAGAAGGAGGAACCGTTGTTACATACAGAGACGGGCGGGTTGTGTGTGTATGCAGGTGTGTGTGTGTGTGGGCGGTACAAACTAGGGGCAAAACAAACTAATGGCCATCAATCTAATGCTCTAATACACTCATTCAAACAGGCGTCACTGCACATGATCTATTAGCTCGCACACACACACACACACACACCAAGCTTCCCCCTGTCAATTTCATACTATAGGTGTACAGTCTTCTAACGACCATGGAGTGTTATGAGCACAAACAAAAAAGTCAGTCTGCGCTTCGGATTCGCTACAACGTTCTGCTGCGTACCCTAGGCGAACATTTTGCAAAAATGTTTTTACATAACAATGAATGACCTTATCCATGGTGCTTTACTAACAGTAGTATTTCGCCCTTATGGCAACTATCCTTCTAGCGGCTATACGCTAGTTGGCTACATGAGCACACCCAATAAAACACATTATCTTGGGATCCTGGAGACTGGGGACTATGCGTGTGTATGTCCCATGTCAAACTGCTCTCCAAATTCGGCACAAAACCACTATTTTGCAGCCCATTATAAAACTATAGCGGCCTACTAGATTGAGTACCCTAGGCTAATCATATGTTACAGTGGGCAAGTAAAAGTAAATTATGTGCCTATCCAATGGCTGCGGGAAGTATGAACAATGATTTTGGAGGTTGAAAGTGAAACATATTCCTTGGGCAAAAAGGTTCATTAGGAAAGCACTTTGATGGTGGACATTTTCAAACGTGAGACTTCTCTAACTCTTCCCTCCCTCATATGTTTTTGTCCAGCAAATAGATGGTGAAGCCTTCCTTCTGTTGACTCAGGTTGACCTAGTGAGGATCATGAGCATCAAGCTGGGTCCAGCCATAAAAATCTACAACTCAATCTTGATGTTCAAGACGGCAGAGGAATCGGCATGTAATGAGCTCTAACGAAAGTCGGAGGCCACTATTTTTACCCTGAGCAGAGCAGAGCCAGGAGAAGGAAGTCTACAGATAAGGATGTGAAGCACAAAGAACCATTCTTCTTCTCAGAGGAAGCAAACTGAATGCACATGTGAATTGCACAAGTTATTTTTTTTAAGACAGCCATATTGCGTACTGCGAATATCCAATGTGATTGACTCATTGGAGAAATGTCATTTTCAATCATCAGCTCTATTATGTGTAATATTATTGTACAGTATAGGCTCTTTTTATATTAGTGTTGGGGTGGTGCAACGAGTATGCTCGTTCTACCTAAAAACTAAAACTGGAAATGTAGTGCAAATGCGTCAGATTTCCTTTAGTGCATCACAATCAGCAACTCTGACATTTTCATCATGTAGAAAGTCCCATCTGCACAGGGCTTTAGCTGTTCCGGTCTCTCTGGGATGCTGATGTCATGCAGATCAGAGAGATTCTAACTGAGAATGGAAGCTCAGTGATTCCCCAGGTGAGTGGCACAGAGAAATTAATACATTCATTAGAAAGTCCTCATGCTTTAAAAAAAATCCTTGTTACTTCTGTCTGGCTGCTGGGGTGGTGATGCTGGAGGACAAGGCTGTATAACTGAGAGGAGAGAGGGATTTTTATTAATTCACCAAACCAACAGGAACCATACTGTAAAACAAGACATCAGGCCCTGCATTTAATTTCCCTTTTGGTAAATGCACCAACCTATTATGCTTTATGGATAGCCATATACAGTACCTGTATAAAGACCAACATGGGTCACCCTGGTCTGGTTTCTCCTGTGTATTGTACAGTCATCTCCTCATCAGTACTGTTCAGGACCTATGAAGCAGTGACAAGTGTCTGTTTACTTCAAGGTACTAACCCCAGGGAAGGGGTTTGGTTGAATGAATTAAATCTAAAAGTCCATATAGACAATTGTATTTCTTTACGTGGACTGTTGTTCACTTGTTTATTTACAGTGCATTCGGGTGGTATTCAGACCCCTTGACTTTTTCCACATTATGTTACGTTACAGCCTTAATCTAAAATGTATGATTGAGTGTAGACTCCTCGTCAATCTACACACAATACCCCATAATGACAAATTGAAAACAGGTTTTTACAAATGTTTGCAAATGTTTAAAAAAAAAAAGAAAACAGATACCTTATTTACATAAGTATTCAGACCCTTTACTATGAGACTCAACATTGAGCTCAGGTGCATCCTGTTTCCATTGATCATCCTTGAGATGTTTCTACAACTTGATTTGAGTCCACCTGTGGTAAATTCAATTGATTGGACATGATATGGAAAGGCACACATCTGTCCATATAAGGTCCCACAGTTGACAGTGCATGTCAGAGCAAAAAAACAAGCCATGAGGTAGAAGGAATTGTGTCTAGGCACAGATATGGGGAAGGTTACCAAAACATTTATGCAAAATTGAAGTTCCCCAAGAACACAGTGGCCTCCATCATTCTTAAATGGAAGAAGTTTGGAACCACTAAGACTCTTCCTAGAGCTGGTCGCCTGGCCAAACTGAGCAAACGGGGAGAAGTGCCTTGGTCAGGGATGTGACCAAGAAACCGATGGTCACTCTGACAGAGCTCCAGAGTTCCTCTGTGGAGATGCGAGGACCTCCCAGAAAGACAACCATCTCTGCAGCACTCCACCAATCAGGCCTTTATGGTAGAGTGGCCAAACGGAAGCCACTTCTCAGTAAAAGGTACATGACAGCCCGCTTGGAGATTGCCAGAAGGCACCTAAAGGACACTCAGACAATGAGAAGCAAGCTTCTCTGGTCTGATGAAACTAAGATTGAACTCTTTGGCCTGAATGCCAAGAATCACATTCTGCAGGAACCTGGCACCATCCCTACGGTGATGCATGGTGGTGGCAGCATCATGCTGTGGGGATGTTTTTCAGCGTCAGGGAATGGGAGGCTAGTCAGGATCGAGGGAAAGATGAAAAGAGCAAAGTACAGAGAGATCCTTGATGAAAACCTGCTCCAGAGTGCTCAGGACCTCAGACTGGGGCGAATGTTCACCTTCCAACAGGACAACAATCCTAAGCACACAGCCAAGACAACGCAGGAGTGGCTTCGGGACAAGTCTCTGAATGTCCTTGAGTGGCCCTGCCAGAGCCCGGACTTGAACCCGAGACCTGAAAATAGCTATGCAGTGACGCTCCCCATCCAATCTGACAGCGCTTGAGAGGATCTGCAGAGAAGAATGTGAGAAACTTCCCAAATACAGGTGTGCCAAGCTTATAGCGTTATACCCAATAAGACTGGCTGTAATCACTGCCAAAGGTGCTTTAACAAAGTACAGAGTAAAGGGTCTGAATACTTATGTAAATGTTATATTTGACTTGTTGTTTTATTATAAATTGGCAAAAATGTCTAAAAACATGTTTTTGCTTTGTCATTGTGGGGTATTGTAGATTTTTTTTTCAACTTTACTTAAAACTTATTAGGGCAACATCCTCTGACATCATCCGCTGAAAAGGTAGAGCGCAAAATTCAAAAATATTTTTTCGAAATATTTAACTTTCATACATTCACGTGTTCAATACAACAAATTAAAGCTGAACTTTTTTGTTAATCTACCCATCGTGTCCGATTTCAAAAAGGCTTTACAGCGAAAGCACACCATATCATGTTATGTTAGGTCAGAGCCTAGTCACAAAAACACATACAGCCATTTTCCAGCCAAAGAAAGGAGTCACAAAAAGCAGAAATAGAGATCACTAACCTTTGATGATCTTCATCAGATGGCACTCGTAGAACTTCATGTTACACAATACATGTATGTTTTGTTCGATAAAGTTCATATTTATATCCAAAAATCTCAGTTTACATTGGCACATTATGTTCAGTAATGTTGTGCCTCGAAAACATCTGGCGAATTTGCAGAGAGCCACATCAATTTACAGAAATACTCATCATAAACTTTGATAAAAGATACAAGTGTTATGCATGGAACTTTAGATAAACTTCTCCTTAATGCAACCGCTGTATAAGATTTCAAAAAAGCTTTATGGAAAAAGAAAACCATGCAATAATCTGAGTCCAGCGCTGGGACACAAAAACAAGCCATACAGATACCCACCATGTTGTGGAGTCAGTAAAAGTCAGAAATAGTGTTATAAATATTCACTTACCTTTGATGGTCTTCATCAGAATGCACTCCCAAGAATCCCAGTTGCACAACAAATGTTTGTTTTGTTCGATAAAGTCCATCATTTATGTCCAAATACCTCTTTTTGTTAGCACGTTTAGTTCACAAATACAAACTCACGAGGCGCGGGCAAGTCCAGGCGGAAGTTCAGACGAAAAGTTCAAAAAGTTATATTACAGTTCGTAGAAACATTTCAAACGATGTATAGAATCAATCTTTAGGATGTTTTTAACATAAATCTTCAATAATGTTTCAACTGGAGAATTCCTTTGTCCTTTGTCTCAATCAGCTCTCATTCTCTCCGCCTTCACAGTAGAAACCTCAAACAAGGTTCTAAAGACTGCTGACATCTAGTGGAAGCCTTATGAAGTGCAATATGACCCCATAGACACTGTATATTCGATAGGCAATGAGTTGAAAGACTACTAACCTCAGATTTCCCACTTCCTGGTTGGATTTTTCTCAAGTTTTTGCCTGCTATATGAGTTCTGTTATACTCACAGACATCATTCAAACAGTTTTAGAAACTTCAGAGTGTTCCCTATCCAAATATACTAATAATATGTATATCTTAGCTTCTGGGCCTGAGTAGCAGGCAGTTTACTCTGGGCATACTTTTCATCAGAACGTGAAAATGCTGCCCCCTATCCCAAACAGGTTTTAACCAGGTAGGCCAGTTGAGAACAATTTCTCATGTACAACTGCGACCTGGCCAGGATAAAGCAAAGCAGTGCGACACAAACAACAACACAGAGTTACACATGGAATAAACAAATGTACAGTCAATAACACAATAGAAAACATCTATATACAGTGTGTGCAAATGAGGTAAGATTAGGGAGGTAAGGCAATAAATAGGCCGTTGTGGCGAAGTAATTTATCAATTAACACTGGAGTGACAGGTGTGCAGAAGATGAATGTGCAAGTCGAGATACTTGGGTGCAAAGGAGCAACAACAACAAAAATAACAATACGGGGATGAGGCAGTTGGATGGGCTATTTACAGATGGGCTATGTACAGGTACAATGATATTTGAGCTGCTCTGACAGCTGATGCTTAAAGTTAGTGAGGGAGATATGAGTCTCCAGCTTCAGTGATTTTTGCAATTCCCTCCAGTCATTGGCAGCAGAGAACTGGAAGGAAATGCGGCCAAAGAAAGAATTGGCTCTGGGGGTGACCAGTGAAATATACCTGCTGGAGCAGGTGCTATGGGTGGGTGCTGCTATGGTGACCAGTGAGCTGAGATAAGGCAGGGCTTTACCCAGCAAAGACTTATAGATGACCTTGAGCCAGTGGGTTTGGCAAAGAATATGAAGCGAGAGCCAGCCAACGAGAGCATACAGGTCACAGTGGTGGGTAGTATATGGGGCTTTGGTGACAAAACAGATGTCACTGTGATAGACTGCATCCAATTTGCTGAGTAGAGTGTTGGAGGCTAATTTGTAAATGACCGGTAGGATAGTCAGTTTTACGAGGGTATGTTTGGCAGCATGAGAGAAGGATGCTTTGTCGCGAAATAGGAAACCGATTCTAGATTTCATTTTGGATTGGAGATGCTTAATGTGAGTCTGGAAGGAGAGTTTACAGTCTAACCAGACACCTAGGTATTTGTAGTTGTCCACATATTCTAAGTCAGAACTGTAGTGATGCTGGACGGGCGGGCGGGTGCGGCCAGCGATCGGTTGAAGAGCATGCATATAGTTTTACTTGCGTTTAAGAGCAGTTGGAGGCCACGGAAGGAGAGTTGTATAGCATTGAAGCTTGTCTGGAAGTTAGTTAACACAGTATTCAAAGAAGTGCCAGAAGTATACAGAATGGTGTCATTTGCGTAGAGGTGGATCAGACAATCACCAGCAGCAAGAGCGACATCATTGATGTACACAGAGAAAAGAGTAGGCCCGAGAATAACGTTTTTTTATTTTATTTTACCCCGTTTTCTCCCCAATTTCGTGGTATCCAATTGTTTAGTAGCTACTATCTTGTCTCATCGCTACAACTCCCGTACGGGCTCGGGAGAGACGAAGGTTGAAAGTCATGCGTCCTCCGATACACAACCCAACCGAGCCGAACTGCTTCTTAACACAGCGCGCATCCAACCCGGAAGCCAGCCGCACCAATATGTCGGAGGAAACACCTTGCACCTGGCAACCTTGGTTAGCGTGCACTGCGCCCGGCCCGCCACAGGAGTCGCTGGTGCGCGATGAAACAAGGATATCCCAATCCCTTACCCAGGCAACGCTAGGCCAATTGTGCGTCGCCCCACCGACCTCCCGTTTGCGGCCAGTTACGACAGAGCCTGGGTACGAGCGCAGAGTCTCTGGTGGCACAGCTGGCGCTGCAGTACAGCGCCCTTAACCACCGCGCCACCCGGGAGGCCCCGGCCCGAGAATTTAACCCTGTGGCACCCCCATAGAGACTGCCAGAGGTCTGGACAACAGGCCTTCAGATTTGACATACTGAACTCTGTCTGAGAAGTAGTTGGTGAACCAGGCGAGGCAGTCATTTGAGAAACCAAGGCTGTTGAGTCTGCCGATGAGAATGTGGTGATTTACAGTGTCGAAAGCCTTGGCCAGGTCGATGAATACGGCTGCACAGTAGTCTTTTATCGAAGGCGGTTATGATATCGTTTAGTACCTTGAGTGTGGCTGAGGTGCACCCATGACCAGCTCGGAAACCAGATTGTATAGCGGAGGTACGGTGGGATTCTAAATGGTTGGTGATCTGTTTGTTAACTTGGCTTTCGAAGACCTTAGAAAGGCAGAGTAGAATATATATAGGTCTGTAACAGTTTGGGTCTAGAGTGGCTCCCCCTTTGAAGAGGGGGATGACCGCGGCAGCTTTCCAATCTTTGGGGATCTCAGACGATACGAAAGAGTTTGAACAGGCTAGTAATAGGGGTTGTCCAGATTGTCTAGCCCAGCTGAGTTGTAGGGGGTCCAGATTTTGCAATTCTTTCAGAACATCAGCTATCTGGATTTGGCTTAAGGGGAAATAGGGAGGCTTTGGCAAGTTACTGTGGGGGGTGCAGGGCTGTTGATAGTCCAGGCACAGCTGGGGCTGAAGCGGCAACGGTGAGAGACTTGTTTCTGGAAAGGTGGATTTTTAGCAGTAGAAGCTTCGGCTCCGTGTCGACAAAGGGTCCAGGCCAATTGGCAAGAGAAGTGTTGTAGTTGGTGTACTTAGTTTGCTAGCTGGGAGACAGGCCTAGCTCGGGGATAACTGGCGCATGCTTCTGGACAAGGGTGTTAGCAACAATAGCTCCAGAGCTTGCGGCAGGAATCTGGTGATGTAGTTGAAAAGAGCAGTCCGATATGATCAGGGCTGGTATCACGCTGTGCAGACTGGCAGGTATTATCCGGGCTATCCAGGCTAAAACGGCAGGAGTCCGAGCTAGAGGTAAAGACCGCTAGCAGAGGCTAACAATGACTAAATAGCTAGTCGCTAATTAGCTGGCTAGCCTGTGATGGCGGTTCTAGTTATAAGGTCTAAAAAAAATAGCTGATCCGTACTACATTGGGTGAGGCGGGTTGCAGGAATGTATTTATTTTGAAAATGGACAAAAGAGATTGAAATATATACAAAAAAAACTGAAAAATACCATATTTACATGGGATGAAAACAAACACATCTTACTGTTGTGCCATCTTGGATTTTTTTTTTGATTAAGGGGAAAAAACTATCTAATCCATTATAGAAAAAGGCTGTAACGTAACAAAATGTAGAAACGGTCAAGGGGTATGAATACTTTCCGAATGCACTGAGAACTTGCATTTAAAGCAATCACTAAATATAATTGAATGGATACATTGCTGATCATCTCAAAGAGCATACTTAGTGCCCTTGAAAAAAGTTGACTGTAATATGCTATTTCTATTTTCAATGGGCTTTACTGAAGCCTAAAGAGAAAATGTTTTGCTTTTATTGATTTAATAATGCTTTTTCTTTATTGTCACACCGGTGAGTGAGACTGCTGTGTATAGAATTATGCAATGCAATGTAAATGGGAAAAGAGCTTGCCATTTTTGCAGTGTAATAATGATGAAACCTTTATTCCACCTGTATTGATTCACAAATAAATACAATGAGAAGTACACTAAGTCTGCCTTGTCTACTTGTGTCCCAGGTGTTATTGCTGTCTCAAGTTGTACTTTCAGTGTACACTAAACCCACTTTGGATTTGTTGAAGTCTTTAGTAACAGAATATTATACATCGGTTATTTAGCTAATTTCAAATAATTTTGACATCCTGTCACACGGTGCTATTTTTTTCTCCTGTCACCTTGTTAGAATAATCAGCCTAAGAATGGAAACATAATTTACTTGTTCTATTTTCATGCAGTGAAAGTAAAGACCTTTAATTGTTGCATGGTTCAACACAATCTTTTATTTTCTAGTATTTGTTATTACATGAACAACATCTGACAACTGTTGTTTGATCATTGTGTCTCTGCTCCAGTCTTCTAAATCACCTCAAAGTACAACTCTAAGATGAAATATTTGTTAACGTCCGCTAGCGGAACCCCTCACCAACAGCCAATGAAATTGTAGGGCGCCAAATACAGATCATCAGAAATCTCATAAATCAAATTTCTCAAACATACAAGTATTAGGCACCACTTTAAAGATAAAATTCTCGTTAATCCAGCCACAGTGTCTGATTTCAAAAATGCTTTACAGCTAAAGATCCACAAACGATTATGTTAGGTCACCACCAAGTCACAGAAAAACTCAGCCATTTTTACAGCCAAAGAGAGGAGTCACAAAAAGCACAAATAGAGATAAAATTCATCACTAACCTTTGATGATCTTCACCAGATGACACTCATAGGACATCATGTTACACAATACATATATGTTTTGTTCGGTAAAGTTCATATTTATATCCAAAAATCTCATTTTTACATTGGCGTGTTATGTTCAGTAGTTCCAAAACATGCAGGGATTTTGCAGAGAGCCACATCAATTTACATAAATACTCATTATAAATGTTGATGAAAATACATGTGTTATACATGGAACTATAGATAAACGTCTCCTTAATGCAACCGCTGTGTCAGATTTCTAAAAAAACTTTACAGAAAAAGCATAATCTGAGTACGGCGCTCAGAGCCCAAAACAGCCAAAAGAAAAACCTCCTTCCACCATAATTTGCAAATAAATTCATAAAAAATCCTACAATGTGATTTTTCTGGATTTTGTTCCCTAATTTTGTCTGTCATAATTGAAGTGTACCTATGATGAAAATTACAGGCCTCTCATCTTTTTAAGTGGGAGAACTTGCACAATTGGTGGCTGACTAAATACTTTTTTGCCCCACTGTACATATGAATAAACCAACATAGCTCAGACACGAAACGCATGTGGTCTCTGTTGCTGACGTGAGCAGTACTTTTAAGCGTGTTAACCATCTCAAGGCTGCTGGCCCTGGACGGCAAGCCAAGCCGCATACTAAATGCATGCGCAGACCAGCTGGCTGGAGTGTTAATAGACATATTCAACATCTCCCTATCCCAGTCTGTTGTCCCCACTTGCTTCAATATGTCTACCATTCTTCCTGTACCCAAGCAAGCTAAGGTAACTGAACTAAATGACTTTCGCCCCGTAGCACTCACCTCTGTCATCATGAAATGCTTTGAGAGGCTAGTCAAGGACCATATCACCTCCACCTTGCCCGACACCCTAGACCATGGGTGTCAAACTCTGGCCCGTGGGCCAAATTTGGCCCGCGGGGTAATTATATTTGGCCCGCGAGACAATACCAAATTACTACTAGAGCTGGCCCGCCGGTATTATACAGCGCATTCACCACTAATACTACGAATCCCATAATGCTCTGCTGTTTTCGCGCGCCAATCAGGACAGGACCCAGAAACGCTCTCTCCTCTGTGACAGTAGTCATAGCAACATAGACGCTACAACTGTCAGCGAGCTAACCCTTCCCAAAAATGGCGAAAAGAAAGGCAGAAAACAGGAGCTTTCTGGACAAGTGGGAGGCAGAATATCTGTTTACATATGTAAAAGACAAACCTGTTTGTCTTGTTTGTGGAGTCAACGTGGCTGTAAGTAAGGAGTACAACATTAGACGACACTATGAAACGAAACACCATGACAAATACAAGGACCTGGACATGACTCAAAGGAGCCAGAAAGTAGAGGAGATGAAAATAAGTTTGGTTTCACAACAGAATATGTTTAAAAAAGCCACATCACAAAGCGAGGCTGCTGTAAAGGCTAGTTATATAGTGGCAGCAGAGATCGCAAAATCAGCCCGGCCCTTTAATGAGGGAGAGTTCATGAAAAAGTGCATGATGAAGGTTTGTGACCTCGTATGCCCAGAGAAAAAACAAGCATTTTCAAACGTGAGCCTGAGCAGGAACACAGTAGCTGATCGCACATGTGATCTTGCCACCAATCTGTATGACCAGCTGATGGAAAAGGGAAAAGATTTTGTTGCATTCTCCCTCGCTGTGGATGAGAGCTGCGACGCATCTGATACTGCTCAGCTGTCAGTCTTCATCCGTGGAGTGGACTCAAATCTGTGTGTTACGGAGGAGCTATTAGGATTCAAATCAATGCATGGCACAACCACAGGAAAGGAAATCTTTGAGGAGGTTTCCAAATGTGTAACTGAAATAAAGCTGCCGTGGGATAAACTCGTTGGATTAACGACAGATGGTGCGCCAGCGATGTGCGGTAAAAAGAGTGGACTGGTGGGCATGGTTTGGGAGAAGATGCGGGAAGAGAACTGTGCAGGTGAGGTAACTGTTTACCACTGCATCATACATCAGGAAGCACTGTGTGCCAAAGCCCTAAAGATGGAACATGTTATGTCCACAGTAACACAGGTAGTTAACTTTATAAGAGCCAAAGGTCTAAATCACCGCCAGTTTAAATCTTTTCTGGAGGAGTGTGGTTCGGAATACGCAGGCGTGCCGTATCACACAGAGGTGAGATGGCTAAGCAGAGGAAAAGTACTGAACAGATGTTTCGAGCTGCGTGAGGAAATATGTCAATTCCTGGAAACCAAAGGGAAGGATACAGCAGAGCTCCGGGAGCAAAAGTTCCTGTGTGAGCTGGACTTTCTCTGTGACATCTCGAGCCATCTCGATGCGCTGAACCTGCAGCTTCAGGGGCGGGGGCGCATCATCACAGACATGTACGCTGCAGTGAGGGCCTTCAAAACTAAACTGTGCCTGTGGGAGAATCAGATGCTGCAAGGAAACCCTTGCCATTTTCCCTGCTGCCAATCCATAAAAGCGCAGCTCTCTACCGCCGTGTTCCCATGCGCACAGTTTGCTGAAAAACTCAGTGTTCTCGCCGCTGAGTTTAGCCGGCGATTTGCCGACTTCGATGCCCAGAAATGCAAGTTTGAACTGCTTAGTAATCCCTTCGCAGTTGATGTGGAAAATGCACCAACCAACATCCAAATGGAGCTGATTGAACTCCAGTGCAACGACACGCTGAAGTCAAAGTATGATGCTGTGGGCGCCGCACAGTTTCCACGGTTCATCCCTGACACAATGCCTCAGCTCCGCACCCAAGCTGCTCAGATGCTCTCCATGTTCGGCAGCACTTATCTATGCGAGCAACTTTTCTCCTCGATGAAGATGACCAAAACAACTCACAGGAGACGTCTGACTGATGAACATCTTCGCTCGATACTGAGGATTTCTTCAGCTCAGAGCTTGAGCCCAGACATTGATGAACTAGCATCCAAGAAGAGATGCCAAGCACATCAGATTAGACCAGTGTGCAATAATTAACATTTTCTTTATGCACTTTTTCTTGCTACAAGGCATGGGCTTGAATGGTTGATTGATTTATTATCATTTTATTTGTAAAATTATTAGCCAGTGGAAAAAGTTTATTTTGGTATTTAAATCAGAAGGCTGCAAATAGAGAAGAGGCATACAATTTTTATTTAAATTTTATTTATTTAATAAATGAATGCCATGATGTGTTTTTTCATTTGAAATTCGATTTTGCATGTCTCCACTATTCAATTATATATTGTATGGGCGATGCTTGTTCCATATTCAATGTTAAAGCAACACTTGTTTGGGTCCATATTAAAAGGTTAATTTGTTCAATGTTGGCCCGTGACTTTGTTCAGGTTTTACATTTTGGCCCACTGGGTATTTGAGTTTGACACCCCTGCCCTAGACCCACTTCAGTTGAGTACAGGCTTAACTGAATGAACAAAGATGGAATGCAATATGACATTTTAATAAATAGTTTGGGGAATGGCCTGTTCTCTGACAGATGATCCTTGGAGACCAGATGATGTGATGGCAGGTAGCCCTATGCAGGGCTGCTGGCATCGAAACATCCCCACTGGTGGAAAGGAGTTTCACCGATGAGCCTAAAGGTTATTATAGCTAGTGGTGATGGGGATGTGGATGGTTGTCGAAAACTTTTTCTGAAAAACAGCAAGTGCGAGAACAAGGGTAAGTTAATATATAAATACATCCCAAGATTTATGCCCATTGGTTGAGAGAGAGGAAGGCGATCATTACAAGAGTGAGCCCATAGTTTAAACAGCAAGCGTGGGAAATGTGCATTATTGTGCCTTGCTTATAGGCTATAAGGTAAATAGGGGAATGACATTCCAAACATGGCTAAGAGGAAAAGAAACAAGGTGCTATGCTGATGATGCGTTTCTATTCATTCCCACTATTCCCGTAGAATAGGAAAAAAAGTGAATTATGTAATGCTTACTGGATGAAGTTAAACAAGCATTCAGATCCGCCTTCCTGATTGAACTTAAATGACTTACATTTCAATCGAGTACAGGCTTAACTGAATAAAAAACTAACGTGATATTTTATTAAATAGTTTGGGGAATGGCTTCGTCTCCAGGGGGAGATCCTCTGATCAGGTAGCCCTATACGAGGCTGCCGGCATCAACTTGCATACTTGACATGCATGATTACATTGTGTATGTTTATGCATACAGCAATTATTATTTAATATGTCCTCACCTGGGATTTGAACTCATTCCGATGTTTCTACTATGCCACCATGTGTGTGTCAATGACTGATTTCACCTGTAGGTCTATTCTTACATTTTGCACTAAAAAGTACATCTCAGCTTTGTTAAAAAATACACTGAATAAAAACGACACTGAACAAAAATATGAATGCAACATATAAAGTGTTGGTCCCATGTTTCATGAGCTGAAACAAAATATCCCAGAAATGTTCCATACACACTAAAAGCTTAATTTGTTTACATCCCTGTTAGTGAGCATTTCTCCTTTGCCAAAATAATCCATCCACCTAACAGGTGTGGCATATCAAGAGCTGATTACACAGCATGATCATTACACAGGTGCGCCTTGTTCTGGAGGCAATAAAAGGCCACTCTAAAATGTGCAGTTTTGTCACACAACACAATGCCACATATGTCTCAGGTTTTGATGGAGAGTGCAATTGGCATGCTGACTGCAGGAATGTCCACCTTAGCTGTTGCCAGATAATTAAATGTTAATTTCTCTGCCATATGCCGCCTCCAACGTCGTTTTAAGGAATTTGTCAGTACATCCAACCGGCCTCACAACTTCAGACCATGTGTATGTGGGCGAGCGGTTTGCTGATGTCAACTTGTGAACAAAGTGCCCATGGTAGCGGTGTGATTATGCTATGGGCAGGCATAAACTACGGACAACGAACATAATTGCATTTTATTGATGTCAATCTGAATGCACAGAGATACCGTGACGAGGTCCTGAGGCCCATTGTCGTGCCGTTTATCCGCATGATAATGTACGGCCTCATGCGCAAGGATTTGTACACAATTCCTGGAAACGGAAAATGTTCCAGTTCTTACATGGCCTGCATACTCACCAGATATGTCTCCCATTGAGCATGTTTGGGATGCTCTGGATCAACGTATAAGATGGCATGTTCCAGTTCCCGCCAATATCCTGCATCTTCGCACAGCCATTGAAGAGGAGTGGGACAACATTCCACAGGTCAGAATCAACAGCCTGATATACGCGCTGCATGAGGCAAATGGTGGTCACACCAGATACTCACTGGTTTTCTGATCCACACGTCTACCTTTTTTTTTGTTGGTATCTGTGACCAACAGATGCATATCCGTATTCCCAGTCATGTGAAATCCCTAGATTAGGCCTAAGGATTTTAATTCAATTGACTGATTTCCTTATATGAACTGGAACGTAGTAAAATCTTTGAATTTGTTGCATGTTGTGTTTATATTTTTGTTCAGTGTAGAATATGCATAAAATGCATCCTCCAATTGCAACGTCTGCCTATGCACACACATATTGTCTCAAGAAAATGTTATATTTTTAATACCCGCAAACACCCAGTTATGCTACCTAATTTCAAAACAGGCTATCATCACTGTCAATCGTGAATGATAATTTGATTTATCTCATTGTGTTTTATAGGAATAGCCTATGCATTTTGATCTTCTTGAATTACTGTTTTGTGACTTAGAGCAGATGGTGTTAACAAACTATTAGCCTTTATTGTATTTTGTTTCAATCAAAGCATATATCCTGCCTAGTGGCTCTGTTGAGTTTTGGCTCATGATTAAAAAAATATTGATATTCAGCTTCTGCTAACTATCCTAAAATCTCATTAGAAATGAAGTGTTTTTGGTGTAACTGTCAAAGCTCAGGAGAAGACCCAGATACAGAAAGTCTTGAAGTAACAAAAGTTTATTACAAAAACAGGGGGGCAGGCGAAAGACAGGTCAAGAGCAGGCATAAGTCAGTAATCCAGAGGTAGAGTCCGAAAGGTACAAAATGGCAGGCAGGGTCAGGGCAGGCAGAGGTCAGTAATCCAGGGTGGTGTGACAAGGTACAGAACATCAGACAGGCTCAGGGCAGACAGAATGGTCAAAACCGTGAAAACTAGAAAACAGGAACTAGAGAAAGAGAGGAGCACGGGGAAACTGCTGGTAGGCTTGACGAGACAAACAAATTGGCAACAGACAAACGGAGAACACCGGTATAAATACACTGGATATAATGGGGAAGGTGGGCGACACCTGGAGGGGGGTGGAGACAAGCACAAAGACAGGTGAAACAGATTAGGGTGTGACATAACAGTAACGTTATAAGCCTACTATGCTATGCTATTATATTCAGTTCTGTTATGTAAAATACTAATTTATCATTATGTGATCTTGCGAGACATTGATTCAACTTTGATCTAACTTTACTCAACTAGCATCACTGTGAGAAGTGATAATCTTTCATTTGTAATAATAATAATAAGTAGGACTATTGAGTAGGACTATTAAGCATAGGTAACAGAACTTGATGACTGGATGACTGGAGCTCCCTTCGTGGTTATAAAAGAACAGCGCTAAAGTCTCTTGGGCTTTGCAGTGGCTACTCTGTTTTGGGTGTCCTCGGCAGGAGGGTGTCGCAGTAACCAAGTGGTCACATCGTTCTGGGTTCCACTGCACAAGAGTGGGGTTGGTGGTGTTTTATGAACATCAAGGTGAATTTCGATTGTTATTTTTTACGTTCTGATTGGCCAAGCCTCCAACAGGCCCCCACAGTGTAGCCTACAGTTCTTCATCATTCTCCACCACCAGAGAGAAGACAGGGAAGAAACCCCCATTTACCTACCTGCAGGCTGCTGTAGCCTACATATATATTTGGTTTGTCATTCAATCGTTGTTCATGGAATTTTTGTGGTAATTAAATATAATTTAGTTAGAATTGATCAGAATACATTTTTTGTGTATTCTCAAATTGAAAAAAGTGAGGGAGTGCCTCACCTCGTGCGCCCCCAGCCCTACACACCTGCACATGACTCTCCTGAGGGTGGAGCAGAAACCCAATGCATCACCAGGGGCACGCTGCCTGCCATCCAGGACATTTATAGAACTCTGTGTCGAAGTAAGGCCAAGAAATTCATTAAGGACCTCTTCCACCCGAACCATGGTCTGTTGTTCACTCTGCTACCCTCTAGAAGACAGATATAAGGTGCATCAGAGCCTGGACCGAGAGACTGAGAAATGGCTTCTGTCACCAGGTCATCAGACTGGAGACTAATGCCACATATTTGAATGCTGGTCACCTCATATTCTGCTTATATAATGTTGTTTACGCACTGTGTACGTATAGTAGTATATACTGTGCATTCCATTTTATTTCCCAAATTATATACTGTCTATACCAGGGCTCTCCTGTGGTTTGACCTACAAACTATTATGACCACTCTATGGAAATTATGGTGCCCCCCCACACCTTTGACTCTAAAGAATTAAGAATTTGTCAAATCCCCTATGGGGAAAAATGAGTGGTTAGAAAATACCATTGGAACCATTTCCCTGTTTGACCACTAAGTTGTATGGGTATTATGACACCTCCACTGTGGGGCTCTATACACCCCACATATTTATATTCTGGATTCTCACACATGCTCACTCTAATATACAGTATACATCTACTTTGGATTGTTATTTATTGATTTATTGTTGTTTTGTATTTGCAAGACATTCTACGGCACTGTTGGAGCTAACACCTGTGCACGAGAACAATAATTTATTTGATCGCTAGGGCACAGTGCAAATTGCAGATAGACCAGGTTAATGTGCTAGATTGTTATAACACCGCTTGAATACTTTTGACATGTGCCCTCAGACACAAAACGATCCATGAACTTGGCTGATAATGAATCCAAATGTAAAATAACTACTCTTGGCCCTGACTGAGAGGATCAGATGTGAAATGCAATTATCACTCATCATAACTATTTCTGGTTTCCACTCCCAAGGATACATTTCAGATGATTATTATGTGAATCTAATAAGCAAGTCATCTCATGATTGCCTCTTTCAATTTTGGAAAAGAGTAGGGTAGCAGAGAGCCAACATGTTTTCATATTGTTGTGACTGATACAATATTATCATGAACAATTGATCCTGACTCATTATAATGGGTGGTTCAATTGGTCATTTAATACTTTGTGTTCAACTTGTGTGATGTCATTTCCCCCCACTTTTCTTGCTGCATTGGCTAGAAGAACTTATTGCATATTTTAAAGAGGCTGGCATAGATTTTAAAGTATTTTCAAATCAAGCACCAGTTTATAACCTACATTCTAAATAGTTTCCTACATGGTGTAAAGACCCGTACAAACACTTCCTCATAGAATGTTGTGAATGGAGTTTTGGGATTTCCTGTGGAGCGCCTTATCTTCAACTGGAGAAATCCAGTTAGCCCACACACACAGCTAATCCTCAACCCCCCCCCCCCTTCCAGAAACACTTGGCATTAGAGCTACAGTGAAAATAGGTCATGCTCTCACACAGCAGACTGACTAATTGCATTAGCAATTATCTTTGTGAAATCAAACAATCAATCAAATGTATTTATAAAGCCCTTTTTACATCAGCCAATGTCACAAAGTGCTATACAGAAACCCAGCCTAAAAACACAAACAGCAAGCAATGCAGATTTAGAAGCCTAGTGGCTAGAAAAAACTCACTAGAAAGGCAGGAATCAAGGAAGAAACCTAGAGAGGAACCAGGCTCTGATGGGTGGCCAGTCCTCTTCTGGCTGTGCCGGGTTGAAATTATAACAGTATATAGTCAAAATGTTCAAACATTAATAGATGACCAGCAGGGTCAAATAATAATAATAATCACAGTGGTTGTAGAGGGTGCAACAGGTCAGCTGGTCCGGTAGAGAGAGAGTCGCAAACAACAGGTCCGGGGCAAGGTAGCTCATCTGGTGAACAGGTCAGGGTTCCATAGCCACAGGCAGAACAACCAGGCAGGACATAGCCCCACCCACTTTGCCAAAGCACAGCCCCCACACCACTAGAGGGATATCTTCAAACCACCAAATTACTACCCTGAGACAAGGCTGACATCAGTTTTGGACATAAATATTCAGACTTTTGCAATGTTACAAAGCAAGAGCAAGAGGACAAGTACATTAGAGAGTCTAGTTTGAGAAACAGACGCCTCACAAGTCCTCAACTGGCAGCTTCATTAAATAGTACCCGCAAAACACCAGTATCAACGTCAACAGTGAAGAGGCGACTCCGGGATGCTGGCCTTCTAGACAGAGTTGCAAAGAAAAAGCCATATCTCAGACTGGCCAATAAAAAGAAAAGATTAAGATGGGCAAAAGAACACAGACATTGGACAGAGGAACTCTGCCTAGAAGGCCAGCATCCTGGAATCGCTCATCACATTCATCACATTCCCAGTGAGTCAGAAGTTTACATACACTCAAATAGTATTTGGCAGCATTGCCTTTAAATTGTTTAACTTGAGTCAAACATTTTGGGTAGCCTTCCACAAGCTTCCCACAATAAGTTGGGTGAATTTTGGCCCATTCCTCCTGACGGAGCTCGTGTAACTGAGTCATATTTGTAGGCCTTCTTGCTCACACACACTTTTTCAGTTCTGCCCAGAAATGTTCTATTTGATTGAGATCAGGGCTTTGTGATGTCCAATACTTTGACTTTGTTGTCCTTAAGCCATTTTGCCACAACTTTGGAAGTATGCTTGGGGACATTGTCCATTTGGAAGACCCATTTGCGACCAAGTTTTAACTTCCTGACTAATGTCTTGAGATGTTGCTTCAATATATAATACATAATTGGTGAAGCAAAGGGAAATTCTAAATTGATATGGGAGAATCTAAAAAAGTTAACAGGGAAAGACCATAGTAACACTGCAAAAAGACTAGAAATCATGGTGAATAACAATCTAACACAGGATGCAGTCGAAATAGCAATAGCCTTCAATTCCTACTTTATTGACTCTGTCAGGGTACTGACACAGAACCCCTCCACTTGTTTCTTGGGCTCAGTGCTAGTGAATGACACTCAACCTGTCTTCATCATAAGGGAGGTTTCTGAGTCAAAGGTGAACAAGGTGATTAGCTCACTAAAGAACTCTAAAGCCAAAGATGTGTTTGGGATGGACTCTACCTTTCTTAAAAACTACAAAGAGTCACTCATTGGCCCCATTACTAAGGTCACCAACACATCTATTGGTCTCGGTGTGTTTCCAGGGGTATGGAAGTCAGCCATAATAACGGCCATCTTTAAATCAGGCGACCCTGCTGACGTGAGTAACTACAGGCCCATTAGTATACTACCTGTGGTGTCAAAGGTTGTTGAAAAGTGTGTAGCAGAACAACTGATTGCCCACCTCAACAACAGCCCCTTCACATTACACTCCATGCAGTTTGGCTTCAGAGCGAAACACTCCACAGAAACGGCCAACTGCTTTCTTCTGGAAAATGTGAAGTCCAAGATGGACAAAGGGGGTGCTGTTGGGGCTGTGTTTCTGGACCTAAGGAAGGCTTTTGATACTGTTAACCATGAGATTCTCATCACAAAATTGTCCAAGTTCAACTTTTCCCCTGATGCCTTGAGATGGATGAAATCATACCTTGAAGGCAGAACTCAGTGTTTCAGAGTGAGCAATGAGCTGTCGCCCACTCGTAGCTATGATATGGGCGTGCCCCAAGGGTCAATACTGGGGCCCCTCCTGTTCAGCCTGTACATTAATGATCTGCCTTCTGTCTGTACTGGGTCTGAAGTTCAAATGTATGCAGATGATACAGTGATATATGTGCATGCAAAGAGCAAACAACAAACTGCACAAGAACTCACTACTGTAATGGTCCAGGTTACAAAGTGGCTCAGTGACTCGTGTTTGCATCTCAATGTGAAAAAAACTGTTTGCATGTTCTTCACAAAGAGGGCAACAGATGCTACTGAGCCAGATGTCTATGTGTCAGGGGAGAAGCTCCAGGTGGTATCCGATTTTAAGTACCTTGGCATCATACTTGATTCCAACCTCTCTTTCAAAAAGCATGTGAAAAAGGTAATTCAAATAACCATATTCAACCTAGCTAATTTCCGATTTATACGAAATTGTTTGACTACAGAGGTAGCAAAATTGTACTTCAAATCTATGATACTCCCCCACTTAACATACTGCTTGACTAGTTGGGCCCAAGCTTGCTGTACAACATTAAAACCTATTCAGTCTGTCTACAAACAGGCTCTCAAAGTGCTTGATAGGAAGCCCAATAGCCATCATCATTGTCACATCCTTAGAAAGCATGAGCTCTTGAGTTGGGAAAATCTTGTGCAATACACCGACGCATGTCTTGTATTCAAGATCCTTAATGGCCTGGCTCCCCCTCCACTCAATATTTTTGTTAAACAGAAAACCCAGACATATGGCAGCAGATCCACAAGGTCTGCCATGAGAGGTGACTGTATAGTTCCCCTAAGGAAAAGCACCTTTAGTAAATCTGCATTCTCTGTGAGAGCTTCCCATGTCTGGAATACACTGCCATCAGACACACATAACTGCACCACATATCACACTTTCACAAAATGTTTGAAGACATGGCTAAAGGTCAATCAGATTTGTGAACATGGTCCCTAGCTGTGTGTTGCCGCTTTCCATGTTGTCTGTTGTCTGTAGCTTGTGAGGTGTGGAAACACTTTGTTGCTTTTATGAATTTTGTCTTGCTGCTTTTTATTTTATGTTGCTCTGTTTGTATGCTGCGTCTTGCTTGTCCTATGTTGCTATGTCTTGCTTGTTCTATGCTGCTATTGTCTATATTGTAATTGTTTTTAATAACCTGCCCAGGGACTGCGGTTGAAAATTAGCCGGCTGGCTAAAACCGGCACTTTTACTGAAACGTTGATTAATGTGCACTGTCCCTGTAAAAATAAAAAATAAACTAAAAAAAAAACCAAACTAAAAACTATATCCACATAATTTTCCGACCTCATGATGCCACCCATTTTGAGCAGTGGACCAGTCCCTCCTGCAGCAAAGCACCCCCATAACATGATGCTGCCACCCCCGTGCTTCACGGTTGGGATGGTGTTCTTCAGCTTGCAAGCCTCCCCTTCTTTTTCCAAACATAACAATGTTCATTATGGCCAAACAGCTCTATTTTTGTTTCATCAGACCAGAGGACATTTCTCCAAAAAGTAAAATATTTGTCCCCATGTGCAGTTGCAAACCGTAGCAGTGGCTTCTTCCTTGCTGAGCTGCCTTTCAGGTTATGTAGTTTTACTGTGGATATAGATACTTTTGTACCTGTTTCCTCCAGCACCTTCACAAGGTCCTTTGCTGTTGTTCTGGGATTGATTTGCACTTTTCGCACCAAAGTACATTCATTTCTAGGAGACAGAACGCGTCTACTTCCTGAGCAGTATGACGGCTGCGCAATCCCATGGTGTTTATACTTGCGTACTATTGTTTGTACAGCGGAACGTGGTGCCTTCAGGCATTTGGAAATTGCTCCCAAGGATGAACCAGACTTGTGGATGTCTACAAATTTATTTTTGAGGTCTTGGCTGATTTCTTTTGATTTTCCCATGATGTCAAGCAAAAGGCACTGAGTTTGAAGGTAGGCCTTGAAATACATCCACAGGTACACCTCCAATTGATTCAAATGATGTCAATTAACCTATCAGAAGCTTCTAAAGCCATCACATCATTTTCTGGAATTTTCTAAGCTGTTTAAACACACAGTCAACTTAAACTTCTGACCCACTTGTATTGTGATACAGTGAATTATAAGTGAAATAATCTGTCTGTAAACAATTGTTGGAAAAATTACTTGTGTCATGCACAAAGTAGATGTCTTAACCGACTTGCCAAAACCTCTAGTTTGTTAACAAGAAATTTGTGGAGTGGTTGAAAAACAAGTTTTAATAAGTCCAACCTAAGTGTATGTAAACTTCCGACTTCAACTGTATATAGTGAAAACAATAGTGGTCCTAAAACGGATCCTTAAGGAACACCGAAACATATGTTGATTTGTCAATAAACAAACCATCCACAGAGACAAACTGAAATCTTTTTGACAGATAAGATCTAAACCAGGCCAGAACTTGTCCTTGTAGACCAATTTGGCTTTCCAATCTCTCCAAAAGAATGGCATGATTGATGGTGTCAAAAGCAGCACTAAGGTCTAGGCGCACAAGGACAGATGCAGGGCCTTGGTCTGATGCCATTAAAAGATCATTTACCACCTTCACGAGTACAGTCTCAGTGCTATGTGTCACACCCTGATCTGTTTCACCTGTCCTTGTTATTGTCTCCAGGTGTCACTTGTTTTCCCCAGTGTATTTATCCCTGTGTTTCCTGTCTCTCTGGGTCTCACCTTGAGTTATGATAGTTATGATGGGGTTTAAAACCAGACTGAAGCGTTTTGTATACATTGTTGTTCTCTTCAGGAAGGCAGTGAGTTCCTGCGCAACAGCTTTTGCTGAAAATGTTGAGAGGAATGGGAGATTTGATCTAGGCCAGTAGTTTTAAAATATTTTCTTGGTCAAGGTTTGGCTTTATTACTGCCACTTTTTGTTACGGTGAGTGAATGAGGACCCAAAAGCGAACTAACTTAAACAGAGCTTCTTTAATAACCAAACATAGGTAGGCTCAGATAGACCGGCAGATTCCGACAGGACAGGACAAGGTTACAGCAAACATGACGATAGTCTGGCTCAGGCATGAAACACAACAAACAAGAATCCGACAAGGACAGGAACAAAAACAGAGAGAGATATAGGGGACTAATCAGAGGGAAAAGGGGAACAGGTGGGAGAAGGGGTGACGAGGTAGTCAAGAGGAGACAAGGAACAGCTGGGGGAAAGCGGGGGAGAAAAGGTAACCTAATACGACCAGCAGAGGGAGACAGGGTGAAAGGAAAGGACAGAAAGACACAACATGACAATACATGACAGTACCCCCCCCACTCACCGAGCGCCTCCTGGCGCACTCGAGGAGGAAACCTGGCGGCAACGGAGGAAATCCTCGATCAGCGCACGGTCCAGCACGTCCCGAGAGGGAACCCAACTCCTCTCCTCAGGACCGTACCCCTCCCAATCAACGAGGTACTGGTGACCACGGCCCCGAGGACGCATGTCCAAAATCCTGCGGACCCTGTAGATGGGTGCGCCCTCGACAAGGATGGGGGGGGGGGGGGAAGACGAGCGGGGGCGCGAAGAACGGGCTTAATACAGGAGACATGGAAGACCGGGTGGACGCGACGAAGGTATCGCGGAAGAAGAAGTCGAACTGCGACAGGATTAATGACCCGAGAAATACGGAACGGACCAATGAACCGCGGGGTCAACTTGCGAGAAGCCGTCTTAAGGGGAAGGTTCTGAGTGGAGAGCCAAACTCTCTGACCGCGACAATATCTAGGACTCTTAGTTCTACGCTTATTAGCAGCCCTCACAGTCTGCGTCCTATAACGGCAAAGTGCAGACCTGACCCTCTTCCAGGTGCGCTCGCAACGTTGGACAAAAGCCTGACCGGAGGGGACGCTGGACTCGGCGAACTGAGATGAGAACAGCGGAGGCTGGTACCCGAGGCTACTCTGAAAAGGAGATAGCCCGGTCGCAGACGAAGGAAGCGAGTTGTGGGCGTATTCTGCCCAGGGGAGCTGTTCTGACCAAGACGCAGGGTTGCGAAAAGAAAGACTGCGTAAGATGCGACCAATAGTCTGATTGGCCCGTTCTGCTTGACCGTTAGACTGGGGGTGAAAGCCGGAAGAGAGACTGACGGAAGCCCCAATCAAACGGCAAAACTCCCTCCAAAATTGAGACGTGAATTGCGGACCTCTGTCCGAAACGACGTCTGACGGAAGGCCATGAATTCTGAAAACATTCTCGATGATGATTTGTGCCGTCTCTTTAGCAGAAGGAAGCTTAGCAAGGGGAATGAAATGAGCCGCCTTAGAGAACCTATCGACAACCGTAAGAATAACAGTCTTCCCCGCTGACGAAGGCAGTCCGGTGACAAAATCTAAGGCGATGTGAGACCACGGTCGAGAGGGAATGGGAAGCGGCCTGAGACGGCCGGCAGGAGGGGAGTTACCGGACTTAGTCTGCGCGCAGACCGAACAAGCAGCCACGAAACGACGCGTGTCATGCTCCCGGGTGGGCCACCAAAAACGCTGGCGAATGGAAGCAAGCGTACCCCGAACGCCAGGGTGGCCGGCTAACTTGGCAGAGTGAGCCCACTGAAGAACAGCCAGACGAGTAGGAACGGGAACGAAAAGAAGGTTCCTAGGACAAGCGCGCGGCGACGGAGTGTGAGTGAGCGCTTGCTTTACCTGCCTCTCAATTCCCCAGACAGTCAACCCGACAACACGCCCCTCAGGGAGAATCCCCTCGGGGTCAGTGGAGGCTACTGAAGAACTGAAGAGACGAGATAAAGCATCAGGCTTGGTGTTCTTAGAGCCCGGACGATAAGAAATCACGAACTCGAAACGAGCGAAAAACAGCGCCCAACGCGCCTGACGCGCATTAAGTCGTTTGGCAGAACGGATGTACTCAAGGTTCCTATGGTCAGTCCAAACGACAAAAGGAACGGTCGCCCCCTCCAACCACTGTCGCCATTCGCCTAGGGCTAACCGGATGGCGAGCAGTTCGCGGTTTCCCACATCATAGTTACGTTCCGACGGCGACAGGCGATGAGAAAAATACGCGCATGGGTGGACCTTGTCGTCAGAGAGGGAGCGCTGAGAAAGAATGGCTCCCACGCCCACCTCTGACGCGTCAACCTCGACAACGAACTGTCTAGAGACGTCAGGTGTAACAAGGATAGGAGCGGATGTAAAACGATTCTTGAGGAGATCAAAAGCTCCCTGGGCGGAAACGGACCACTTAAAGCACGTCTTGACAGAAGTAAGGGCTGTGAGAGGAGCTGCCACCTGACCGAAATTACGGATGAAACGACGATAGAAGTTCGCGAAGCCGAGAAAGCGCTGCAGCTCGACGCGTGACTTAGGGGCGGGCCAATCAATGACAGCTTGGACCTTAGCGGGATCCATCTTAATGCCTTCAGCGGAAATAACAGAACCGAGAAATGTGACGGAGGAGGCATGAAAAGTGCACTTCTCAGCCTTCACAAAAAGACAATTCTCTAAAAGGCGCTGGAGGACACGTCGAACGTGCTGAAGATGAATCTGGAGTGACGGTGAAAAAATCAGGATATCGTCAAGGTAAACGAAAACAAAGATGTTCAGCATGTCTCTCAGGACATCATTGACTAATGCCTGAAAGACAGCTGGAGCGTTAGCGAGGCCGAAAGGAAGAACCCGGTATTCAAAGTGCCCTAACGGAGTGTTAAACGCCGTCTTCCACTCGTCCCCCTCCCTGATGCGCACGAGATGGTAAGCGTTACGAAGGTCCAACTTAGTGAAAAACCTGGCTCCCTGCAGGATCTCGAAGGCTGAAGACATAAGAGGAAGCGGATAACGATTCTTAACTGTTATGTCATTCAGCCCTCGATAATCTATGCAGGGGCGCAGAGACCCGTCCTTCTTCTTGACAAAAAAAAACCCCGCTCCGGCGGGAGAGGAGGAGGGGACTATGGTACCGGCGTCAAGAGCTACAGACAAATAATCCTCGAGAGCCTTACGTTCGGGAGCCGACAGAGAGTATAGTCTACCCCGGGGGGGAGTGGTTCCCGGAAGGAGATCAATACTACAATCATACGACCGGTGTGGAGGAAGAGAGGTGGCCCTGGACCGACTGAACACCGTGCGCAGATCGTGATATTCCTCCGGCACCCCTGTCAAATCACCAGGCTCCTCCTGTGAAGAAGAGACAGAGGAAACAGGAGGGATAGCAGACATTAAACATTTCACATGACAAGAGACGTTCCAGGAGAGGATAGAATTACTAGACCAATTAATGGAAGGATTATGACAAACTAGCCAGGGATGGCCCAAAACAACAGGTGTAAAAGGTGAACAAAAAATCAAAAAAGAAATGGTTTCGCTATGATTACCAGAAACAGTGAGGGTTAAAGGTAGCGTCTCACGCTGAATCCTGGGGAGAGGACTACCATCCAGGGCGAACAAGGCCGTGGACTCCCTTAACTGTCTGAGAGGAATGTCATGTTCCCGAGCCCAGGTCTCGTCCATAAAACAGCCCTCCGCCCCAGAGTCTATTAAGGCACTGCAGGAAGCTGACGAACCGGTCCAGCGTAGATGGACCGACAAGGTAGTGCAGGATCTTGAAGGAGAGACAGGAGTAGTAGCGCTCACCAGTAGCCCTCCGCTTACTGATGAGCTCTGGCTTTTACTGGACATGAAGTGACAAAATGACCAGCAGAACCGCAATAGAGACAGAGGCGGTTGGTGATTCTCCGTTCCCTCTCCTTAGTCGAGATGCGGATACCTCCCAGCTGCATAGGCTCAGCTCCCGAGCCGGCAGAGGAAGATGGTAGTGATGCGGAGAGGGGGGCAACGGAGAACGCGAGCTCCTTTCCACGAGCTCGGTGACGAAGATCAACCCGTCGCTCAATGCGAATAGCGAGTTCAATCAGGGAATCCACGCTGGAAGGGACCTCCCGGGAGAGAATCTCATCCTTTACCTCTGCGCGGAGACCCTCCAGAAAACGAGCGAGCAAAGCCGGCTCGTTCCAGCCACTGGAGGCAGCAAGAGTGCGAAACTCAATAGAGTAGTCTGTTATGGATCGATTACCTTGACATAGGGAAGACAGGGCCCTGGAAGCCTCCTCCCCAAAAACAGATCGATCAAAAACCCGTATCATCTCCTCCTTAAAGTCCTGATACTGGTTAGTACACTCAGCCCTTGCCTCCCAGATTGCCGTGCCCCACTCACGAGCCCGTCCAATAAGGAGAGATATGACGTAGGCGACACGAGCAGTGCTCCTGGAGTAAGTGTTGGGCTGGAGAGAAAACACAATATCACACTGGGTGAGGAACGAGCGGCATTCAGTGGGCTCCCCAGAGTAACACGGCGGGTTATTGATTCTGGGCTCCGGAGATTCGAAAGCCCTGGAAGTGGCCGGTGGATCGAGGCGGAGATGGTGAACCTGTTCTGTGAGGTTGGAGACTTGGGTGGCCAGGGTCTCAACGGCATGTCGAGCAGCAGACAATTCCTGCTCGTGTCTGCCTAGCATCGCTCCCTGGATCTCGACGGCTGAGTGGAGAGGATCCGAAGTCGCTGGGTCCATTCTTGGTCGGATTCTTCTGTTACGGTGAGTGAATGAGGACCCAAAAGCGAACTAACTTAAACAGAGCTTCTTTAATAACCAAACATAGGTAGGCTCAGATAGACCGGCAGATTCCGACAGGACAGGACAAGGTTACAGCAAACATGACGATAGTCTGGCTCAGGCATGAAACACAACAAACAAGAATCCGACAAGGACAGGAACAAAAACAGAGAGAGATATAGGGGACTAATCAGAGGGAAAAGGGGAACAGGTGGGAGAAGGGGTGACGAGGTAGTCAAGAGGAGACAAGGAACAGCTGGGGGAAAGCGGGGGAGAAAAGGTAACCTAATACGACCAGCAGAGGGAGACAGGGTGAAAGGAAAGGACAGAAAGACACAACATGACAATACATGACACTTTTAGTGAGTTTGGTACACATCCGGTGGATAGGGAGCCGTTTATTATGTTTAACATATGAGGGCCAAGCACAGGAAGCAGCTCTTTCAGTAGTTTAGTTGGAATTGGGTACAGTATGCAGCTTGAAGGTTTAGAGGCCACTACTACTATGAATGTGTCAAGAGATATAGGATTAAACCATTTGAGTGTCTCCCTTGATCCTAGGTCCTGGCAGTGTTGTGCAGACTCAGGACAACTGAGCTTTGGAGAAATACGCAGATTTAAAGAGGAGTCCGTAATTTGCTTTCTAATGATCATGATCTTTTCATCAAAGAAGTTCATGAATTTATCACTGCTGAAGTGAAAGCCATCCACTCTTGCGGAAAGCTTTTTTGTTAGCTTTACGACAGTATCAAAAATATATTTTGGATTGTTCTTATTCTTCACAAATAAGTTGGAAAAATAGGATGATCGAGCAGCAGTGAGGGCCCTTTGATATTGCACGGTACTGTCTTTCCAAGCTAGTAGGAAAATACTTCCAGTTTGCAGATTATTTGTTGCGATTGCAGATGTAATAAATTGGTGGTACGATAGTCCAGGATTATAAGGAAAAACAATATTTATTCCACGGGACCAAACTAGGTCCAGAGTATGACTGTGGCAGTGAGTAGGTCCAGAAACATAATAGACGGATGCCGTTGAGCCCAGGTGTCAGTTTTTGATTAACCTGGGTAAAGATCCTAACTTTACCAAGGATTAAATCAAAATAGTCTGAAAAGAAGAATGCATACCCACAAGCAAAGTTCAGCTTCAAATCCAAGCCAAGGAAAAGATTGGGGAGAAGGGGAGAGAGAGGAGGAGGAGAGGGAGAATTGTAAAACTATATGGCTGAATGTGCCTGGCCCAGCCTGTCCTTATCACGTGTCTTCAAAGTTTTTCAGTGTTCTTCTCCCAATAGTGCAACACAGGAATCAGCTAAATCTGACAACCTAAAGATTTAGGATTTTAATTTGATCACCCTTTTGTTGCTGAGAATTTTCCTACAAAGCAGAGAAACAAACTTGTAGTGTTATTTGAGGTTTAAAAAGGCTTTTAGGGGCCTCACGATTGGCGCAGCAGTCAAAGTTACTGCTTCGCAATGTTACGGCATCGCTACAGCCTGGGGCTTTACTTGGCTCATTGTGCTCTAGCGACTCCTTGTGGCGGACTTGGCGCCTGCAGGCTGACTTCGGTCGTCGGTTGAACTGTGTTTCCTCCGACACATTGGTGCACCTGGCTTCCGGGTTAAGCAATCAGGTGTTAAGAAGCGCAGCTTGGCGAGTTCTTGGCACACCCATCCCGTAAGCGAGATCATTTTCGTCAACTTCCGCTGAATTGCAGAGCGCCAAATTCAAATGAAATTACTAAAATTATTTAATTTTCATGAAATCACAAGTGTAATACAGCAAAACACAGGTTAGCTTTTTGGTAATCCACCTGGCGTGTCAGATTTCAAAAAAGCTTTTCAGCGAAAGCAAACCAAGCGTTTATGAAAGGACATCTCTCTCAGTAGACAAAACATTACAAACAGCTAGCAGCAAAGTAGATTGGTCACGAAAGTCAGAAAAGCAATAAAATTAATCGCTTACCTTTGATGATCTTCGGATGTTTGCACTCACAAGACTCCCAGTTACACAATAAATGTTCCTTTTGTTCCATAAAGATTATTTTTATATCCAATATACCTCCATTTGGTTGGCGCGTTATGTTCAGAAATCCACAGGCTCGAGCGGTCACAACGGGGGCAGACGAAAATTCCAAATAGTATCCGTAAATTTCGTAGAAACATGTCCAACGTTTTTTATAATCAATCCTCAGGTTGTTTTTACAATAAATAATCGATAATATTTCAACCGGACCGTAGCTTTTTCAATAGGAGAGAGAGAGAAAATGTCTGCTCCAAGCTGCTCGCGCATGCAAAACTCTGCTGGCAGCCAACACTGACGTGATGCCTCCCGGGTGGCGCAGATCCGTTAAGGGCGCTGTACTGCAGCGCCAGCTGTGCCATCAGAGTCCCTGGGTTCGCGCCCAGGCTCTGTCGTAACCGGCCGCGACCGGGCCTTCCGTGGGGCGACGCACAATTGGCCTAGCGTCATCCGGGTTAGGGAGGGCTTGGTCGGTAGGGATGTCGCGCACCAGCGACTCCTGTGGCGGGCCGGGTGCAGTGCGCACTAACCAAGGTTGCCAGGTGCCTCCGGGTTGGATGTGCGCTGTGTTAAGAAGCAGTGCGGCTGGTTGGGTTGTGTATCGGAGGACGCATGACTTTCAACCTTCGTCTCTCCCGAGCCAGTACGGAGTTGTAGCGATGAGGCAAGATAGTAGCTATTACAACAATTGGATACCACGAAATTGGGGAGAAAAAGGGGTCAAAATCCCCCCAAAAATAAAAAATAAATAAAAATAAAAACACTGACGTGATGTGATCTTTCTCGCTCATTTTCAGAATAAAAGGCTGAAACTATGTCTCAAGACTGTTCAGGCCATGTGGAAGCCATAGGGAAAGGAATCTGGTTGATATCCCTTTAAATGCAAGGAGCTTTCAAAATAGAAGGCACTTCCTCTTTGGATTTTTCTCAGGTTTTTGCCTGCAACATCAGTTCTGTTAGACAACATTTTGACAGTTTTGGAAACTTCAGAGTGTTTTCTATCCTAATCTGACAAACATATGCATATTCTAGTTTCTGGGTCTGAGAAATAGGCAGTTTCATTTGGGTACGTTTTTCATCCAAACATCAAAATACTGCCCCCTACACTCAAAAGGTTAAGAAACGCAGCTTGGCGAGTCATGATTCGGAGGACGCATGACTCGACCTTCGCCTCTCCCGAGCCCATTGGCGAGTTGCAGCAATGAGACAAGATCGTAATTGGATCGCAATTGGATATTAAGAAAAATGGGGTAAAATTACAACAAAAATAGATTTGTAATTTTCACTTAAAGTCATAACAAAACATGTATGAACCCCTACACAAGTGGATTATAACCCACATAATAATTCTAACGTCCTGTTACTGCGGGATTATTTTCCTGCTGTAGCAAATGGCCTCAAATTAAGATCCTACATCTGTATAGCTTTTTCAGTTGTCTCCAAGTCATCTCTGATTTATTTCAAATCACATCAGTGAAAGGGACCCAGAGTGTGCTTATTGCTGCCTACAGTTCTGTTGTCCCTTGATGATGGAGCGGATGTTCCACACTATTACCTTCCTCAGCCTGTTAGGCAGTCGCTTTGGGAGCCCCTGACCAGTGCCAGGGCAAGTCTATGCATGCATGACCAGGATAATGACAGAGTCAGACGTAGCCTACACGACAAGGCAAATATACTGACTGTTTGCATTGTAACCAATTTAAGAATTGTCTCTTAAATTATGATTATATTTTACACATAATAAGAGTCAATTTAATTCCAGCCTAAGGCATTTGGCTCATACTCATCTATGCCTAAATATTTTATATAGTTGGTAGTTTGGTAAACGTTTAGAAAACATTTTGAAACCCACTAAACATAGATCAGACCTCATCACTTCATGATCCACACAGCAACATAATATAACTATGGCACATGGTTACTTTAAGCACTCACAATGTCTTTACATCTGCACAGAATGAATTAAGATATTCTTGTTGCAGATGTCATTTAAACAAAGGGAGATTAATGAACGTCTTGATGTTGAGACATCACATTATTCAATCTAAATGACTAGAGTAATTCCAGGGGCAGACTATGCTTTTCAGCATCAGAGCATACGTTTGTGTGAATCACAGCTTTCTTTGTGTGAGGTCTTAACTAACTAATGTTTTCCTGCCATGCTGCCACAGCAACCAGCATCCTCGTTACCATGGAGACACCATATCTGGTTCTCCGAGTTTTAGATGGGCATCAATGCCATGTATGTGTGTGCATGCTTGTGTGCCTGTACAGGCAGGTGTGCATACAGTATGTGCCTAGAAATCCTTTCCACCAATCATATTTATATTTTAGAATGAAATCACAGAGATCTGCTAAAAGACAAATATCAAAGATATCTCTTATTTATTCAGTAATGGTCTATCTTTATGTTAAACACGTCACAATGTTAATTTGTGGTGGTGACACAATGGAGCTACACAAGTGACTACTTTTCATTTGAGAGAAAGTGACATTAGAACCTGGCACAATCTCTCAGTGCCTGCCACTGCATCTGTATGGCAGTCTATTGTTCAAATGTCCTCCAGACTAAGACTGCTGATAAGCAATGGAAGGGCTAGAACACTGATATTTTGTGTTTTTATAAGCACCATGTTTGAGGGATCACTATTTCATGACTATTAGCTTGTTCGTGATTGAGCCAAGGTTGTTTGGAATTTACAACTAACTCTATTGGAGTTAAGAATGGACTTGCCAGTAAACACTCCGATAACAGTATGGAACGTATGACTTTTGATTAAAAATAGCCAAGTTTCCATTGGAGCTCTCAAAGAGTGTGTCAGTATCTGTTACCCCAACATTTTCCAGAGAGACAGGCTAGTTCTTCTGCTGTAAACTGGAGCCGACAGCGTGCCATGGAGAGTCGGTCTGTGATGGACCACAGCTTCCCCAGTTAGGTCTAGACGGCTACCCATCTTACTATATTAGCCAGATCAAATACATGTAGGCTACCCTGAAATCATGTGGTACCAGCTGGTAGTACAGTGAGAAAGCTCAGTAAAAACTCTTCACTTTGAACAGGGAAAATGTGTGTTTTGTTCTTCGACTTGGAGCATCTGACATAATGCTCTGGGTGATATTTCTTATAGTGAATACATTGCTTCTTCACTGTCAACAGAATGTTTGTACAACCTAATATAAACATAATCATTGTAACTGAGGTTTGCACAATAGCAAATTAGATTTCACATCCACCAACTATACAAAATGTATGGTGCAGAGGGTTTAAATCTCTTTTTGTCCTTTGCTAATTGTATTCAGCCTGTCTGTTCACCTTCTAATTCAACAGCCCTGACCTTTAGGAGTCTCCTTTATACCAAGCATTATTGAGGAAACTGGCCTCGAGCTTGACCTACTGTACAAAGAAAAGAGAGGGGGGGTGAAGGGAGGAGACGAAAGGGGAGGAGATGCACTCTACGGGGATATGAGGCAACTGTAGCTGGAGGAAAACACGGAGGCTAGGTTGATCATTGGTGTTTGCTCAAGTGAGTCTTCCTCAAGGCATGATCCTCATGAGTCATGCTGATCAGAACTAGTAGTAAACAGTTTTGTCAGATATGTCATTGGCTTAATTAGAAACATTTCCTGATTTGTTTTGTATAAGACAGTGAATAAAATAAAACCATGAGGATATCACATTTCATGATTAGACCTTCTGCTGCTCCAGTTTCAACTGTTCTGCCTGCGGCTATGAAACCCTGACCTGTTCACCAGACGTGTTACCTGTCCCAGACCTGCTGTTTTCAACTCTCTAGAGACAGCAGGAAGGGCTATATAAATACATTTGATTTGATTTATAATAGTATGTGGTATCTATACAGTTTATTCAACAGAGCCATGCTGAACCATGCTGATACCTCCAAGAAACCACCAAGCTTTACTTCTCTGAGTGTTCCTCCCACTGTACAGCACTTACAGAACCTACTCATCTCTCTCCTGTATAATTACATTCAAAGGAAGGATGTGAGCCTGAAAGCTGCTTAATACAACGATTGTTGACAAGATCAGAAATAAGACCATTTTGATTCCTCGTCAAAAGCCTCTGTTAAGCAGGGTGATGCACTTTCCCCTCTCCTGAACTTTACCTCTCTGAGTCCCGATAATTTTGTTAGTGACACTTAACCTATAGGTCCCCATCCAGTTCATCTACTCCATATGATCTATAAGATAACGTGACCTGTGTTTAGTCAAGGAAAAACAAAACATGCACACTGTTTAGAGAGGTCGAATAAGTACTTTTCTGTTCCAAAATGGATGTTGTTGCATTTTTATCACGAGTCTGGATTATGGAACTGTAAGCATTGCATTCTATTTGGAACTGTGGAGGGCTGAATCCAGGTCGAGACTCCAGAATACTGAAAAAAATGTAAGAAATATTTCCCAATTTTCTCTTAAATGGTTTTTTTTCAGCATCTAATGTCTTAACTTTATCACATTCAAGACACCAGTATGTAAGCCACTATGTACATGTGAAACATACACAAGGAGGATTCATTTGGTAATTGTAATGTTTACAACATGTTAATTGTGAATATTACTTGGTAATTGTAAACATTACATGGTAATTGTAAACATTAGACCATGGTAATTGTAATGTTTGATCAATATGCAGATAAAATTTATGACAAAATGTATTCACACACCATAACAGTCACATGCAGAATGAAACTATGTGGCATCCTAAATGATGTTATACATCCAGGGTTTGGTTGGTCACTTTCTGAATGTAATCTGTTACAGTTACTAGTTACCTGTCCAAAATTGTAATTAGTTATGTAACTTTTGGGTTACCCAAACTCAGTAACGTAAACTGATTACTTTACGTGACTTTTGGATTACTTTCCCCTTAACAGGGATCAGATGAATAAATAACACATTTAAGCTTGCACCCTTTTTCAATGCTGAATTGAATGTCATTGAGAAAACAGAAAGGTGTCATGTATTTTTTCCCCTTTTTCTGAATTTAAAAGTAATCCAAGAAGTAATCTAGTTTTTCAAAAGTATTTGTAATATGATTACAAAAAACGTAACTGAAGAATGGTGCTGCTTTGGAAAGCAGACAATTTACGGGCTCCTGACCAATTGTGCTATTTTGTGTATTTTTTTGCACTAATCTTACCTTTTTTGTACATCATGTTTCTGACATTGTTTCCTATGACCGAAAAGAGCTTCTGGACATCAGAATAGCTATCACTAACCTCAATTTGGACGAGGACTTCAACTTCAATGAGTCGGAGGCAAAAGACATATTGATTATCCTGGACCAGGCCGAAATCCCATTCACTTGTAGAAGGAGAAAGCGGCGCTATAGAGGCCGATAATCTGGCACCTTGATGAGACAACAGCGGTGAGTGAATAAATCGCCTCTACCCTCTGTTCTATTTGCAAATGTGCAATCACTGGAGAAGAAACTGGATGAGCTCTGTTCGAGACTAACCTATCAACAGGACATTAAGAACTGTAATATACTATTCTTCTCGGAGTCATGACTGTATAAGGACATGGTTGAACTGTACATTTAGCTGGTTTTCTATGTATCGGCAGGACAGAGCGGCAGAGTCCGGTAAGATCAGTGGGAGGAGGTCATCAACATCTGGAGCATGATCATCTAATATTAACAACATCTTGAGGTTCTGCTCGCCTTAGTTAGAATACCTCATGATAAGCTGTAGACCATACTATTTACCAAGAGAGTTTTCATCTGTATTTTTTGTAGCTGTCTATTTATTACCATACTAAGACACTAAGACCGCACTCAACGAGTTGTATAGGGCCATAAGCAAACAAGAAAATGCTCATCCAGAGGCGGCGCTCCTAGTGGCCGGTGATTTTAATGAAAGAAAACTGAAATCTGATTTACCTCATTTCTACCAGCATGTCACCTGTGCAACTAAAAGGAAAAAAACTCACCTTTACTCCACATACAGAGATGCATACAAAGCTCTGCCTCGCCCTCGATTTGGAAACTTTGACCATAACTCTATCCTCCTGATTCCTGCTTACAAGCAAAAACTCAAACAGGAAGTACCAGTGACAATCTCAATATGGAAGTCGTAAAATGAAGTAGATGCTAAGCTACAGGACTTTTCCGCTAACACAAACTGGAATATGTTCCGGGATTCATCCGATGGCATTGAAGAGTTTACCACATCAGTCACCGGCTTCATTAATAAGTGCATCGACAACATCATCCCCACAGTGACCGTACGTGCATATCCCAACCAGAAGCCATGAATTACAGGCAACATCCGCACTGAGCTAAAGTCTAGAGCTGCTGTTTTCAAGGAGCGGGACATTAATCCAGATGCTCATAAGAAACCCGCTAAGCCCTCCGACAAACCATCAAACAGGCAAAGTATCAATATAGAACTAAGATAGAATCCTACCACACCGGCTCTGACACTTGTCATATGTGGCAGGGCTTGCAACCTATCACAGATTACAAAGGGAAACATAACCGGGAGCTGCCCAGTGGCGTGAGCCTAGGGAAAGGGGATACCTAGTCAGTTGTACAACTGAATGCATTCAACTGAAATGCGTCTTCCACATTTAACCCAGCCCCTCTGAATCAGAGATGTGCGGGGTCTGCCATAATCGACATCCACATTTTTACCTTGTCAGCTCAGGGATTCAATCCAGCAACCTTTTGGTTAAAGGCTCAACACTCTAACCACTAGGCTACCTGCCACCCGGACTAGCTAAATACCTTCTATGCTCGCTTTGAGGGAAGCAACTGACATTTTCAACCTCTCCCTTACCCAGTCTATAATACTTACAGTACTTATTTCAAGCAAACAACCATAGTGCCTGTGCCCAAGAACGCCAAGGTAACCTGTCTAAATTAATATCGCCCCGTAGCACTCACATCTGTAGCCATGAAATACTTTGAAAGGCTGGTCATGGCTCACATCAACACCATCATCCCAGAAACGCTGGAACAATTCCAATTCGCATACCGCCCCAACAGATCCACACACAACGCAATCTCTATTCCACTCCACACAGCCCTTTCCCACCTGGACAAAAGGAACACCTACGTGGGAATGCTGTTCATTGACTACAGCTCAGAGTTCAACACCATGGTGCCCTCCAAGCTCATCACTAAGCTAAGGACTTTGGAACTGATCACCTCTCTCTGCAACTGGATCCTGGACTTCCTGACTGGCCTCTCCCAGGTGGTGACGGTAGGCAACAACACATCCGCCACGCTGACCCTCAACACGGGGGCCCCTCAGGGGTGTGTGCTCAGTCCCCTCTTGCACTCCCTGTTCACCCACAACTTCTTGGTCGTGTATGACTCCAACACCATCAGTAGGTTTGCAGACAACACAACAGTGGTAGGCGTGATCACGGACGACAATGAGACAGGTCTGAGACCTGGCAGTGTCAGACACTTGGCAGTGTGGTACCAGGACAACAACCTCTCCCTCAACATGGGCAAGACAAAGGAGCTTATCGTGGACTACAGGAAACAGAGGGCCGAGCATGCCACCATTCACATTGATGGGGCTGTAGTGGAGATGCTCGAGGTTTTCAAGTTCCTCATTGTCTACATCACTAAGGACCTATCATGGTCCAAACACACCAACACAGTCATGAAGAGGGCACAACAATGCCTATCCCTGCTCAGGAGGCTAAAAATATTTATCATGGGCCCTCAGATCCTCAAAAAGTTATACAGCTGCACCATTGAAAAAGTGTCACCACTTGGTATGGAAACTGCTTGGCATTTGACCGCAAGGCGATATAGAGGGTAGTGCGTACGGCCCAGTACATCACTGTGGCTGAAGTCTCTGCCATCCAGAACCTCTATACCAGGCGATTTCAGAGGAAGGCCCAAAAAATTGCAAAAGACTCCATCAACCCAAGTCATAGACTGTTCGCTCTGCTACCGCACGGCAAGCAGTACCGGAGCACCAAGTCTGGGACCAAAAGGCTCCTGAACAGCTTCTACCCTCAAGCCATAAGACTGCTGAACAGTTAATGAAATGGCTACCTGGACTATTTACATTGACCTCCTTTATTGTTATTAGATTTATCGTAATTTTTTTGCACTGACTCTCTTGCACTGGCCCTATGCACACTAACTTACTCTACTCAGGCACTAACACAAACTACAGTGACACTCCAACACACACACACACACACTGCAGAATCTCTCACACACACATGCATATTGACGCCACACACACACACACACACACACACACTGACTGACACATAGACACACTTTCACACTCTTCACATACGCTGCTGTTACATTCCCCTGCACATTGACTCGGTACTGGTACTCCTTGCATATAGCCCCGTTATTGTTTTTATTGTGTTACTTTGTTCTTTTTTATTTAGCTAATTTTTTCCTTACCTTTTAGCTCTGCATTGTTTGGAACGAGCTCGTAAGTAAGCATTTCACTGTAAAGTTTAAAGCTGTTGTATTTTGCGCCCCCCCCCAAAAAAATCTGATTTGATTACAGTTACAGTTTGTTTTTTACAAGTAATCAGTTACTCCCAAACTCTGCATTCATCATACACCGTCACTGATCTGGAAAAGGCTTTGAGGGATTTACTGACACAGCTCAAGAAAAAGAACACAATGAACTTGACTCTTCTGAGCCATCAACAGAAGATAATGATCCATCAAATTGAGTTGTAAGATATCCTAGAAAAAATAGACAGACCACTTTTATTAAGACATCCCTGACACAATGCAGCAGCTTTTCTGCATAAAACTGAGATACTCCTCTTCACAATGTGGTTAATTGAATATGGTTCAAGATGGTGAATTTACACACAACGAGAGACAGTAAATATAGTGCTGTACATGTGCACATTTGTCACACGTGTCATGCAGTACATCATAACGTATTACAGCTGGAGTGTATCCAGATCTCAGGACGTGCATGGCTGAAATCTGTTTTCTCCCCCTCGCTGAGACTCACTAGTCTAGCTGCATCACTCACGTTATTAGTCAGTTATGCAGTGGGATGTGACCACAAGCAGCTGAGGCTGTCACACTTAGAAAAGTGTCCTCAGTTCGACAGCAGAGTTCCTCCCCAGTAAATTCCAAAGAAATAGGTTACATTTCTTTGGTAATCACACCCAGGCTGCGTCTCAAATGGTACTCCATTCCCTATATAATGCCTTACTTTTGATCAGGGCCCATAGAGCTCTGGTTAAAAGTAATGCACTATGCAGGGAATAGGGTACTATTTGAGACACAGCCCAACTCATTTCTCATATGGGCCTTGACGTAGTACACCGACCACTCCCTCTTAGAGCAATTGGAAAACCCAGAACGTCATGGTCCCCATACTGTCAATCTCCCCATTTAACAAGCCTTGAGAATTCCTAACAAGGATCAGATGTGTGGGGAGACAGAGAACAGGCGTAGTAGTGGGACCTTACACAGCCCCTCTTCAACCCTTCTCAGCCCCTCAACCCCAAAGGCTGAAGTGGAACCTAACTATACTAGAAGTTGGGTTAGTCCCATTTCAAATAAAAAAAATATGCCTGTTTTTTTGTCAGTAGCACAGGAGAGGAATGTAATATAGAAACCCAGCCACCTAAGCCCTATAGCCCATCAAGCCCTCTGTGAAAATGTAGTTTTTTGGTATCACATTGAGCCAGATATGCATTTCATAAACACAGGAAATGACAGAGATTAAAAAATCTGCAACTTTCAATACTGATCTTTGGGTTTTTAACCATATAATTGCTCCTGCTAAAATAAACTACAGTTGTTTGTTTACTCCAAGGGTGCTTACACATCACCGCATGTAGGCAGTATGAACAGGGATTGTGTTTCATCTTGATTCAGTGGGAGGTATATTATCATACAGTATCTCATTATACATATGCCTAATGATTGTGTTCATAAATGCCCATCCTCATAGGACTTGGTTTAACTCAACCATTTTCATCTCCAGATTGAAAGCAACATGCAGGGAACTTACTGTAAGTTACCACATGTTTTCAATATTTGCATCAATTACTGTCTTTGCATTGGAAGCATTGGACACTATTATGATAATATTCTATTCAGATGCATTGACTTCTCCAAGCATAAATGAGTTAAATATGATTTATCTTGTTGATTTTTTTGTCATCTCACTGTGCATCACTTATAGTGAAGCATCACGTGGGAGTACAAAGCTTGCCTAGTCTACCATCCCCAGTAATGCATTATTCCCGAGTTGAAGGGAACGTCTCTATCCTTGAAGATGCTGCAGAAGAGCTTTATCTACAAGTGGACATGATAATACATCTTGGTTCTACTCCAAAAGGATTATGAAGAGGACAGTGCTTTTTCCCCAGATGTGAACACTTATGCTAGCATGTTCTTCATAAGAAATGTAAAAACATGTTTCTGTGCAGATTTTCTGCCAAAGCCAACTCTTAAGTTAATAGGCTAAACTGAAAACATATTTGATTATATTCTGGACATAAAACTGAAGTTTATGAGCCGACTGTATGTGGATCACCGGGGATCAGTGACAACAAGTTGAGACGGTTAAAAGCAAAACAATAGTCATTCTCCGCGCGTCAGGCAGCTTGGAGCAGTTTACACAGCCGTGTGGCCAACAGTCCGGGTGCGCGTTTAGGAAATGGAGCGAAATAATGAACGCTTGTTTCTTTGGAAGTGTATTATTTTTCGTGTCGGCATCCGAATATAAATGTAATGGGAATACAAACAGACATAGCAAGTCAAACATGAGTGTTGAGATACATGGCTTATGTTATATTTTCCTATGCGTAATGGACAAATAACATTAGCTACAAAGAAGCACCCTCGTTTACAGGTAAGTAACATTATTTTTTAGGAATAGTGAATTGGCCTAGATGGCCCCTTCTTTAATAAAGGAAAGATGATTTGCTTGGTTCTATTTCAACCTTCATTTAAACCAACAGATGCTTTTCTCAATCGAACCCATAGACTGGGTAGTATCATGGAGCAATTGCGCTCGTATCAAATATAATTTCTATCTTCTCATCACTTTGATTTCTCAACTTAAAATGTATATCATACAACTGGCGAATTCAAAATTCCTTCTCATCGTTTTACCACAGTCTATTATTCATAGCTGTTTTAAACCATTTACTATTTATGCCCTATTCGAGGCACATGGCGTTTTTTTTAATGAAAATGGGAAGATATCTGCAAATATTACATTGGTCTGGTGTTTTGAGATTTCACATATATCGCAGCATAGCCTGCACGCGCACATGTAGTTATGATTGATTATAATATTGTGTATTGAATTACTGTGCAAATGATTCGTTTTCCTGGAACGAGCGGTCCCATAACAGCGCCCACCCACGCACACACTCGCGTCTGTCTAGAAGTTACTGACACATTTAACTATCATCATCGTGGAGTTTTCTTGGCAACATACCTCTCTATACAACAGGATTTGTAATACATAACATGTTTCTTACCACAATAAGTGTAATGGTAGTTGACATAGGAAAGTAGGCTGCAATGTAACGGTTGTTACATACTTAGGATATATCAGCTCTCTCTCGCTCTCGCTCTCTCCTCACTCTTAGAACAACCAAGTGTCACAAAATGCCATGGTATCCTCTATTCACACATTATGCACGGTGTCTGGAACAACCCCTACCCCGACCACACCAACAATGCCCTGACCATGGTCCTACTCCTTGTCTCATCTGCCATGGCTGCAGTCAAAAAAACCTTTGCCAAAATAGCAAGGGCATTTTTGATAATATGTTCATTTTGGTTATCTCAGGTTTGACACATTATTTCAATCTGGGAAGACAACATTTTGTTCTCAGCACTGAACATAAATGTATATTCACTGACAGCACCAGTCTGTTTTTCATCTATTCAGTCTTATCTTTCACTGGTCCCTATGTCTTTTCATGTCCACTGATGTTAATCCTTATGATAGCCTCACAGCGCATCATGTTCTTATTTCATTTCCTGTTTGTGTTTTTCGAAAATAGAGCAAAGCCATGGCATTCAAGAAATGTTCTCTGTTCTAAACACATTGTTAAAAATAAGAAAATAAAGTTGATAGGAACTGCACTCTCTTCTTTATTGCTACCATCCACCCCCTGCTCATCCTGGTATTTAATAGAGAACTTTCGATAAGCCAACATCGAAAGGCTACATCGCCCACACCTGCTCACAGACCTAATGCTGGGGGTGGGTACAGGGTACGGGGCTGCAGTCAGAGAAGCAGGTCATACAACTGTCATGCATTCACCCAGGAGTCTCCTCTCCATCTGCAAGGGAATAATACCCTTTTCTAGATCTGAATATTATGACATCTAGTATTTTCACCATGCAATCATGTGCATTGACCTTAAGCTAATAAGGCAGTGCCTTGAGGTATGTACTTGGATATACAGTGCTGCTTGAAAGTGTGTGAACCCTACAGGGCTGGTCATTATTTTGCTATAAAATATTAAAATAAACATAAAATTCTTATCTAATTCCCAATTTGTAATAAAGACATTCCAAGTAAATGACAGAAACAAAAATACATATTTTCAGTGTTTATTTAACAAAAGTGGTTTATTTAACAGAAACTCAGATTTGATGTGTGCAAAAATTTGAACCACTTCAGTCAATAGCTTGTGGCACCTCCATTAGCAGTGATAACTTGGAGTAAACATCTCCTATAGCAAGTAATCAGTCTCTGACATCTGTTTTGAGGGATTTATGCCCACTCCTCCTTACAGAACTCAGCCAATTGAGTGAGGATTGAGGGGTGTCTGGCATGAACTGCCCGCTTCAGGTCCTGCGACACCATCTCGATTGGATTTAGGTCAGGACTTTAACTTGGCCAACCCAAAACACAAATCTTATTTCTTCTGAGTCATTCTTTGGTAGATTTGCTTGAATGCTTTGGGTCGTTGTCTTGTTGGAAGACCCATTTCCGGCCCAACTTTAGCTCCTTGACAGATGGCCTGACGTTCTGTTCAAGAATCTCCTGGTATACCTCAGAATTCATGGTTCCCTTAATGATGTGGAGTCATCCAGGTCCAAAGGAGGAAAAGCAGCCCCAGATCTGGACATTCCCACCACTATTGCAATAAGGTTATTTTGGTGGTAGGTAGTGTTGTGTTTTTGCCAAACATAGCGGTGTTGATTGACTAAAAAGGTCAATTTTGGACTCATCGGTCCAGAGAATGGACTTCCAGAAACCTTCAAATTTGTCCAGGTGGTCTTTGGCAAAGTTAAGATGGGCAGTTTGGTTATTTTTGACAGCAGAGGCTTCTTCCTAGCAACCCTCACATGAATGGCATTTCTATTCAGAATTCTTCTTATTGTTGTTGAAGCATGCACAGTTACCTGAGATGCAGCAAGGGAGGTCTGCAAATCTCCAGATCTTATGTGTGGGTTGGCTTTTACCAGATTTATTATTGTTCTTGTGGCTCTTGGGGATATTTTGGAAGAGCGTCCACTTCTAGGCTGAGTTGCTGTCATGTTAAATGCTCTCCAATTGTAAATGATTTGCCTCACAGTGGACTGATGGAGCTCAATCTTTTTGAGATTATTTTATAGCCTTTCCCAGACTGATGTGTTCGCACTACCCTCATCCAGATATCTAATTTCCTCTCAGCATGGTGTGCTTTGTGTTGACCTGGATGGGTAACACCAAACTGACCAGGTTTCTTATCTCTATTTATCAGTCCCATCCAAATCTCTCCTTTGATTGGTTCATTTGGTACACAATTATTTACCCACCTGATTCCACTTACCTACTTGAATTAACCAATGCAACTTGGGGTTCACTTATTTTTTGCACCTGCACTAATACCATTTTTATTTTGTTTTTCTACTACATGCATGATTTTGTCTACACACCAACATATGGTATTGGTAAATATAAACCTGTTAAGTCAGATCAAAAATACTGGTTCTGATTAAATGAAGATTTCATGGTTAAAACAAAAAAATCTGTAATTGAACAAGGGGTTCACATACTTTCAAGCAGCACTACATCTACAATGCCAATAGAAAGGCTACACCTCCTTGAACTATTTTTCCCCCACATTTTTCTGCCTTAAAATTTCATCTAAAAAGGGATTGAACTCAATATTTCACCCTACAGATCTACTCCACATTTCAAAGTGAAAGAAAGTTATAGAACATTTTCCAAATACAAAAAAAACAGAAAGAATATCATAGATGGATAAGTCTCCACGCCCCTTAATTAACACTTTGCGGAAGCAAATTTGCCAGCCATTTAAGCTGTGAATCATTTTCATTAAGATTCTTCCAACTTTGAACATAGTTTAGTCAAAATTGCTTAGGTGTGTTGTGAGTATGGTGTGTAAACATGACAACTTCTCCACACTGCAGTACATCCTTTTAGTGCTGACAGAGATTGTTAATGACTCACTCAACACACCTGTTGGTTAAGCACCATGTTACTACACATCTCCTGCCTTCAGCCTGATTGTTGGAACATTTAAGGTGTTTTATTGGATACCATGTTATGTATTTTTGCTCTTTTGGATCCCAGTATCTCTAGTTGCACATCAATCACTCCAGTGTTAATGCTAAAATAATTAGTTCACTATGGCCTATTTCTTGCCTTACCTACCTAATCTTACTACATTTGCACACTGTATATAGATTTTTCTATTGCGTTATTGACTGTACGTTTGCTTATCCCATGTGTAACTCTGTCACTTTGCTTTGTCTTGGCCAGGTTGCAGTTGTAAATGAGAACTCATTCTCAACTGGCCTACCTGGTTAACTAAATGTGAAATAAAAAAACAAGAGTACCCTTCTGAAATATAACATATTTCTCTTAAGGTATGGTGCTCCATTGGCAAATGTTGAAATATGGAAGTGTATGGCAGTCAGACCACCCATGAATGTACGGCTGACCAGAATACTGACCAGTACTGCTTGTGCGTGCTGAGGATGGATTTTACTGTAAAATAGGTAAAGACCACTTCTGAGTCATCTCCATTAAGACGTGACTAACAGAAATGGAATAATGTGTACAATGGGGGGGGGGGGGGGGTCAAAATCAAAAGTAAGTCAGTGTCTGGTGTGGCCACTAGCTGCATTAGGTACTGCAGTGCATCTCCTCCTCATGGACTGCACCAGATTTGCCTGTTCTTGCTGTGAGATATTACCCCACTCTTCCACCAAGGAACCTGCAAGTCCTTGGACATTTCTGTGGGGAATGGCCTTAGCCCTCACCCTCCGATCAAACAGGTCCCAGACGTGCTCAATGGGATTGAGATCTGGGTTCTTCGCTGGCCATGGCAGAACACTGACATTACTGTCTTGCAGGAAATCACACACAGAACAAGCAGTATGGCTGGTGGCATTGTCATGCTGGAGGGTCATGTCAGGATGAGCCTGCAGGAAGGGTACCACATGAGGGAGGAGGATGCCTTCCCTGTAACGCACAGCGTTGAGATTGCCTGCAATGACAAGCTCAGTCCGATGATGCTGTAACACACGGCCCCAGATCATGACGGACCCTCCACCTCCAAATCGATCCCGCTCCAGAGTACAAGCCTTGTTGTAACGCTCATTCCTTCGATGATAAATGCAAATCCGACCATCACACCTGGTGAGACAAAACCACGACACGGCAGAGAAGAGCACTTTTTGTCAGTCCTGTCTGGTCCAGCAACGGTGGGTTTGTGCCCATAGGCAATGTTGTTGCCGGTGATGTCTGGTGAGAACCTGCCTTACAACAGGCCTACATGCCCTCAGTCCAGCCTCTCTCAGCCTATTGCGGACAGTCTGAGCACTGATGGAGGGATTGTGCATTCCTGGTGTAACTCGGGCAGTTGTTGCCATCCTGTACCTGTCCTGCAGGTGTAATGTTCGGATGTACCGATCCTGTGGAGGTGTTACACATTGTCTGCAACTGAGAGGACGATCAGCTGTCCATCCTGTCTCCCTGTAGCACTGTCTTAGGCGTCTCACAGTACAGACATGGCAATTTATTCCCTGGCCACATCTGTAGTCCTCATGCCTCCTTGCAGCATGCCTAAGGCATATTCACGCAGATGAACAGGGACCCTGGGCATCTTTCTTTTGATGTTTTTCAGAGTCAGTCGAAAGGCCTCTTTAGTGTCCTAAGTGTTCATAATTGTGACCTTAATTGCCTACTGTCTGTAAGCTGTTAGTGTCTTAATGACCGTTCCACAGGTGCATGTTCATTAATTGTTTATGGTTCATTGAACAAGCATGGTGAATGGTATTTAAACCCTTTACAATGAAGATCTGTGAAGTTATTTGGATTTTTACAAATTATCTTTGAAAGACCGGGTCCTGACAAAGTGACAGTTCTTTTTTTGTTGAGTTTAGATGGCGTAAATGGGACTGAGTGTGTGTTTGTGTGTGTGAGGGAGTGAGTGAGTGAGTGAGTGAGTAAGAGCAGAGTGACAGAGACCCACACAGCTGGAACAGAAAAGACAGTGCTGTATTACAGTTAACTCTGGAGTCTTCTGCTCACAAACATAATGCATTTAGCCATTTCTATCATTTGGCTTCCAAAAATACCCACCTTAGTTTTTAGAAAGGAAATACAAAGAGGATTTAACACCAAATTTCCAAATGAATTGTTTCCTATGAGCTGTGACTAGAACAAATTTTAAAACATAATTGTCATCAGTCGTAATAACCAAAGCAAGCATGAGAGCAGTTTGATGGAGCCACCCCAAGGTCAATGGTGCTCTGCTTCTCACTGTGGGATTACCAGGAAGACAGTGCCAGCAATCAGAGAACAGACATCCCGTAAACATACCAGATGCCTCTCACTCCCCCTCTCTGTTTGTTTGTCTTTACAGGGCCATAGACAGCTGTAGTGATGATTTCAGCTGGGGGAGTGATCACAGGCCATCTTGCTGCGCTGAAGAGGCAGGACTCTGCCCGCTCCCAGCACCACCTGCCCATCCAGTCCCCAGCCCCAGGAGAGATCCAGGAGAAGAGGAAGGCCAAGCGTAAAACACGGGCCGATGTGGTGGTGGTCAGGGGGAAAATCCGCCTCTACTCTGCCTCTGGGTTCTTCCTCATCCTGGGTGTGTTGATCCTGATGGTGGGCGTTGCCATGGCCGTGCTGGGCTACTGGCCACACACAGATGCCCTTGTAGCGGCCAACACCAAGCTATCCACCAATGACACCAGGGTGACCCGGGAGCAGGGCGGTAAGCTGATCCAGTTTTTTGAGCAGCACTTGCACTCTGAGAAGATGAAGATGCTGGGGCCGTTCACCATGGGTATTGGTATCTTCATCTTCATCTGTGCCAATGCCATCCTGCATGAAAACAGGGACCGGGAGACCAAGGTGATCCACATGAGAGACATGTACTCCACCGTCATCGACATCCACAGCCTGCGGATCAAAGAGCACAAGTACATGAACGGGGCCTACTCTGGCCCCTATGGGGAGCATGAGGTCAGGACCTATGAGAACCAGTGTGCCTCCAAACTAGCTGCTAACACCCTGCTAGGGTTCCCCAGTGTGGGGAACAACGTGAGAGTGTCATGCAGGACCAGCTCTACGGAGGACGAGGAGGGTCTTCTCAACGAGGCCAAAGGGGGGCATGGACTCGTGCCTTCGTTCTGCCGAGAGCGCTCTGGCTCCATCTTTGGCTTGCAGCATGAAGGCAGCCGCCATGAGAAGAGCAACTTGCCCAAGAGATGCCAGACCAGGTCTATCGTCTCATCCTCCATCAGCGCTTTTACCCTGCCTGTCATTAAGCTCAACAACTGTGTGATTGACGAGCCTGACATGGACAACATTACAGAGGACCTGGAGCACATGAGGGTTAGGTCCAGACCCCCCTCTATGCAGTCCCTTTCCCTGGCTGTGCCTGTCCCGGCGGACATCGCCAAAGCCTACAAACCCCCTGGTATCATGCTCCTCAGGAGCAATTCGGCCACAGAGTCTCACACCGTGTCCTCTCGTAGCTCGTTGTCCCCAGGTTCTGCCAGTGGGAGCTACCTGTCCCCTGGGGCGGCCCGGAAGGACTTTGGCTCCAACAACTCCCTCCACATGCTGTCTTCTCACTCCAAGTCTCTGGACCTGGATCGAAGGCCCACCACCCTGACAGTGAAGCCAGAGCAGAGGAAACATCCCAGCTGGCCCCGACTGGACCGCAGCAATAGTAAAGGCTACATGAAGCTGGAGAACAAGGAGGATCCTATGGACAGACTGCAGCTGCCCCAGGTAGCAGTCAAACGGGATTACACCAAGAAAGAGAAACTGCTCATGATCTCCAGGTCTCACAATAACCTCAGCTTTGAACATGATGAGCAGTTCATGAGCAACATGAAACGAGGGAGCTCAGAGACCAGGTTTTAAACTCTTACAAAGCCTGGTCCCAGATGTTTGTACTGTCTTGCAAAAAATGACCATACAGATGTAGGATCTTAATTTGAGCCAGTTAGCTACAGCAGGAAATATTATTGCAGTACCAGGAAATGTGCATTATAATTAATGGGCATTTTTTTGTAGGGGTTGATACATTTTTCAGTAGGGCAAATCAAGTCTGACATTTTAAAGTGGACATTGCTAACTTTAGAAGCCTTTTTAAACCTTGAATATACTACAAGTTTGCATTTCCTGCTAGGCAGAAAAATTATCAGCAACAAAAGAGTGATCAAATTAAGATTCGACATCTGTAGGAGTTGGCAAGACAGCACAAACAGATCTGAGACCAGACTTTAAATGGTCCGCTACTTGGACTTAATTCTAACAATGGTGTTTCTTTGTGTGACACAATCATTCTGCAATACGAATCACAATTCAAGCTGTTCACTGTCAGTGTTGAATAGTTCATTGTAAGTGTGATTACATGTTGTTTTGGGATGACGCGCTCAGGTAGTCCGTCTGTTTGCAATGAGTCTAAAGAAAGAGAGGCTGTGTCACACACGGTGAGATTATTGCAGCGCAAATCAATTTGAACAAAATGTTGAAATTAGGTTCAAGGTGAACTTGAAAATACAGAAATCAATACGACTAAAATGTGGTTTGTTTTTCTCATCTTTGCATTGTTGCAACAGGCAGTTTTGTTTATTTAAACTGGTCAGTGTATGTACCAGAGTTGGCTAGATATTTTGCTATGGAGCTTTTAATAATGTAATGTTCTCTACAAACACTGCCATTTTTTTAAAAGAAACGAGTTAACCTGTAAATGTACAGTTTACCCATTTCTCAGAATAAAATGAAGCTTTTCAGTGAGTAACATTTGTCTTTTATGATAGCCTATACCTTTTCTCGCCAGTCTCATGAAAATCCGCTATGTATTCACAAAAAGGTATGTCACCTGGCCTTAGTACATGCATTTTAAACACAAACATAATTGCACAAAGTCTGTGTCGAACAGTACAGAGTAACTCAGTTCCCGTCTGTAATTCTGATGTTCATTTCGTCCATTGAATTCTCAAGGTCAATATTCCTTCTCAACCCACAAACTTTGAGTCTGTTGAGAAGGGAAACTATCCTCTCTTTATCAAGAAAGTGAATAGCATTCCCATATTGAACAATAGGAGCTCTGGGAGAACCAAGCTGGGAGCTGCCAGAATAGAGAGGAAACTCATAAGAGGGTTCCATCTGGAGGGGGAATCAACCAAGACATATGTGACTTCCAGGAAGCATGATATTTAAACAAGGATTGCATATTGTCAACATGAACAGCAGAAACTGTGCTATATGAATGGTCAGGACCTGATAAATATTTTTTATGTTCTCTATTCGCTGAAATGAATTAAGACTAGCTGTCACCATTGGCGTCAGATACTAGAGATCCTAATCAAATAAATATACAAAAATATATTATTTATCTCACTGCATTTGGAAAGACATTGGATTTCCTTTGATCATGTTCTTTCTTTTATGAGAATTAATTTTGTTCAGCTTACTGCCTTTTTCGTGTATCTATAAAAGGTAGTCCTGTTTTTTTTTTTTTAAACAAGTCCAATTAGTCTCTCATAGTCTTCAACAATACAGCCTCTGCTTGCCGATTTGGTCCGTTATTGCTCTCTGAGCCTGATTAGGTTATTCATAAAGTTTCATCTTCCCACAAACCACTTACAAACAATAAGGTAGTATCATATGGATGAAGCACTGACTAATCAATCCTCTGATATTCTTAAGTAGTAAATATTCATACTTGCAAAGTAATAAAGAGTAGCTTTTGTTTTGATTTAGTCTATTTTTATAGAAGTTCCTTGCCTACAGTATACAGTCCACACAGCTCCGGCTCGGATCCTCATCCTAAACAGAACAAATGACAGATAAAGTTGACGATAGTTTTGGATTTGACAAGGAAGACAAAGTTTGACTGAGGCCATCTTTGGAGTTAGTATAAAAGCCAAAAACATTGTGGCTTAAACAACAAAACAAATAAAAATGTATTTGTCACATTCGTCAAAAACAACAGCTTCCCAACAATGCAGACTTTTTTTTATTGTCGTAAAAATAATAACGAATAAATAGAAAAATAATAACACAAGGAACAAATCAAATCACATTTTATTTGTCACATGCGCAAATACAATAGGTTACAGTGAAATGCTTACTTACAAGCCCTTAACCAACAATGCAGTTTTAAGAAAAAAAATAAATAAATAAAAGTAACAAATAATTAAAGAGCAGCAGTAAAATAATAATAGCGAGGCTATATACAGGGGGTACTGGTACAGAGTCTATGTGCGTATGCACCGGTTATTCAAGGTAATTGAGGTAGAGTTATTAAAGTGACTTATGCATAGATAATAACATAGTTGCAGCAGTGAAAGGGGGAGGGGGGGAATGCAAATAGTCTGTGTAGCCATTTGATTGGATGTTCAGTAGTCTTATGGCTTGGGGGTAGAAGCTGCTTAGAAGCCTCTTGGACCTAGACGTGATGCTCCAGTACCACTGCCGTGCAGTAGCAGAGAGAAGTCTATGACTAGGGTGGCTGGAGTCTTTGACAATTTTTAGGGCCTTCCTCTGACACCGCCTGGTATAGAGCTCCTGGATGGCAGGAAGCTTGGCCACAGTGATGTACTGGGCCGTGCGCACAACCCTCTGTAGTGCCTTGCGGTCGGAGGCCGAGTAGTTACCATACCAGGCGGTGATGCAACCAGATGCTCTCGAGTAATGATAACTTGACTATATAAAACTGAAATATCACATTTACATAAGTATTCAGACCCTTTATTCAGTACTTTGTTGATGCACCTTTGTCGGCGATTACAGCCTCGAGTCTTCTTGGGAATTAATCTACAATCTTGGCAAACCTGTATTTGGGGAGTTTCTCCCATTCTTCTCTGCAGACCCTGAGAATATCTGTCAGGTTGGATGGGGAGTGTCGCTGCACAGCTATTTTCAGGTCTCTACAGAGATGTTCGATCGGGTTCAAGTCTGGCCTCTGGCTGGGCCACTCAAGGACATTCAGTGACTTGCCCCGAAGCCCCTCCTGTGTTGTCTTGGCTGTGTGGTTAGGGTCGTTCTCCTGTTGGAAGGTGAACCTTCGCCCCAGACTGAGGTCCTGAGCACTCTGGAATATATTTTCCTCAAGGATCTCTCTGTACTTTGCTCCGTTCATCCTTCCCTTGATCCTGACTAGTCTCCCAGACCCTGCCGCTGAAAAACATCCCCACAGCATGATGCTGCCACCACCATGCTTCCCCGTAGGGATGGTATTGGCCAGGTGATGAGCGGTGCCTGGTTTCCCCAAGACGTGACACTTGGCATTCAGGCCATAGAGTTCAATCTTGGTTTCATCAGACCAGAGAATCTTGTTTCTCATGGTCTGAGAGTCCTTTAGGGGTCTGAGTGTCCTTTAGGTGCCTTTTGGCAAACTCCAAGCGGGCTGTCATGCCTTTTACTGAAGAGTGGCTTCCATCTGGCCACTCTACCACAAAGGCCTGATTGCTGGAGTGCTGCAGAGATGATTGTCCATCTGGAAGGTTCTCCCATCTCCACAGAGGAACCCTGGAGCTCTGTCAGAGTGATCATTGGGTTCTTGGTCACCTCCCTGACCAACGCCCTTCTCCCCCGATTGCTTAGCTTAGCCGGGCGGCCAGCTCTAGAACAGTCTAGGTGTCACGTTCTGACCTTAGTTCCTTTTTTATGTCTTAGTGTTAGGTTGGTCAGGGCATGAGTTGGGGTGGGTGGTCTATGTTCTTTTTCTATGTTGTTATATTTCTATGTGTTTGGCCTAGTATGGTTCTCAATCAGAGGCAGGTGTCGTTCGTTGTCTCTGATTGAAAATCATACTTAGGTAGCCTGTTTTCCCCATTTTGGTTGTGTTTAGTGTGTTCACCTGGCAGAACTGTTTAGTTTTCTCTTCGTTGTTATTTTGTGTAGTGTTCAGTTTTTCAATTAAAATATGACGAACACTTACCACGCTGCATATTGGTCCGATCCTTCTTACTCTTCCTCAGACGAAGAGGAGATTCGTTTCACTAGGTGGTTCTAAATTTCTTCCATTTAAGAATGATGGAGGCCACTGTGTTCAATTTGAGGAAAAAGCTGTAACGTAACAAAATGTGGAAAAAGTCAAATACTGAATCCTTTCCGAATGCACTGTAGGTAGGGATAAAGTGACTAGGCAACAGGATATACAATAAATAGTAAGAGTAGAGTATAGGATGAGTCAAAATAAATTAGTGCAAGAAGGGTCAATACAGATATTCCACGTACAGTTGAAGTCAGAAGTTTACACACAAATAGCCAAATACGTTTAAACTCAGTTTCTCACAATTCCTGACATTTAATCCGAGTAATATTTCCATGTCTTAGGTCAGTTAGGATCACCACTTTATTTTAAGAAATGTGAAATGTCAGAATAATAATAGAGAGAATGATTTATTTCAGCTTTTGTTACTTTCATCACATTCCCAGTGGGTCAGAAGTTTACATACATTCAATCAGTATTTGGTAGCATTGACTTTAAATTGTTTAACTTGGATCAAACATTTTGGGTAGCCTTCCAAAAGCTTCCCATAATAAGTTGAGTGAATTTTGGCCCATTCCTCCTGACAGAGCTAGTGTAACTGAGTCAGGTTTGTAGGCCTCCTTGCTTCCACACGCTTTTTCAGTTCTGCACACACATTTTCTATGGGATTGAGGTCAGGGCTTTGTGATGGCCACTCCAATACCTTGACTTTGTTGTCCTTAAGCCATTTTGCCACAACTTTGGAAGAATGCTTGGGGTCATTGTCCATTTGGAAGACCCATTTGCGACCAAGCTTTAACTTTCTGACTGATGTCTTGAGATGTTGCTTCAATATATCTACATAATTCTTCTCCCTCATGATGCCACCTATTTTGAGTAGTGCACTTGTCCCTCCTGCAGCAAAGCACCCCCACAACATGATGCTGCCACCCCCGTGCTTCACGGTTGGGATGGTGTTCTTCGACTTGCAAGCGTCCCCCTTTTTCCTCCAAACATAACGATGGTCATTATGGCCAAACAGTTCTATTTTTGTTTCATCAGACCAGAGGACATTCCTCCAAAAAGTATGATCTTCGTCCCCATGTGCAGTTGCAAACCGTAGTCTGGCTTTTTTATGGCGATTTTGGAGTAGTGGCTTCTTCCATGCTGAGCGGCCTTTCAGATTATGTCGATATAGGACTCGTTTTACTGTGGATATAGATACTTTTGTATACCTTCGGGCATTTGGAAATTGCTCCTAAGGATGAACCAGACTTGTGGAGGTCTACAATTTTATTTCTGAGGTCTTGGCTGATTTCTTTTGATGTTCCCATAACGTCAAGCAAAGAAGCACTGAGTTTGAAGGTAGGCCTTGAAATACATCCACAGGTACACCTCCAATTGTCTCAAATTATGTCAATTAGCCTATCAGAAGCTTTTAAAGCCATGACATAATTTTCGTGAATTTTCCAAGCTGTTTAAAGGCACAGTCAACTTAGTGAATGTAAACTTCTGACCCACTGGAATTGTGATACAGTGAATTATAAGTAAAATAATCTGTCTGTAAACAATTGTTGGAAAATGTACTTGTGTCATGCACAAAGTAGATGTCCTAACCGACTTGCCTAAACACTAGTGTGTTAACAAGGAATTGTCTGAAAAACAGCAAAAACAAAACAATGACTCCAACCTCAGTGTATGTAAACTTCCGACTTCACCTGTACGTACAGTCACTGTGGGGACAACATTGTTGATGCACTTATTAATGAAGTCGGTGACTGATGTGGTAAACTCCTCAATGTCATTGGATGAATCCCGAAACATATTCCAGTCTGTGCTAGTGAAACAGCCTTGTAGCTTAGCATCCATTTCATTGGACCACTTCCATATTGAGATTATCACTGTTACTTCCTGTTTGAGTTTTGGCTTGTAAGCAGGAATCAGGAGGATAGAGTTGTGGTCAGAATTGCCAAATGGGGGGCGAGGGAGAGCTTTGTATGCATCTGTGTTTGGAGTAAAGGTGATCTAGATTTTTTCCACCTCTAGTTACACAGGTGACATGCTGGTAGAAATGAGGTTAAACTGATTTCAGTTTTCCTGCATTAAAGTCACCGGCCACTAGGAGCACCACCTCCGGGTGAGCATTTTCTTGTTGCTTATGGCCCTTACAGCTCGTTGAGTGCAGTCATAGTGCCAGCATCGGTTTGTGGTGGTAAATAGACAGCTATGAAAAATATAGATAAACTCTCTTAGTAAATTGTGTGGTCTACAGCTTATCATGAGGTAATCTAACTCAAGAGAGCAGAACCTTGAGACTTCCTCAATATTAGACATCACGCACCAGCTGTTGCTAACAAAGAAACACACACACCCTCTGTCCCGTCGCAGCTGTTCTGTCCTGTCGATGTATAGAAAAACCAGCTAGATTTATACACTGCTCAAAAAAATTAAGGGAACACTTAAACAACACAATGTAACTCCAAGTCAATCACACTTCTGTGAAATCAAACTGTCCACTTGGGAAGCAACACTGATTGACAATACATTTCACATGCTGTTGTGCAAATGGAATAGGCAACAGGTGGAAATTATAGGCAATTAGCAAGACACCCCCAATAAAGGAGTGGTTCTGCAGGTGGTGACCACAGACCACTTCTCAGTTCCTATGCTTCCTGGCTGATGGTTTGGTCACTTTGAATGCTGGCGGTGCTTTCACTCTAGTGGTAGCATGAGACGGAGTCTACAACCCACACAAGTGGCTCAGGTAGTGCAGCTCATCCAGGATGGCACATCAATGTGAGCTGTGGCAAGAAGGTTTGCTGTGTCTGTCAGCGTAGTGTCCAGAGCATGGAGGCGCTACCAGGAGACAGGCCAGTACATCAAGAGATGCGGAGGAGGCCGTAGGAGGGCAACAGCCCAGCAGCAGGACCGCTACCTCTGCCTTTGTGCAAGGAGGAGCAGGAGGAGCACTGCCAGAGCCCTGCAAAATGACCTCCAGCAGGCCACAAATGTGCATGTGTCTGCTCAAACGGTCAGAAACAGACTGCATGAGGGTGGTATGAGGGCCCGACGTCCACAGGTGGGGGTTGTGCTTACAGCCCAACACCGTGCAGGACGTTTGACATTTGCCAAAGAACACCAAGATTGGCAAATTCACCACTGGCGCCCTGTGCTCTTCACAGATGAAAGCAGGTTCACACCGAGCACATGTGACAGACGTGACAGTCTGGAGACGCCTTGGAGAGCGTTCTGCTGCCTGCAACATCCTCCAGCATGACCGGTTTGGCGGTGGGTCAGTCATGGTGTGGCGTGGCATTTCTTTGGGGGGCTGCACAGCCCTCCATGTGCTCGCCAGAGGTAGCCTGACTGTCATTAGGTACCGAGATGAGATCCTCAGACCCCTTGTGAGACCATATGCTAGTGCGGTTGGCCCTGGGTTCCTCCTAATGCAAGACAATGCTAGACCTCATGTGGCTGGAGTGTGTCAGCAGTTCCTGCAAGAGGAAGGCATTGATGCTATGGACTGGCCTGCCCGTTCCCCAGACCTGAATCCAATTGAGCACATCTGGGACATCATGTCTCGCTCCATCCACCAACGCCACGTTGCACCACTGTCCAGGGGTTGGCGGATGCTTTAGTCCAGGTCTGGGAGGAGATCCCATCCGCCACCTCATCAGGAGCATGCCCAGGCGTTGTAGGGAGGTCATACAGGCACATGGAGGCCACACACACTACTGAGCCTCATTTTGACTTGTTTTAAGGACATTACATCAAAGTTGGATCAGCCTGTAGTGTGGTTTTTCACTTTAATTTTGAGTGTGACTCCAAATCCAGACATCCATGGGTTGATAAATTTGATTTCCATTGATCATTTTTGTGTGATTTTGTTGTCAGCATATTCAACTATGTAAAGAAAACTGTATTTAATAAGAATATTTCATTCATTCAGATCTAGGATGTGTTATTTTAGTGTTCCCTTTATTTTTTTGAGCAGTGTATTTACCATGTCCTTGTTCAACCACGCCTTGGAAAAACATAGGATTTTACAGTCCCTCATCCAGCTTTTTCTCCAGTGATTGCACGTTCGCCAATAGAATGGAAGGTAAAATTGATTTATCCACTCTCCGACATAGTCTCCACTATATAGCGCTGTCTCCTCCTTCTTCGAGTGTCAGGGACTTGCGCCTGGTCCAGGATAATCAATATGTCTTTTGCCTCCGACTCATTGAAGTAAAAGTCCTCATCCAAATGGAGGTTAGTGATAGCTGTTCTGATATCCAAAAGCTTTTTCACTCATAGGAAACAATGGTGGGAACATCATATTAAGATAATTTCCCAAATACACAAAATAGCCCAATTGGTCAGGAGCGCATAAAACAGCCACCATTTCAATCAACAAACCCAAAAATGTATTTTCATCATACATTTTACATCAATAGAAAAAAACTACTTTTAAATTCTAATTGAATAAATCTCTTTGTTTCTTCTGCCTCATTGCTAGATCCTCCCACTGGTGCTCCTTGGGTACCGATGGCCAATTTCCTTGGTGGAGCAGGGCTGGGTTAATTGTTAAGAGCCTTGGGGTTTAGACCTCACTCACTCACCAGGGGAATGGGAGCTTTGGGTTAGACCTGGGCCTTCAGGATGCTATTCTAGCTGCTATTCTACCTCATTAGGGGCATCAATCTCCATCATAGTTTAGGTAGGGGTCCAGAACCCCCTCTTAATGCCATGGCAACAAAGGCACCCTCAGTATTTGACCCCGACTGCAGCTAGGCAGATGCTACATTTGACAAAGGAGAACTGCATAGACTCATGGGTCAAAACATGAGATTTCGTAAAATAACATTTATTGTACTTTCATTTATACAGTAAGACACTGTCTTGCAATGAGGATGTCACCTCTGTTCAGTTATACATTAAATGTCAAATTTCGATATAAACCGTTTCTTGCCCAAACTATTTAGAAGCTAAGGCTGTGCTTACTAATTGGCTGAGCTTCCCGGGACCTTCAGCACCTTGTTATTGTCTTTCATGACCTGCTATTGGAAATTATGCAGCATAATTACCATAATTACCATTATGCTGCATCCAAAGTCACACAGAGGCATCCCACTCTTATTAGTGATGTCTCTACTTATTTTTTTTATTTCACCTTTATTTAACCAGGTAGGCTAGTTGAGAACAAGTTCTCATTTACAACTGCGACCTGGCCAAGATAAAGCATAGCAGTGTGAACAGACAACAACACAGAGTTACACATGGAGTAAACAATAAACAAGTCAATAACACAGTGGAAAGAAAAAGAGTCTATATACATTGTGTGCAAAAGGCATGAGGAGGTAGGCGGATAATTACAATTTTGCAGATTAACACTGGAGTGATAAATGATCAGATGGTCATGTGCAGGTAGAGATACTGGTGTGCAAAAGAGCAGAAAAGTATATAAATATAAACAGTATGTGGATGAGGTAGGTAAATTGGGTGGGCTATTTACCAATGGACTATGTACAGCTGCAGCGATCGGTTAGCTGCTCAGATAGCAGATGTTTGAAGTTGGTGAGGGAGATGAAAGTCTCCAACTTCAACGATTTTTGCAATTCGTTCCAGTCACAGGCAGCAGAGAACTGGAAGGAAAGGCGGCCAAATGAGGTGTTGGCTTTAGGGATGATCAGTGAGATACACCTGCTGGAGCGCGTGCTACGGGTGGGTGTTGCCATCGTGACCAGTGAACTGAAATAAGGCGGAGCTTTACCTAGCATGGACTTGTAAATAACCTGGAGCCAGTGGGTCTGGCGACGAATATGTAGCGAGGGCCAGCCGACTAGAGCATACAGGTCGCAGTGGGTGGTATAAGGTGCTTTAGTAACAAAGTGGATGGCACTGTGATAAACTGCATCCAGTTTGCTGAGTAGAGTATTGGAAGCCATTTTGTAGATGACATCGCCGAAGTCGAGGATCGGTAGGATAGTCAGTTTTACTAGGGTAAGTTTGGCGGCGTGAGTGAAGGAGGCTTTTTTGCGGAATAGAAAGCCGACTCTAGATTTGATTTTAGATTGGAGATGTTTGATATGAGTCTGGAAGGAGAGTTTCCAGTCTAGCCAGACACCTAGGTACTTATAGATGTCCACATATTCTAGGTCGGAACCATCCAGGGTGGTGATGCTAGTCGGGCGTGCGGGTACAGGCAGCGAACGGTTGAAAAGCATGCATTTGGTTTTACTAGCGTTTAAGAGCAGTTGGAGGCCACGGAAGGAGTGTTGTATGGCATTGAAGCTCGTTTGGAGGTTAGATAGCACAGTGTCCAAGGAAGGGCCAGAAGTATACAGAATGGTGTCGTCTGCGTAGAGGTGGATCAAGGAATCGCCCGCAGCAAGAGCAACATCATTGATATAAACAGAAAAAAGAGTCGGCCCGAGAATTGAACCCTGTGGCACCCCCATAGAGACTGCCAGAGGACCGGACAACATGCCCTCCGATTTGACACACTGAACTCTGTCTGCAAAGTAGTTGGTGAACCAGGCAAGGCAGTCATTAGAAAAACCGAGGCTACTGAGTCTGCCGATAAGAATATGGTGATTGACAGAGTCGAAAGCTTTGGCCAGGTCGATGAAGACGGCTGCACAGTACTGTCTTTTATCGATGGCGGTTATGATATCGTTTAGTACCTTGAGCGTGGCTGAGGTGCACCCGTGACCGGCTCGGAAACCAGATTGCAGAGCGGAGAAGGTACGGTGGGATTCGAGATGGTCAGTGATCTGTTTGTTGACTAGGCTTTCGAAGACCTTAGATAGGCAGGGCAGGATGGATATAGGTCTGTAACAGTTTGGGTCCAGGGTGTCTCCCCCTTTGAAGAGGGGGATGACTGCGGCAGCTTTCCAATCCTTGGGGATCTCAGACGATATGAAAGAGAGGTTGAACAGGCTGGTAATAGGGGTTGCGACAATGGCGCCGGATAGTTTCAGAAATACTTAGTCACATGGCCTATTATTCCCCATCCTCATTATCCAGGAGGCGTGTTGGTAAATCAGTGTGACCAGAGTGGTGTACTACGGATCTAGATAGAGGTGTTTTTGGTCAACTTGGAGTTCAACTCGGGATAACTGGTAACAAAACATTTTATTGATCAAATGTTCTTGTGTGTTAAAAATAGCAATATTCAAATCACACAACACATTTAGTAATGACAGGATGCGTTGGAAACTTCACACGCACTAAAACTTTTGTATCACTTCATACAAGTAATTGTATTGGTAGGAGTATGGGGAAAATTGAGTTGTGCATTGATAAGCACACCAAAGAATCAATTTGGCACTTGAAATAGCACATTTTGCAGTTTTTTCTTCTTCTTTCATTTAGATTTTGGCAAACATGTAAATGTGGCACTGACTCGCCCATGGATTGATGTTTCGGCATTGTCTCAATGAATAGTTTGGTGTTCGACTATCCATGTTCAACATGAACGCGCAGTTACAAGCACGCCTCGAGTAAGCGACGAGTGCATGATCAATATCTACCTTTGTAACATGGATGAAGCCTGACCTGGAATGTGAAGCTATGTAACTGAACTGCTGGCTAATTTAATAAAAACCTGAGTACGTCTAGCTAGATCTGTCCAGTCCTGTCCACACTGAGCTGATGGTGTTGGGTCATAGTCTCGGAAACCCAGACCTTGCAGCAACGGCATAAAAGGGGAGAAATAAAATCCTTCAGACAGATACTGTAACTCTCCCAACAGATCAATAACTAGGGTAGGTCCTGCTTTACATTCTAAACCAATCTGCCCACTTCTGCAGTGACATAGTTTGACCCACCCTCCTGCCCCATTCTAAAGGCACTTCTAAGTTCAGAGGTCAAATCGTGTTTCAGGAAAATGTCTTAACGTGTGCTTGATCGAGCCAAGAGAATGATCATTATTATAGGCAAAGTAATATTTCATACTGCTTTTAAATACTGTATTGATTGAGAAAAGATCTGTAAGAGCACAGTTTGACTATACAATGGTCAGTGGCCACTGACAAAGTAGGCTTGAGTGACTACTTTGTCAGTGGCCACTGATGTGTTAATCTTGTTATGCATGAGTACGGTGACAATGACAATCAATAATGGGCCTGAGGGCACACATAGTGTGTTGTGAATTCTGTAATGAATGCATTGTAATGTTTTTTAAATTGTATAACTACCTTAACTTTGCCGGACCCCAGGAAGAGTAGCTGCTGCCTTGGCAGCTAATGGGAATCCAAATGACTTCCGGCGCCGACAGAGATGGCCGCCTCGCTTCGTGTTCCTCTGCAGTTTTTTTGTTTTTTACGTGTTATTCCTTACATTGGTACCCCAGGTCATCTTAGGTTTCATTACATACAGTCGAGAAGAACTACTGAACATAAGAGCAGCGTCAACTCACCATCAGTACGACCAAGAATATGACTTTCGCGAAGCGGATCCTGTGTTCTGCCTTTCACCCAGGACAACGGAATGGATCCCAGCCGGCGACCCAAACAAACGACTTCGTAAAAGGGGGAAACGAAGCGGTCTTCTGGTCAGACTCCGGAGACGGGCACATCATGCACCACTCCCTAGCATTCTTCTCGCCAATGTCCAGTTTCTTGACAACAAGGTTGATGAAATCCGAGCAAGGGTAGCAATCCAGAGGGACATCAGAGACTGTTTTTCAGTCTCTCGGTCCCAGCTTTGATGCACCTGTACTGACCTCGCCTTCTGGATGATAGCGGGGTGAACAGGCAGTGGCTCGGGTGGTTGTTGTCCTTGATGATCTTTATGGCCTTCCTGTGACATCGGGTGGTGTAGGTGTCCTGGAAGGCAGGTAGTTTGCCCCCGGTGATGCGTTGTGCAGACCTCACTACCCTCTGGAGAGCCTTACGGTTGTGGGCGGAGCAGTTGCCGTACCAGGCGGTGATACAGCCCGACAGGATGCTCTCGATTGTGCATCTGTAGAAGTTTGAAGCCAAATTTAAAGCCAAGTATGTGATGTCACTTCTATCTAAGGATGTTAAGGCTTGGTATATTGGATGTGCCACCATGCACTTAATGAAACTGTTGCAGAGTGAGTGGTTTACATGAATGATTCAGAGATCTTCCAGTATGTATTGTTCACAGCAACAAAAGGTATGTAGACATCTCTGTTTATATTCCCTATCTTCAATCCCTGTCAGCTTTTTTGACGTAACGGGTACATACGTTTGTTCTGGAAAAAGCTTCTCTCTGTTACCTTATTTTCGCTTTATTATGCATAGTCTATGCTTTCTGCAACTTAAAACATCAAGTCCGTAACGTTGGTGTAAAACAATGTACTATTTCTGGACCTTTCTGGCTTCGTAATAGTTTGGTTCTCGTGTCGTCTTTTGAATCAGGATAAAATGCAGACGCAGTTAAAGTAGAAATAGTAGGCTACATTAGAAACAGTTAGATAATGTCTCAGGCATTTCCTTTTCCTTCCTCTGTTTCAAAGAATGTATGAGATTTACCTGGATGGAATAATAGACATGTTAGTGAGCCTTATTTGGAATGCAACAAAACTTTTGTCCTATAAAATGTATTATTTGGTATTAGTGCTAAAAAGTTTGAAATATTAATTTGTGTAACATTTGCCACTTACAGTGGCAGTTGACAAGTGATAAAAAAAAATTGAATTGATGTTTTGCAAAAATTATATAATTAGTCTTGTCTAAATAAAATCATTGAAAATATTTTAGCAGAGAGCTCGACTTAGCCACTTAAAAAAAAAAACAGCTGTGGATGGTTTCAAATCACAAGTGCAAAGGCCTATGCCAATTACATCTTGGGAATCCAGAAATTTGGGCATCACACGTGGCAATAGGCCTAGTTGAGTATAGAGTTGCAGCACACAGGAGGTCCCGTTTAAAAAAACTACAGAAATCAACTGATTCGTTCTGGAGCCGGCCATGACAGTATGTTTGGATTTATACAGTGAGTAAATTAGAGTAAGATAGTGTTCGTTGTTCATTCAACTGGAAAGACTTCATGGCCAGCTACTCATGCTCCACACACTTTTTAAGGACATGCAGACACATCCGAGAGAGAATATGGGGAGAAATGGATGGCTAAACAAATGTGGAGAGTGTGTGCATTTTGCAGTATTAAAGAGAAGCTTTAAGGAGCATGTCTATTGGCAGAACAATTTTCGCCGGCATTCTGTACCTAGTCATTCTTCAAAGGATACTTATAGAACAGCCACAGTTAACAGGGCCTGTGAAAAGTGGTCCTATACCAGCCTCAGCCCATCATATGAATATAATGACATTTGCTGAGGCCTGCTGCATTGTTTGGCTATCGAGTACAGAATCATGTAGACTGGGAGAGTTCAAGCTGAGGCCCATTCCTTCCTTCAATATCCTGCCAGTACTGCACTGACATCATCTGCCCACACATCTGACCACAGGGGACCCATGCTCTGACTCCCCTCCGCCAATCCCTCTTAATCAGCCAATTAAATTATTCCTGCTTGAAGGGAACACCCGAAGGGCACCCAGAGCATCTCTCTCTATCCACACGCCCCTCCTCCTACTCCTCCTCCATCCCTAGCTCTTGTCATTCCATTCATTTTCCTCATTAAAGAAATCGGCCTTACTGTGCACGTCAATGCGGAGCGTTGCAGAGATCCTATTGGTTAACCTCATTCCCTCTTGTACAAGCAAAGACACTGCTATTTAACATCCATTTTATGCGGTTTGAAAAGGTGGCTAAAACAAGGTGGATTAGGCTAAACAAGAATGGCTGTGTTGTACAGCAAAGGCTTTTTTAGTCACCTTTAATTGTCTGAGAAAGACATGTACATTTTAAAGTGTCTGGTGATGATAGACATATTTGTGAAACTATTTGTGAATATTTAGAGAGAAAGGCCTGACACAGCTCTCATGGTAACTGTTCCATTGCTGTCACTGATTGCCATAATCTGTCCACTTTGCCAGCAGTGTTATCCCTCCTGTAAGTGGTGCTTGTTATACACTATATTTCAATGTCAAATCTCTGAATTACTCAGGTCCCTCTTATTAATAATTGAATGGAGATCAAAACACAATCACTTACTCAAACAACTTAAAATATGTCCCTGACCCTGAATATCTCACCCACTAGACCCTTGGCACTCAGGAGACACACTACGCACAAAAACTATTTATTAATTAATTCCAATAATAAACAAACATTTAGTACATAATAGTGCATAATAAACTCCTTATTTATGCCCTAAAATACTAATTTCACCCATTTACTTGCAGCTAAGTCATCAACACATTCATAGAGGAGAGCTTAAGAAAATAAATCAAGCTTTTTAATAACCATATAATAAATTGGCCTCTACAATCCATTTAAATGTACAGTACCAGTCAAAAGTTTGGACACACCTACTCATTCAAGGGTTTTTCTTTATTTTTACTATTTTCTACATTGTTGAATAATAGTGAAGACTTCAAAACTTTGAAATAACACATATGGAATCATGTAGTAACCAAAAAAGTAAATAAAAAAAAAAAAAATTCATATTTGAGATTCTTCAAAGTAGTAGCCACCCTCTGCTGCAGAGGATAAGTTCATTAGAGTTACCAGCCTCAGAAATTGCAGCCCAAATAAATGCTTCACAGAGTTCAAGTAACAAACCCATCTCAACATCAACTGTTCAGAGGAGACTGCATTATTTTTTATTTTATTTAACTAGGCAAGTCAGTTAAGAACACATTTTTATTTACAATGATGGCCTACTCCCGGCCAAACCAGGACGACCCAGGGCTAATTGTGCGCCGCCCAATGGGACTCCCAATCTCGCCCAGATATGATACAGTCTGGATTTGAAGGTACTATAGTGACAGCTCTTGCACTGAGATGCAGTGCCTTAGACCGCTGCGCCACTCTGGAGCCCAGGGCTTCATGATTCAGGACTTCATGGTCGAATTACTGCAAAGAAGCCACTATAAAGGACACCGATAAGAAGATACTTGCTTGGGCCAAGAAACACAAGCATTGGACATTAGATTGGTGGAAATCTGTCCTTTGGTCTGATGACTCCAAATTTGAGATTTTTGGTTCCAACTGCCGTGTCTTTGTGAGACACAGAGTAGGTGAACGGATGATCTTCACATGTGTAGTTCCCACCGTGAGCATGGAGGAGGAAGTGTGCTTTGCTGGTAACACTGTCAGTGATTTATTTAGAATTCAAGGCACACTTAACCAGCATGGCTACCACAGCATTCTGCAGCGATACGACATCCCATCTGGTTTGCGCTTAATGGGACTATAATTTGTTTTTCAACAGGACAATGACCCAACACACCTCCAGGCTGTGTAAGGGCTATTTGACCAAGGAGAGTGAGGGCGTGCTGCATCAGTTGACCTGGTCTCCACAATCACCTGACCTGAACCCAATTGAGATGGTTTGGGATGAGTTGGACCACAGAGTGATGAAAAAGCAGCCAACAAGTGCTCAGCATATGTGGGAACTCCTTCAAGACTGTTGGAAAAGCATTCCAGGTGAAGCTGGTTGAGAGAATGCCAAGAGTGTGCAAAGCTGTCATCAACGCAAAGGGTGGTTACTTTAAAGAATCTCAAATATAAAATATATTTAGATTTGTTTAACAGTTACTACATGATTCCATATATGTTATTTCATAGTTTCGATGTCTTCACTATTATTCTACAATGTAGAAAATAATACAAATAAAGAAAACCCCTTGAATGTGTAGGTGTGTCCAAATTTTTCACTGATACTGTATGTAGTCAATAATTAAGCAGTCAACCCTGTTGAGAGAGAGAGCACAGTTTAGTTTAAACCTCCCACTGTTGGCCTTGGCAGCTTTACAACAGTCCTCTCTTCTTTATTAATTCAGCTGTGCATCATAATGACATTAATATGTCAATAGATGTTACAAGCTCAAATGAATGAATTATGTACACTAGCCAGTGACTAAAATGATTTACTCAGAAAGCAACTGTTTCGCATTCTATCAAAAAATGTACAACAATATCTCTCAGCCATTGCATTCCTATCTCTCTCATTCCCTGAATCCATCATCCAAACACAAATCCATTTTCTGGGGGGTTTCTGTATGAGTAGGGGAAAGTTGAACAATTCTAATTTTACCAGACACATTCTCATTTGACTATTGAGGATATAAACAGTGTGTTTTATGTTTGTTTACCTTGAGCAAGTATGAATACTGTATTTCATGTAAAGTTGTTAACTTGGGGTGAAAGTACAACTCTAAAAAGCATCTTTAAAATGTCTGGGTGCATCAAGGTTAAGTCCATACAGTCAATTGTCCAATAGTATCTGTATTGTTTGCCCCTAGACAGCCTCTCCTCATGTGCCTTCACTAGCTCTGTAAGGTGTGCTGTGTCAATGATCTACAGACACCCTACACCCTACACCCTACTAAATTACTCCAGGTTCTTGGTCGCAAAAGCTATTACAAATCTTTTCATATAACTGTGGCAAGGTGCCTTTCATATTTAAATTAATGCTTTGTTTGTATAGTTTTAATTCTAATGCAATCAAATGTGACAATGAGAACTGCATAAAGAGAAGCAGGCTGCCACTGGGGGTTAGATATGAATATTGCATTTCTTCAATTTACCAAATTATCACCCACATGTATTGCCTGTTGAAATTATAATTGCTCTACACCCTTATAATTGATTTTATTTGTGCTTCTATATTGAACCTTTTGGCTATTTAATGAGATTAAACAACCCTTTACTATTTTTTATATAGTAATGATGCTGCTACATGATTTCGCCTAGTCAGAAAAATGGCTAGCGACACTATTAATTCATGACAAGGGGTGCATGAAATTTGTATTTTGCAGTATTGTTGCTGATGTCGGAGTGGCAAATAGCCAGATTCATCTAACAGCACAGGTGTACATGAAGTAAAAACATTTTGGACCATAAAATCCTAAATGCCAGTAACTTCCACCATTTATTTTCCCTGCATCACTTATTCCTGATGAGACATGAATGCAGCCCACTGTGATTGATACAATTGTTGTCCCTTTAAAGTCAAACCACCTATAAGGACTTTATGGGGAGTATTTATCAAGTGTCAGAGACCAATATCCAAAGGTTGGAATCAATCATGATACTTCCTTGTGAAAATTATTTGGCAAACAGTGGTTTGGAGCAAGAGGACTGGACTTTGGTAGTGTCCTCCAAAAAGCTGTCGCAAATTGAACTAAATTAAAAAATATTTATAATCCTGATAGGTGGACCACTAATCCTCTTTGTTAGTCCTTCTCAAAAGTTGAAGCCCCCACTATTAAAAAGGACAGCACACAGTGTGTGGGTTTTGATAATATGTGGTCTAAAGACACACGCACAAAAGCGAATGCACACACACAGAGACGCGAGGCACGTGCACACACAAAGCTTTCTGTTATACTGTATGTCATGAGTCAGTTATTCAACTCCAACTAGGGGCTGGTGGTGTGTAAGATGAGGCCATCTATAAATGTCACAAACAACAGCTATGAAAAGACATTCGACTGGTATTATGGCCTCCAGAACTGCCACCGAATAAAGACATTCTATATCCACAAAAAAGGTACAGACAACATGGTGCAAGTCTGGAACGACAACTGTAAAGAACTGTACAAGGACCTCCTTAAAGCACAAGAGCTCTGCACTGTGCAATGCTTTCTGTGCAATGCTTTCAATGTACTTGAACATAATGATAACATTTAGTGTCCCTCTGCGGTTCCCCACAATAATGAAGACATGTAGAAATATCTTTAAGAAGAAACAAATGGGAAATTATTTGATCATTATTTGAGTCGATAATTATCTGTTGTGACTAAGTACTGATGTTCCTACATTTGACCTGTTTAACTGCCATTATCAAATGTCTGCCAATGTTGAATGTTGTGGTTAAAGTTGAGGCCAGGCTGGGCTGAGGTCACACTGATAATGTATCTGTGACAATGTGCGATACTGTAGCAGCTGATGTTGTGACTACCTTCAAGCCTCTCGGGCTGGTGTTTACAGAACATTCGGTGCAGTGTGGTTAGACATTTCCTTTGGAGGTGTTCTCCCTGAATTCTTGTAATAAACTGGATAGATTTGTTATATGATATTATCAATGACCACTCTCCTTTGTGTTCACCTGAAAATCCCCTTCACAGCTTCCCATTAAAATACAGTACATATGAGAATTCAAATTAACTGTCATAAAATGCATTTACGTGGTTTTCTCTTCATGTCTTTTGAAAGGGGTTGACTCATCCTTATGAGGGATGTCGTGGCCTGGATAACTATTTCTTCTGGACTACAACTTGGCACGAATAGGGAAAGTCCTTTTTAGGCCAGGCTGCTCAGCCCCAGCCCTCCTAACTCCCTTTACTCCCTGGCTTCCCTGCCGGTCAAACCCTCCCCTAATCCGGACGATGCTGGGCCAATTGTGCGTCGCCCCATGGGTCTCCTGGTTGCAGCCAGGTGCAACAGAGCCTGGACTCGAACCAGGATCTCTAGTGGCACAGCCTTAGACCCCTGCGCCACTCGGGAGGCCACTTTTTCTATTCAAAAACAGTCAATAATGTCTATACACAACATCATATACATATATATTTATGTTCTGGATTCTGACATTGCAGGTTATGATATTCTGCCCTTCCCAACAATGCAGAGAGAAAAAAGAGAGAGAATTAATAACATGAGGAATAAATACACATTGAGTAACAATAACTGGTACCCCCTATATAAACAGGGTACCAGTACCAATAAGATATGCATGGGGTACGAGGTAATTGAGGTAGGTATGTACTTACAGTGCCTTGCGAAAGTATTCGGCCCCCTTGAACTTTGCGACCTTTTGCCACATTTCAGGCTTCAAACATAAAGATATAAAACTGTATTTTTTTGTGAAGAATCAACAACAAGTGGGACACAATCATGAAGTGGAACGACATTTATTGGATATTTCAAACTTTTTTAACAAATCAAAAACTGAAAAATTGGGCGTGCAAAATTATTCAGCCCCCTTAAGTTAATACTTTGTAGCGCCACCTTTTGCTGCGATTACAGCTGTAAGTCGCTTGGGGTATGTCTCTATCAGTTTTGCACATCGAGAGACTGACATTTTTTCCCATTCCTCCTTGCAAAACAGCTCGAGCTCAGTGAGGTTGGATGGAGAGCATTTGTGAACAGCAGTTTTCAGTTCTTTCCACAGATTCTCGATTGGATTCAGGTCTGGACTTTGACTTGGCCATTCTAACACCTGGATATGTTTATTTTTGAACCATTCCATTGTAGATTTTGCTTTATGTTTTGGATCATTGTCTTGTTGGAAGACAAATCTCCGTCCCAGTCTCAGGTCTTTTGCAGACTCCATCATGTTTTCTTCCAGAATGGTCCTGTATTTGGCTCCATCCATCTTCCCATCAATTTTAACCATCTTCCCTGTCCCTGCTGAAGAAAAGCAGGCCCAAACCATGATGCTGCCACCACCATGTTTGACAGTGGGGGTGGTGTCTTCAGGGTGATGAGCTGTGTTGATTTTACGCCAAACATAACGTTTTGCATTGTTGCCAAAAAGTTCCATTTTGTTTCATCTGACCAGAGCACCTTCTTCCACATGTTTGGTGTGTCTCCCAGGTGGCTTGTGGCAAACTTTAAACAACACTTTTTATGGATATCTTTAAAAAATGGCTTTCTTCTTGCCACTCTTCCATAAAGGCCAGATTTGTGCAATATACGACTGATTGTTGTCCTATGGACAGAGTCTCCCACCTCAGCTGTAGATCTCTGCAGTTCATCCAGAGTGATCATGGGCCTCTTGGCTGCATCTCTGATCAGTCTTCTCCTTGTATGAGCTGAAAGTTTAGAGCGACGGCCAGGTCTTGGTAGATTTGCAGTGGTCTGATACTCCTTCCATTTCAATATTATCGCTTGCACAGTGCTCCTTGGGATGTTTAAAGCTTGGGAAATCTTTTTGTATCCAAATCCGGCTTTAAACTTCTTCACAACAGTATCTCGGACCTGCCTGGTGTGTTCCTTGTTCTTCATGATGCTCTCTGCGCTTTTAACGGACCTCTGAGACTATCACAGTGCAGGTGCATTTATACAGAGACTTGATTACACACAGGTGGATTGTATTTATCATCATTAGTCATTTAGGTCAACATTGGATCATTCAGAGATCCTCACTGAACTTCTGGAGAGAGTTTGCTGCACTGCAAGTAAAGGGGCTGAATAATTTTGCACGCCCAATTTTTCAGTTTTTGATTTGTTAAAAAAGTTTGAAATATCCAATAAATGTCGTTCCACTTCATGATTGTGTCCCACTTGTTGTTGATTCTTCACAAAAAAATACAGTTTTATATCTTTATGTTTGAAGCCTGAAATGTGGCAAAAGGTCGCAAAGTTCAAGGGGGCCAAATACTTTCGCAAGGCACTGTATAGGTAGGGATAAAGAGTCTAGGCAACAGGATAGATAATAAACAGTAACAGCAGTGTATGTGGCGAGTCAAAACAGTTAGTGCAAAAAGGGTCAATACAGATAGTTAAATAGTTAACCAATAGCTACCAGGACTAACTACTTAGCAGTCTTATGGCTTGGGGGTAGAAGCTGTTCAGGTTCCTGTTTATTCCAGACTCGGTGTACCACTTGGCATGCGGTAGCAGAGAAAACAGTCTACGACTTGGGTGGCTGTAGTGTTTACAAACATTTTTGGGCCTTCCTCTGACACCGCCTGGTGTCAGAGGAAGGCTTCCTGCCAGAGGTCCTGGATTGCAGGGAGCTCGGCCCCGTAAGCACTACCCTCTGTAGCGCCTTACGGTCGGATGCCAAGCAGTTGCCATAACAAACGGTGATCTAGCTAGTCAAGATACTCTCAATGGTGCAGCTGTAGAACTTTGAGGATCTGGAGGCCCATGACAAATATTTTCGGCATCCGGAGGTGTGTGTGGACCATGATAATTCCTTAGTGATGTGGACACCGAGAAACTTGAAGTGCTTGACCTGCTCCACTACAGCACTGTCGATGAGGATGGGGGCGTGCACAGCCTGCCGTATCCTGTAGTCCACGATCATCTCAATGTTGAGGGAGAGGTTGTTGTCCTGGCACCACACTGCCAGGTCTCTGACCTCCTCCCTGTAGGCTGTCTCATCGTCAACGGTGATCAGGCCTACCACTGTTGTGCCGTCTGCAAACTTAATGATGGTGTTGGAGGTGTGCGCAGCCACGGAGTTCTGGGTTTACAGGGAGTGCAGGAGGGGACTAAGCCTGCACCCCTGAGGGGCCCCAGTATTGAGGCTCAGCGTGGCGGATGTATTGTTGCCTACCCTTACCACATGGGGGTGACCGGTCAGGAAGACAAGGATCCAGTTGCAGAGGGAGGTGTTTAATCACAGGGTCCTTAGCTTAGTGATGAGCTCGGAGGGCTAAATGGTGTTGAATGCTGAGATGTAGTCAATGAACAGCATTCTCATGTAGGTGTTCCTTCTTTTCTAGATGGGAAAGGGCAGTGCGAGTGCAATAGAGATTGCGTCATCTGTAGATCTGTTGGGGCGGTATGCAAATTGGAGTGTGTCCAGGTTGTCTGCGATGATAGTGTTGATGTGAGCCAAGACCAGCCTTTCAAAGCATTTCATGGATACAGATGTGAGTGCTATGGGGCGATAGTCCTTTAGACAGGTTACCTTGGCGTTCTTGGGCACAGGGACTATGGTGGTCTGCTTGAAACATGTAGGTATTACAGACTGGGTCAGGGAGAGTTTGAAAATGTCAATGAAGACACTGCCAGCTGTAATCCGTCTGGCCCTGCGGCCTTGTGAATGTTAACCTGTTTACATTTTTACTCAAATCGGCTACAACTGGTGCTCTCATGCATGGTTCAGTGTTGCTAGCCTTGAAGCAGAAGGTATTTCACTAGTCTGGTAGGCTTGCATCACTAGACAGCTCGCGGCTGGATTTCCCTTTGTAATCCGTGACAGTTTGCAAGTCCGTACACATCCGAAGAGCATCAGAGACAGTGTAGTAGGATTCTATCTTGGTCCCGTATTGACACATTGCCTGTTTTGGCGGTTCGTCGGATGGTGCAGAGAGATTTCTTACACAGTTGAAGTCAGAAGTTTACATACACTTTAGCCAAATACATTTAAACTCAGTTTTTCACAATTCCTGACATTTCAAATCAAATCAAATTTACTTGTCACATACACATGGTTAGCAGATGTTAATGCGAGTGTAGCGAAATGCTTGTGCTTCTAGTTCCGACAATGCAGTAATAACCAACAAGTAATCTAACCTAACAATTCCAAAACTACTACCTTATACACACAAGTGTAAAGGGATAAAGAATATGTACATAAAGATATATCAATGAGTGATAGTACAGAACGGCATAGGCAAGATGCAGTAGATGGTATCGAGTACAGTATATACATATGAGATGAGTAATGTAGGGTATGTAAACAAAGTGGCATAGTTTAAAGTGGCTAGTGATACATATATTACATAAAGATGCAGTAGATGATATAGAGTACAGTATATACATTTACATATGACATGAGTAATGTAGGGTATGTAAACATTATTAACTTCATTATTAATATTAACCAGGTGAAATTGTGTCATTTCTCTTGCGTTCATTGCGCGCAGAGTCAGGGTATATGCAACAGTTTGGGCTGCCTGGCTCATTGCGAACTAATTTGCCAGAATGTTGTAATTATGACATACATTGAAGGTTGTGCAATGTAACAAGAATATTTAGACTTAGGGATGCCACCCGTTAGATTAAAAAAAATACTCTCATGTTCTCATGTTAAAAGGAACCACCAACTTTCATATGTTCTCATGTTCTGAGCAAGGAACTTAAACATGAGCTTTTTTACATGGCACACATTTTTACATGGCACATATTACTTTCTTCTCCAACACTTTGTTTTTGCATTATTTAAACCAAATTGAACATGTTTCAGTATTTATTTGAGGCTAAATTGATTTTATTTATGTTTTATATTAAGTTAAAATAAGTGTTAATTCAGTATTGTTGTAATTGTCATTATTACAAATAAAAAAATTGGTATCAATTGGTATCTGCTTTTTTGGTCCTCCAATAATCGGTATTGGTGTTGAAAAATCATAATCGGTCGACCTCTAATTAACACATTTTAATGTTTTACTCACGTCGGCTGCAGTGAAGGAGAGTCGGCAGATTTTGGTTGCTGGCCGTGTCAGTGGCACTGTATTGTCCTCAAAGCGGGCAAAAAAGTTATTTAGTCTGCCTGGGAGCAAGACATCCTGGTCCGAGACGGGGCTGGTTTTCTTTTTGTAATCCTTGATTGACTTTAGACCATGCCACATACCTTTTGTGTCTGAGCCGTTGAATTGTGACACTACTTTGTCTCTATACTGACGCTTAGCTTGTTTGATTGCCTTGCGGAGGGAATAGCTACACTATTTGTATTCGGTCATGTTTCTGGTCACCTTTCCTTGGTTAAAAGCAGTGGTTCGTGCTTTCAATTTCACGCGAAAGCTGCCATCAATCCACGGTTTCTGGTTTGGGAATGTTTTAAACGTTGCTATGGGAACGACATCGTCAATGCACTTTCTAATGAACTCGCTCACCGAATCAGCGTATTCGTCAATGTTGTTGTTGGAAGCAATGCGGAACATATCCCAGTCCACCTGACCGAAGCAGTCTTGAAGCGAGGAATCAGATTGGTCGGACCAGCGTTGAACAGACCTGAGCGCGGGAGCTTCTTGTTTTAGTTTCTGTCTGTATGCAGGGAGCAACAAAATGGAGTCGTGGTCAGCTTTTCTGAAAGGAGGGCGGGGGAGGGCCTTATATGCGTCGCGGAAGTTAGAATAGCAATCCGAGTAAAAATTGCCTGTCTTAGGTCAGTTAGGATAACCACTTTATTTTAAGAATGTGAAATGTCAGAATAATAGTAGAGAGAATGATTTATTTCAGCTTTTGTTTCTTTCATCACATTCTCAGTGGGTCAGAAGTTTACATACACTCAATTAGTATTTGGTAGCATTGCCTTTAAATTGTTTAACTTGGGTCAAACATTTTGAGAAGCCTTCCACAAGCTTCCCACAATAAGTTGGGTGAATTTTGTCCCATTCCTCCTGACGGAGCTGGTGTAACTGAATTAGATTTGTAGGCCTCCTTGCTCGCACACGCTTTTTCAGTTCTGCCCACAAATGTTCTATAGGATTGAGGTCAGGGCTTTGTGATGGCCACTCCAATACCTTAACTTTGTTGTTCTTAAGCCATTTTGCCACAACTTTAGAAGTATGCTTGGGGTCATTGTCCATTTGGAAGACCCATTTGCGACAAGGCATTAACTTTCTGACTGATGTCTTGAGTTGTTACTTCAATATATCCACATACTTTTCCGACCTCATGATGCCATCTACTTTGTGAAGTGCACCAGTCCCCCCTGCAGCAAAGCACCCCCACAACATGATGCTGCTACCCCCGTGCTTCACGGTTGGGATGGTGTTCTTCGACTTGCAAGCGTCCCCCTTTTTCCTCCAAACATAACGATGGTCATTATGGCAGAACAGTTTCATCAGACCAAAGGACATTTCTCCAAAAAGTACAATCTTTGTCCCCATGTGCAGTTGCAAACCGTAGTCTTCAACCCAAGGATGAACCAGACTTGTGGAGGTCTACAATTTTATTTCTGAGGTCTTGGCTGATTTATTTTGATTTTCCCATGATGTCAAGCAAAGAGGCACTGCATTTGAAGGTAGGCCTTGAAATACTTCCACAGGTACAACTCCAATTGACTCGAATGATGTCAATTAGCCTAATAGAAGCTTCTAAAGCCACGACATCATTTTCTGGAAATTTCCAAGCTGTTTAAAGGCACAGTCAACATAGTGTATGTAAACTTCTGACCCACTGGAATTGTGATACAGTAAATAATAAGTTAAATAATCTTTCTGTAAACAATTGTTGGAAAAATTACTTGTGTCATGCACAAAGTAGATGTCCTAACTGACTTGCCAAAACTATAGTTTGTAAATAAGACATTTGTGGAGTGGTTGAAAAACAACTTTTAATGACTCCAACATAAGTGTATGTAAACTTCCGACTTCAACTGTAAACGGAAATATGGACTAGGGAGAGTAACTTAGTGGTGATGTTGTTGTTGCTATTACATTCAGATGATGACTACATTATATTGTAAATAATAAACCAGGGTTTCACAGAGTGCAGAGATATCCTCCTACTCTTCGAATAAGAGACATGAAATAAAAATGTAATTCACAGTAACTGATTCCACAGAAGCGGTAGCTCTTCAGACACAGCTGTGTAACTTCACACTGTAAAGCCAGCAGGCCAGATGTCTGAAAAGAAGGTGAGGGCTGTTGTGAAAAAAATGCACTGATTTCCTTCTGAGAGCTGGAGAGACTATATCTCCATGGCAACCTGCTCCTCAACATTGTCCTCGTAGTCTCTGCTAGTACATTTCTCAACCCTGTTTGATCTCACCTCTAGGGTGTTAGCTCTGGTGCTAATAGGCCTGCTGCTGTTCAGAGATATTTTATCTTCAGAAAGATGGTTCCATGATATTCAGTTACAGTGAAAACGGTGGTAGATCTAGCTCATTCATGGTATGTACTGTACAGTAGTAGTGGAAAGTAGAGAGCCTCAAATAAATAATGAAACATGTTCAATTTGGTTTAAATAATGCAAAAACAAAGTGTTGGAGAAGAAAGTAAAAGTGCAATATGTGCCATGTAAGAAAGCCAGTGTAACAGTATAGCTTCCGTCCCTCTCCTCGCCCCTACCTGGGCTTGAACCAGGAACACATCGACAACAGCCACCCTCGAAGCAGCGTTACCCACGCAGAGCAAGGGGAATAACTCCTGCTAGTCTCAGAGCAAGTGATGTTTGAAACGCTATTAGCGCGCACCCCTCTAACTAGCTAGCCATTTCACATCGGTTACACCAGCCTAATCTCGGGAGTTGATGGGCCCAAACTGTTGCATATACCCTGACTCTGTGTGCAATGAACGCAAGAGAAGTGACACAATTTCAACTGGTTAATATTGCCTGCTAACCTGGATTTATTTTAGCTAAATATGCAGGTTTTAAAATATATACTTCTGTGTATAGATTTTAAGAAAGGAATTGATGTTTATGGTTAGGTACACATTGGAGCAAGGGCAGTCCTTTTTCGCATATACGTACCGCATCGATTATATGCAACGCAGGACACGCTAGATAAACTAGTAATATCATCAACCATGTGTAGTTAACTAGTGATTATGATTGACTGTTTTTTATAAGATAAGTTTAATGCTAGCTAGCAACTTACCTTGGCTTACTGCACTCGCGTAACAGGCAGGCTCCGCATGGAGTGCAATGAGAGGCAGGTGTTTAGAGCGTTGGACTAGTCAACTGTAAGGTTGCAAGATTGAATCCCTGAGCTGACAAGGTAAAAATCTGTCGTTCTGCCCCTGAACAAGGCAGTTAACCCACCGTTCCTAGGCCGTCATTGAAAATAAGTATGTGTTCTTAACTGACTTGCCTAATTTAATAAAGATTAAATAAAGGCGTAAAAAAAATATATATATCATCCAAATCGGTGTCCAAAAATACCGAATTCCGATTAATCGGTCGACCTCTAGTGGAGAGTACTGAGTGTGCTATGGTAATGCAGAAACAGCTGGAGGTTTGAGAAGTGGAGGGGGGTACAGAACAGGTCTAACAGACATCCTGACAGCCTGACCTTTTCTCTATGTAAACAATGTAAAACTAAAGTGATGGGCAACACTTAGATAATAGACAGTAAATACCATTGTTTCACATCAGAATGCGCAGCGGCCATCTGCAACTGCGTGTCCCATTGGAATGACACCATCCAAAGGAAGATATTGCACTACATACTGTAGCATCACAAGGTCACATACAGCACCTCTCTACGGAGACAGTAGGGAATTATTATTTGGTTGAACATGGTGAAACCAATTGTTTCTCATTGTCTTCAACCAGCCCTCATTCCCTAATGAGATTCACCACATGAGAATCCCCAAGTGATTATTCAAGTTCCAATCCTCACCTCCTCCAGTGGAATACAGAGATGTGATCTTATCTTCTTATGGCTGCAGGGGCAGTATTGAGTAGCTTGGATGAAAGGTGCCCAGAGTCAACGGCCTGCTCCTCGGTCCCAGTTGCTAATATATGCATATTATTAGTAATATTGGATAGAAAACACTCTGAAGTTTCTAAAACTGTTTGAATGATGTCTGTGAGTATAACAGAACTCATATGGCAGGCAAAAACCTGAGAAGAAATCCAAACAGGAAGTGGGAAATCTGAGGTTGTCGATTTTCAACCCAGCCCCTATTGAATACACAGTGGTATATGGATAAAGTTGCATTTGTTTTCAGGTGACCCTTCTGGTAAATTCATTTTCGTTCATTGCCAGTTTCTCAGTTGAAAATGGAGTTTGCAATTGTGGAAGAATGTGTATTTCATTAGATTCCCATCATATTGCCAGGATAGAGCAAATGGAGGATTCTTTGCTCAGATGGTGTTTTTAGTATCCATCTTCATTCACCATGTAGCCCACGCCTCTGGAGCAAGAGGCAAGGCAGAGCTGATTTAAATCCCAATGCATTTTTTATGGAAATTCTAATTTAATTAAGAGAAAAATAGGCACAGTTACAATAAAAATGTGATTCATCATCATCCGTCCAGGATATCTGAACAAGTCGTTGGTTTGGTCACAAAAAATGGGTATTGTGATTCACAGCCATGTTGTCTGTATAGTACATGCTGTAGCAGTTCTGCTGTGGTCTGGGTATTGTGATTCACAGCCATGTTGTCTGTATAGTACATGCTGTAGCAGTTCTGCTGTGGTCTTAAACACTGCCAGTTTGAAGTGATATTTCAAGATGTCAAATTAATAGAAAATAGAAACTGTTTTAACATACAGGCAGCAGTGTGATAACAGGAAACACCACTACACAATCAGACATTAACGTCACAAACACCCAATGGAACTCTGAGTGGGTACCGTTGGATTCCTGCAGAAACCGAGATTGGCTGCCCACTGTGGGGGTTTCCCTTTGTAGTCCCTAAACCTGAGGTACCTACGGAGGATTGATACTGACTGGCCACCTTATGCAAAGACAGCCAAAGTATGCACCCCTGCCCGATACATCCTCCGTATCCATAGAAATTCTGTCAGCTAAAAGCCCCTCCATCACACGCAATTGGCAGATAAAAAATAACCAGGATCATTGGCAATTTATCTCCCCATTTCATACAATAATGAGACTTGCTTCAGCATTTTTAAGCATATTACAGACCGCAGGCAGGAACGCAGTGGAAATGAGCTAAATTGATTTTCCCCTCCTACTCTACACCAGTTGAATGCCCTCATCCTGTTCAGCATAACATCATGAAATAAATGTAGAAATTACTGAAGCCATGTGTGTCTGATTGCCGTACTCTGCTGCACTGTGGCATCAGGGTGATACAGTATCTCATTCTGTCTTAATAAGTCTTTGTTCCATTACACAGAGAATACACTGAGTTTTCACATGCATGTATTATTACTGTTCACTGAGCATTGGTTATTGGATATACAGTAGATGAAAAACATATGTATGTTTTACAATAATGACTTCCAGTCAGATTGAATAGCATTGGTTATATATAGCATTCTTATTAAAGGATGTCAGGTCAGAACAAAAGGAATCTCTTGGCGATATAGATCAGTGTCCTGCATCTTAGACAGCCTTTGCTGTGAGCTCTGCTACACACAGGAAACACCATGGCTACACTGACACATAGGGCGACTCTCAATTGTATACTCCATGCGTCCTCTCTCCTAGCTTCCTTCTCAAAACCCATTGGATGAGAAAGTCATTGGTCCCTCCCCTCTGACCTTCTCTAATGGGTTTTGAGAAGGAGGCGAGGAGAGAGAGGATGCGAGGATTATGCAATTGAGATTATCCCCTTGATAATACAATCAACTCTTCCTCTCTCTCAGCTGAGACAAGCTGTCTCAGTCTCAGAACACCTGAACTAAAAGCGTACAGTCTTCCCCTTACTCCTAAGCAGTGTTCGAATACCCATACTAACATACTGTATACTACATACTTAATGAGTATATACTACTTGTTCATTTTTCAGTGTACTGTAAACAAACGGTATCCTTTCAGTTGAGTGTACTAGCGCTTCGCGGGTCTACCGGAAGTAGATGCTGTTGCTATGCAACTTCTTGGTAGTTTGTCAGCATAATAAATTACTAGCTAGAAATCACGAGACTTCATTAACAATGTCCATTGAGAAAGCACAATGCCTATACCACTTCCCTAAGCTAAGAATTACACGAATAATCAAGTCAATAAATGTTTCCTCCATCTGGATTTAAATGTTTCAATATTTGTGTCCATTCCTATGTTAAAACCTATATGGCTCAACTCGGCAAGACAGACATACCATATACAACTATGTAATAGTTAATATACTGGCAAGTTCGATGTATTAGTAGCCAACTAACGTTATGCAGCTAGCTAACATACCGATGTATACAAGCAACTGCTGTAATGATATGCATTTAAAAACATTTTTAAGCTTTATTTAACTAGGCAAGTCAGTTAAGAACAAATTCGTATTTTCAATGACGGCCTAGGAACAGTGGGTTAACTGCCTGTTCAGGGGCAGAACGACAGATTTGCACCTTGCACTTTGGATTCAAAACAGCGTATTTCGCCAAAAGGTGACTAGTTTGCATCCCTGATACTTAGAATTTTGGAGAATGTATCAATATTCAAACACAGCTCTAGTCTTCAACCATCTGGTCTGTCCCATCATTTAGTAAGAACATTGTTGACCTCATGAACCAACATCCCTTTGGTCTTAGACTTCCTTGATTCATGATTTGATTTTATAGAGCACCTTGTAATTAAATGTACAATGTTAAAAATGCAGCACTGTATCAATAGGTTGATGCCTTTCGATGAGGGGATTCAATGTCTGCAATCCATTTGAAAATCAATCCTAAAGTGTGTATGAATACTCGTTAGAGTGAAAATGTCACCACCTTACAAAACAAACCAAAGATCATGGATTTTGAATGGATGATATCTAATAAGATGGATCTTTGCAATGAGTGAAAATGAAGCTGAGTGTTGATTGAGGCTGATGAGAATAAGACGCCTGGCTCTAAACCAATCCTCACCGTCTGTCTTACCAGGAAATAAACTGTAATTAAAGCCTATAGTGGTGACAGGTAGTAATCCGGCCTGGCTCCGGAGTCATTAGGACCAATGTGTGGGCTACAGCCATGAGAAGAGGGAGGGGAGAAGCAGCAGGAGGCACTGGATCTATTTCAGTCTAGAGTTTATACGTTATAGATCATCGCTTCCAGGGAATGTTTTGATGAGTGGTGGGCTCTAGAGGGAATGACGCTTCCAGCCGGTACTACTATGCCCCTCTGAGAAAAGACTGTCTCTCTAGAACAAAAGACAGGAAAGTCAACAGGTGCTACTGTTATTCTATGCTCACAAAGGGCAAGTGTCAAGCAGGTGGTGAATCACTGATAGTTGTTGTCATAACGTTTCCATAAAGATCTAAATTACAGTAATTAATTCATGTTGATATCAATCTAGAACAACAATGTCAGAAAATGATCCACTTGTCTATGCCAGAAAAGGTGTAGCACCCAACTACTGTAGCTCTCAGTGTCTGAAACAGTTTCCAAACGTAGTTCAGAATGTGGACATGCCAACCCATCCACTTCACACCTTTTATAATGTCAAGTAACAGTACCATACAGAAATCCACACATAAACGTTTCTGAAAGGGGAAATAGCGGTGGGGACTTCACTGCAATCTGGTTTAATGAAAAGGCCATTCTCATCCAGAGTGAAGTGCCGAAGATGAAAGACAGATGAGTCTACAAACCAAACAAGGCCATGATACCAAGGTGTAACTGACTGGTGTGCTCCCTTGGTCTTGGTCTGAAGCTCACTATGTGGCCAGCTCATCAACCTGTTAGTGTACATACAGGACAGATAAAGTAAATCATCTTTTATTGTGAACACACATACAGTACAACATTCAGTAGACTTGCCACTCAACACAGCTGGTGATGTCGCGACGATGGAGCTTGTCAGTACACCAGTATGGGATGCATGACACTGGATATTGTCGTAAACCAGAACAAGTTGAGGACATGGTTAATTTGAGAATACAGTATTTTCAGTTCACATGTTATTGCAGGACCAATGATGGAATCCCAATCAACCTCCCACACATTACATGCTGATGAATTTATTGGGTTGCTACGCCAACCAGGGGAAAAACAAGTTTCTACAGAGGGTGGAATCTCCTTCTAATCCTTGACACCAATCAAGCAGTAACACAAAATGCTGCCAATTAGGAAGAATACAAATGTACAAAAGAGCACAAGAAAATGTGTGATGCTACATTCACAGCGAATACATTAAGTTACATAACAACTTTTAATTGACAATCTCAATGCATATTCAGACGTTTCAGACAGAGGTTGAGGGATACAGTATACTGAACAAATGAATCTTAGAGTCAAAGATTGAGACAGATCCTGAAGACAGGCTGTATCGGGTTAGGCTATTACATGTCAGGTAGAGTCAGTAAGGGAATATGTTCTGCTGCTACTGCTGATACAGTAGGAACATTCTCCACAGCTTTTCCCTAGCAGACCCAGACTCCAGCCTGGAACAGAAAGACAGCCTCCATCCAAAAACACTTCAGTCCTGTGGGATCAGCTGCGTTCTAACCACTAAATGCTGTTCCCTGGCAACGACTGGTATAAAGTACACAGTCAAAAACAGCATTCAAAGGAAAGTTACAGTTTGACGAGACTGTTCTCTACAAGCAGAATAAACACAGAACAGACATACATTATTTACATGAAGACGGGCTAAGTGTTCGCAATCAAGTATGACCTTGAAGCTCTTTACCTTCACCGTTATATACTGTACTTTTGTGGTCAACATCTGTTTTTATCCCGTTCTGAAAATCTCAGATGTAAACATGGAACCAGTGAGAAAAGTTTTGTACTGTAAATGTGGTCCCTAGAGCATTTAACATCCCACAATAGCTCTGTAATACTGTTTCCATACTTTACCCTACTTTCCCAATAATCCCCTTCTGACAGCTACGTTCTCTACTGTAGCTACAAGTTAAAATACATGGCTCTCTCAATTCATGTTACTTAGAAAGGCTGGTAAATGAAACATATTTTACCTCAAAGCAAGGCAAACACAATCCCACGTTGTCCCAGATATGATGGCAGATGGGATGTATAATAGAAACCATCTCTTTCTTTTTCAGAGAAGAGGAGGAGAAAAGGAGTCAGGAATAGCAATTACACCGAGGTCAAGCTGTATGTCACTAAATCTACAGCATATGCCGTGCTTATGCAAAACATTTAGCTGTTACAGAGTGACAATGTCATGTAGCATGCTGGCTTCCCATTGGACAGAACCCTTTTGTTGCCATAACACCCCTGCCCTTGTGTCATTTCCCATCAACGTAAGACTATATTCAGTCAAACATATAGTCTTAGGGCATGAAATTAAACTGACTGCCATGAGTTTCAATCAAATCTTTGCTTAGTCAAAAGATGATATCCTAATTCTCATGTCACGTTGTTTTTAAACAAATCCTCTAAATGGGCAGATGGGATTTTCCTCCATGCCCACAACTTGGCATTACTCAGTGTCAAGATTGTGCATGTAATCATTTCATGGGGCCAAAAACACATATATTTAGTGTGAGTTTCCTCTATGACCCAAAAAGCAGACTGTCCCTGAGGGTTAAAGGAAGGCTGTGGGCTTCTTCACTAATAGGTTTTTCTTTCCACAGAGTGGAGATTGTCCTGCAGCTTGTACACATACAGTATCATTACATTTGCTAAACAATCTATGTACATGCAACTATGTAAAGTACTGTACTATGATACCAAAAATGTGTGTACTGTAATGATATGTATAAGACCCAACAGTAATCAAATGTTCCATTGGGCTGAAACTATTTTAGAACGATAGACCACCAGGATTTGGGTGATCGAGGGGCTGTACACACTAAACACAGATATCTAGATGCTGAATTACTATTCCAAACACATCCCCTTAGATAACAACAAAACAGTGGAATGCTAAACGCTATCAACTACACCCCTGGCCAGTTCACCTCTGTTGCCTACAATACAAACAGTTGCTCTAAATGCATCATTCCTGCAATAACAATATGCTACAGACTTAGAACTCTGTCACAATTACACACCAGCACTGTTTCCATAGTTACCCAACGAAACCAAGCATTGTTTCCTCAAGCATTTCAAAACATTTTGATTTGCTTTGTTACACTTAAATGGGAGATTTTCCCAAAAATGTAAGTAGTGCATTTTCACGGATATATTGTAAAATGCCCAAGATAACAGATATACTCCATTGACATGTGATGGTCAGAATATATTATTGCTCCATAATCACATTCAGAAAGATGTACCACAAGATCGATTAAAGACAAATCACAATGAAATACACATAACAGTTTTATCATAACCCACGTGGGAGGGAATAGTCAGGAAGCAGCCTATGGTATCAGTGTGCTTCACTCATACAACAGTGTTTACAGAAGGGGGAAAACAAAGTCCTTAGGTACAATCCATTAACAGAATACTAAAATTATATCAAATGATGGTTGATAAGTATTCTGTTTGGGTCTAGGCCGTTACTCACCAACACAAAGTAATGAAAGAAGAAATCATTATCACTCCTACTGTCCCCTGTCCAACACAAAAAAATCACTCTCATCTTTTAACAAACTGTATTTTACACCCATGTTTGTATTCTGGTATATTTTGCATAATGGTATATACACACTTGGCAGCTTCTATAGAATGAAAAACAGGTTTAAATGCATCCAGTAAACTAATGAGACCTCAAGGGAGAGAGAAAGGAAAGGTACATGTTTATCAGGGACATGTTAGAAGAGACATTCACACACACATGCCACCAACAAGGTACAGAGGCTCGCTGTGAGGAGTGATAACACAGAGGGCAGAGGTCAAACACTTTTACTCAAACCTTCTGCTGCAGAGAACACCACCTGCTGTAACTATATTTCTCCATAATGAATCCCTCTCTCTGTCCATTCCTTCTCGCTTTCCCCACAAATGGATGTATAACCACACAAGCAGCTGTGTAAACACTCCATATGTACTATAAATGGTTGAGAGCTGCAGGCTCTGGTAAACGAGAACAAGCCAGCAGTACTACCAAAGTAACCAGTTAATAGATAAACATGTTATGATTGTCAGATAGGAAGGTGTGCCTCATCCTAGACTTTCAGTGCCCTGTCTGATTCTGTCTTCTTCTAATGTCTGGCTGGGCTCCATTTGGGAGAGATTGGTAGAGCCCACAAAGATGAGCCTACCAGCCAGCAGGGCTGATGGACAGAACAGAAACACAGCTAGTATAAATTAATTGGAGCACTTGCTATTTGTTCTCCTCCTTTTGTCGTGCTCAAAAACCTTTCAGGGCCTGACTAATTGGCGCGCTGAAAGAATGGAAAAATGTGCGTCATTCAAACCCTATTGAAGCAGCTGGCAGCACAGCCTTGTTTTCAGGAACACCGTTTACACAAAGGTTTCAAACAAGCCATAATATTAAATTGCAGCAATAACACCCTGCCCAATGCAAAAGAGCAGCCTACTATTTAGAACCAAATCTCAACTCCCAGCCCTTCCCACCCTGGGCTAAAACAGCTCTTCCCAGACAGATGTACTTTATAAAAATGTATCCAAGACACCCACTGCAATGCCTATGCTGTGCCTTCCGAAGGTATTCACACCCCTTGACTTTCCACAAAATGTTTACAAATTAATTAAAAATGAAAAGCTGAAATGTCTTGAGTCAATAAGTATTCAATCTCTTTCTTAAGGCAAGCCTAAATAAGTTTAGGAGCAAAATGAGCTTAATAAAATGCATGGACTCACTCTGTGTGCAATAATAGTGCCTAATAAGATTTTGGAATGACTACCTCAACTCTGTACCCCACTTACAGTGCTTTCGGAAAGTACTCCTAACCCTAGACTTTTTCCACATTTCGTCACGTTACAGCGTTATTCTTAAATGGATTAAATAAAAAATCCACAGCAATCTATAGACAATACCCCATAATGCGTTTTACAAATATAAAACAGAAATACCTTATCTACATTAGTATTCAGACCCTTTGCAATGAGACTCGAAATTGAACTCCATTGCATCTTGTTTGCATTAATCATTCTTGAGATGTTACTACAACTTGAAGTCCACCTGTGGTAAATTCAATTGATTGAACATGATTTGGAAAGGCACACAGCTGTCTATATAAGGTCCCACAATTGACAGTGCATGTCAGAGCAAAAACCAAGCCATAAGGTCGAAGGAATTTTCCGTAAAGCTCCAAGACAGGATTGCGTCGAGGCACAGATCTGGGGAAGGGTACCAAAAAATGTCTGCAGGATTGAAGGTCCCCAAAAATAGTGGCTTCCATCATTCTTAAATGGAAGAACTTTGGAACCACCAAAACTCTTCCTAGAGCTGGACGCCCAGCCAAACTGAGCAATCGGGGGAGAAGGGCCTTGGTCAGGGAGGTGACCAAGAACCCGATGATCACTCTGACAGAGCTCCAGAGTTCCTCTGTGGAGATGGGAGAACCTTCCAGAAGGACAACCATCTCTGCAGCACTCCACCAATCAGGCCTTTATGGTAGAGTGGTCAGACTGAAGTCACTCTTCAGTAAAAAGGCACATGACAGCCCGCTTGTAGTTTGCCAAAAGGCACCTAAAGACTCTCAGACCATGAGAAACAAGATTCTCTGTTCTGATGAAACCAAGATTCAACTCTTTGGCCTGAATGCCAAGCACCACGTCCGGAGGAAACCTGGCATCATCCCTACGGTGAAGCATGGTGGTGGCAGCATCATGCTGTGGGGATGTTTTTCAGCGTAAGGGAATGGGAGGCTAGTCAGGATCAAGGGAAAGATGAAAAGAGCAAAGTACAGAGAGATCCTTGATGAAAACCTGCTCCAGAGCGCTCAGGACCTCAGACTGGGGTGAAGGTTCACCTTCCAATAGGACAACAACCCTAAGCACACAGACAAGGCAACGGAGGAGTGGCTTTGGGACAAGTCTCTGAATATCCTTGAGTGACCCAGCCAGAGCCCGGACTTGAAACCGATCGAACATCTCTGGAGAGACCTGAAAATAGTGGTGCAGCGTCGCTCCCTATCCAACCTGACAGAGCTTGAAAGGAACTGCAGAGAAGAATGTGAGAAACTCCCCAAATACAGGTTTGCCAAGCTTGTAGTGTCATACTCAAGACTGTAATCGCTGCCAAAGGTGCATCAACAAAGCACTGAGTAAAGGGTCTGAATATTTATGTAAATGTGATATTTCAGTTTTCTTTTTTTATACATTTTTGCTGTGTCATTATGGGTTATTGTGTATAGATTGATGAGGGAAAAAAACAATTGAATCAATTTTAGAATACGGCTGTAATGTAACAAAATGTGGAAAAAGTACAGTACAATAATCTATAAAGGTCCCTCAGTCAAGCATTGAATTTCAAACATAGATTCAACCACAAAGACCAAGGAGTTTTTCCATTGCCTCGCAAATAAGTGCACCTCTAGGTAAAAAAAACAAACAAACACTGAATATCCTTTTGAGCATGGTGAAGTTATTAATTACACATCTAGTTTAATAGTTGTGATAGGAGAAAACTGAGGATGGATCAACAACACTGTAGATACTTGCAATACTAACCTATATGACAGAGTGAAAATAAGGAAGTTTTTATATATATAAAAAAATGCATCCTGTTTACAAAACCTGTAGAAAATGTGGCAAAAAAAACTGAACTTTATGTCCTAAATGCAAAGCATTATGTTTTGGGCAAATCCAATACAACACATCTCTGAGTACCAGTCCTTGTATTTTCAAGCATTTTTGTGGCTGTATCTTTTTATGGGTATGCTTGTCATCAGCAAGGACTAGGGAGTTTTTTGGGATAAAAATAAACAGAATAGAGATATGCACAGGCAAAATCCTAGAGGAAAACCTAGTTCAGTCTGCATTCCAACAGACACAGATAAATTCACCTTTCAGCAGGACAATAACCTAAAACGCAAGGCCAAATCTACATTGGAGTTTCTTCCCAAGACGGCATTAAATGTTCCTGAGTAGCCTAGTTCCAGTTCTGACTTAAATCGGCATAAAAATATGGCAAGACAGGGGCCTCCCGGGTGGCGCAGTGGTTAAGGGCGCTGTACTGCAGCGCCAGCTGTGCCATCAGAGTCCCTGGGTTCGCGCCCAGGCTCTGTCGCAACCGGCCACGACCGGGAGGTCCGTGGGGCGACGCACAATTGGCCTAGCGTCGCCTGGGTTAGGGAGGGCTTGGTCGGTAGGGGTGTCCTTGTCTCATCGCGCACCAGCGACTCCTGTGGCGGGCTGGGCGCAGTGTGCGCTAACCAAGGTAGCCAGGTGCGGCTGGCTTCCGGGTTGGATGCGCGCTGTGTTAAGAAGCAGTGTGGCTTGGTTGGGTTGTGTATCGAAAGGCATGACTTTCAACCGTCGTCTCTCCCGAGCCCGTACGGGAGTTGTAGCGATGAGACAAGATAGTAGCTACTACAACAATTGGATACCACGAAATTGGGGAGAAAAAGGGCTAAAATTCAAAAATAAAACCTGAAAATGGCTGTCAATGACCAACTTGACAGAGCTTGAATAATTGTTTTAATAATGTGCAAATATTGTACAATCCAGGTGTGCAAAGCTTTTAGAGACTTACCCAGAAAGGCGAACATCTGTAATCTCTGCCACAAGAGATTCTAACATGTATTGACTCAGGGGTGTGAATACTTAGAAATTAGACATTTCTGTATTAAATGTTCAATAAATGTGCAAAAATGTATAAAAACACGTGTTCACTTTGTCATTATGGGGTATTGTGTGTCAAATGTTGAATTCAGGTTGTAACACAACAAAATGTGGAATAAGCAAAGAGGTATGAATACTTTCTGGAGGCACTGTATAGCGGAACATTGTAATAGTTTAGTTTTAAAGTGTAATCATTGTGGAAAAGAATTACCTGTTGACCTCACATTGCTCAACATAAAAACAAACAGGCTCATTAAATCGTATGGTAGAGCACTGTTTGACGGTAGAGCAGTGTTTGAAGAGCAAACAATGATTATGTGGCACTCTCTTCTACCACTGATAGGCGGAATCAAACCATCAAATATAAATCTAGTGTAATCTACAGGATTTAAAACTGTATATACAATACCAGTCAAATGTTTGGACACACCTACTCATTCCAGTTTTTTTTTTTTATATTTTTTTTTTTACAACTTTCTATATTGTAGAATAATAGAAAGAAGAAGAAGAAGAAGAAATAACTATGAAATAACACATATGGAATCATTTTTCCTTCCTAGTGCGTTTGTGCCAATCAGTTGTGTTGTGACAAGGTATGGGTGGTATACAGAAGACAGCCCTACTTGGTAAAAGACCAAGTCAATATTATGGCAAGAACAGCTCAAATAAGCAAAGAGAAACGGCAGTCCATCATTACTTTAAGACATGAAGGTCAGTCAATTCAGAAAATGTCAAGAACTTTGAACGTTTCTTCAAGTGCAGTCGCAAAAAACATCAAGCACTATGATGAACCTGGCTCTCATGAGGATCTCCACAGGAAAGGAAGACCCAGAGTGACTTCTGCTGTAGAGGATAAGTTAAATGAGTTAAATGCACCTCAGATTGCAGCCCAAATAAATGCTTCATAGAGTTCAAGAAACAGACACATCTCAACATCAACTGTTCAGAGGAGACTGCGTGAAATCAGACCTTCATGGTCGAATTGCTGCAAAGAAACCACTACTAAAGGACACCAATAAGAAGAAGTGACTTGCTTGGGTCAAGAAACACAAGCAATGGACATTAGACCGCTGTGTCTTTGTGAGACACAGAGTAGGTGAACGGATGATCTCCACATGTTTGGTTCCCACCGTAAAGCATGGAAGAGGTGGTGTGATGGTGCTTTGCTGGTGACACTGATTTATTTAGAATTCAAGGCACACTTAACCAGCATGGCTACCACAACATTCTTCAGCAATACGCCATCCCATCCCATCTGGTTTGCGCTTAGTGGGACTATTGTTTTTTTTTCAACAGGTCAATGACACAAAACACACCTCCAGGCTGTGTAAGGGCAAGAAGGAGAATGATGCCAATATGCTAGATGTAGTTTGAAGAGAGCAGAGTTGGAGAGACTTGCACTTTCTCTTGAGCTATATGTATAGCCTATCTTTTAGGAGTGGGTGATTTTCAGACAGAATAATTGTTGATCAATATTTAGGCCTATTTCTAAGCAATGTAGTAAACTATAGTGTAATCATAGGCCTGTTTAGGAAGTACATTTCCTTGGAAAGATAACCTGTCCCGTGCTTCTCCCCGCCCATGTATACATTGGCTATAGCCTACTCTATTTAATTGAGAACACACGCGCACCTGATCTCACAGGTATGGCTACTGAACTGGAGGCAGCAAGAGTGATGACAGTGACACCTGCTACGGTTTGCATAGGCCTATAGGATATAGCCTACTGTTTTGCAGTCAGAGACAAATACATGGGTAATCCATACTTATTGAAAATGAAAAGGTGCAAGCTCTCACCATAGTAGCCTAACCTATGTGCATTGTGCGTTTTCCTTTGCAATCATGATTAAAACATTTTGATTGCACTTCGACTCACATTGGTTGAGCGCCCTCCACTTCTTTTCATTATTACTATTTATTTAGACACTGTAGTAAACTACAGTCTAATTATATTTAAGATCATTTCATATTCAAGTTAACTGCCACGTGATTCTCCGCCCATGTAGACAGCCTACTCTATATCAATGAGACCACACATACTAGACGCACTTGAACTCACGCCCAAGGGCATGATACACTAGCACAGGATGCCGCATGGTGAAACGCTGCTTCCCATGCATTTCAATGGAAGGAAAGTGGTGAGAAGCGGAGAGGGCGGGGATCTTTGGGCAGTGTGATGGGGGCGTGGTAGGCGGTGAAAAATTTAAACTTTTCCCAACTTTATGCAAATCACCAGCGGACCGCTGGGCGATGACCAATCATATCGAATGTTTCCCATGACGAATTTGATGCTATGTGGCCCAAGGCTGGAGACTTTCTTCAGCAAAGATACCAACACATCTTGACCACCAAAGTCCAATTGATGTCACAATGCTGTCCAGTACTTTAAACATATTGTCCTGGTCCTATTGTCCTGGTTTCCAGTGGTTTGCAGAAGAGGATGTCTTTTTTAATTGACCCCCAAAAATCGTAACGGACATATACCAGGAGCTGTGCCAGGCTCGCCACCTCTGACTCATCCAGCTGTAAAGCATAGAATTCACTGGCTTGTATGTGAAGCTGTAATTGTTTCAAAACATCTCCTGCCATGTCACTGACGCATCGTGAAACAGTGTTTTTTGATGAAGGCATTGTCTGTATAGGCCTTTTCCCTCAGCATTATCCCAGCCATATCCGTGACAGCAGGAAGAATGAAGTCCTCCACAATTAGTATGGGGCTTGCCTGTCCTAGCCACTTGGTTACTCACCATATCAGACGCTTCTAGCCCCTTCTTATTAAATGGTATCTGTTGCTTTTATACATTTCTTACTACTCGAAAGTCATCTTAATTCTGTCAAAAAACCTCCTGTGGCTTATTTTTCAAATTGGCAGGTTTTGTTTCTAAATGTCTGTGCAAGAGTGAAGTTTCCATCGTGTTGTGAAATAGTACTTTGCACATAACACACTGTGGCTGAGGAAAGGCACTACTCCCAATATAAGTGAACCCCAAATGTAGTTATCATCATATTCCCACTGGCTCCAGGTCATCTACAAGACCCTGCTAGGTAAAGTCCCCCCTTATCTCAGCTCACTGGTCACCATAGCAGCACCCACCTGTAGCACGCGCTCCAGCAGGTATATCTCTCTGGTCACCCCCAAAACCAATTCTTCCTTTGGCCGCCTCTCCTTCCAGTTCTCTGCTGCCAATGACTGGAACGAACTAGAAAAATCTCTGAAACTGGAAACACTTATCTCCCTCACTAGCTTTAAGCACCAGCTGTCAGAGCAGCTCACAGATTACTGCACAAAGGCCATCTATAATTTAGCCCAAACAACTGCCTCTCCCCCTACTGTATTTATTTATTTTGCGCCTATCTCTACTTAGCACCTATGACTTACTTTGCACGTTGTATGTGCGAACTGCTTTGCTTTATCTTGGCCAGGTCGCAATTGTAAATGAGAACTTGTTCTCAACTTGCCTACCTGGTCAAATAAAGGTCAAATAAATAAATACAAAATATTTGTGCTTCTTCGATGGTCCAACGTCTGTTGTTCGGTGCTTTCCCGGGTAAGGGAGCAGTAGCTCTTCGGCTGCATCAGTGTCCATGCTAGCTGGGCTAACAACAAATGTAGAATTACTGATTGCATTAGCATTGGATGTGCTCGTGGAAGCAGAACAACTTGTGTCATCAACAGGTGCAGGTGTAGTACTGCTGGGAGTATCAGTACTACCAGTAGAGTAGGTATGTGTCTCTATGGCTTTACTTTTAACCATTTATCAATTTTTGAGCAAACGGAATGAGCAGCAGTTACGTTTGGATACATACGGACTGTTAGTGGAATTCCCGCAAGAGAGTAACGGTTAATGTGATTGGATGTTATTATTTGACAAGTCTACCTGTATTTGACAATGTGTTGTTATTTCGCTGAACAGTAGATGGTTTAATTTTATTTTTGGCAGTGAAGTGAAGGCTACTCAGGTGAGAAAAAAACCTCAGCCAAATGTACAGACCGTTGGAAATTATAAATGGACTGTTTGATAATGTGAAGAAATTATTATTTCTTTGTTTAAATGTGATTTGGAGTACCCCCAAAGGCATTGCGCATACCCCAGTTTGGGAATACCTGTCTTAGCAGGATCAGATGGTGACAGCGGTCCCAGCAGGGTCAGACAGCCAGAGAAGACCAGTCTACGGAGCTCAGGTGAATTTTGCAGTATATTCAGTGAATTATACAAAAGTTGCATCTTGAGTTGATGGGTAGACCAACAGTAGCTACATGACAGCACCTTAAGTTTAGAGCTACAGTCTGGGATCTGGGAATAATGGTCATTTCAATTATTGAACCATTGATTCAATTCTTGGATAATATAATGTATAAATGTACACCAAGGTAATTCTTTGTCATGCCACATTTTAGGAGGATTAGATGGTGACAGGGGTCTCAGCAGAGTCAGGCAGCCAGAAAAGACCAGTCTGTGATGGAGGTGAGGTGAATTTTTGCAGATACAACACTTTGTTCCCTCTGTGCAGTTAACACTGGACAAGCCAGATGCTATTTTAAGGCAGTCTGACAAACCTCCAAAGTTGATTTCCAAACTGTATCAAGGGTTGGTAGTCGTTTCCCAATGACACAAAATATGTAAAACAAAAATGCGAGGAAGACCTGTGAGACACTATTGATGATGATGAATGGATACATATGTTAGAATGCCCAGTCATATTCATATAATTTCAGACATAAATTACTGCTGTTTAAGACGATCCATAGAACGTACTATATTCCAGTGAATCTGTATATCATGCATTCAGTAATGTGAAGTCTTGTGAAGGCTGGATGAATTCTGGCAAAGAGTATGAGTCTTTTATCTCAGCATGTCTACAGATTCTCCCTGTTTTTGTTTGCTTGGAAATGTTGATACTGGAGACTTATCAGAAGAAACTGTGTAACTTAGCTTTTATAGTGGCTAATAAATTCATTCCTATTAATTGGAAGGTTGGTTATCCTCCCAGAATATATGGAAGCAATTTCAAGTTATGTACACTGTATCACTATATTTGTTTTAAGATTAAGGGTATCCTGTGCAACATTCACAAGGTCTGGATTTCTTAAATGGAATCGTACTAACGTACCTAAGTAAAAATACTCGAAAGTACTACTTAAGTAGTTGTACTTTTTACCCCATACATGTTCCTTGACTTTCAAAAGTACTTGTAACATTTTGAATGCTTATCATGACAGGAACATTTTATAATTCACACACTTATCAAGAGAACATCCCTGGTCATCCTTGCTGCCTCTGAACTGGCAGACTCACTAAACACATGCTTAGTTTGTAAATGACGTCTGAGTGTTGGAGCATGCTCCTGGCTGTCTGTAAATTTAGAAAACAAGAAAATGATGCCGCCTGGTTTGCTTTATACAAGGAACTTGAAATTAACTATACTTTTACTTTTGATACTTAAGTATATTTAAAACTAAATACTTTTAGACTTTTACTAAAGTAGTATTTTAGTGGGTGACTTTTACTTGAGCCATTTTCTATCAAGGTATCTTTACATTTACTCAAGCATGACGATTGGGTACTTTTTCCATCACTGTATGGAATACTGTACAACAAAAGGAGTCTGTATTGAAAACATTCCCACGTCAGGGAAGATCTAGGCAATCCCTAGCAGCTGGGCTGCACAGTTCTGGCCCTGGGGGTCTGCTGTACTGTTGTCACTCTGGCCTTGGCCTAACACACCTGAAACCAATAATGAATGTTTCACTAAGACCATAAAGCTGAGTGGTGTGTGCTGGATTGGGGCGCTACAAGGCCGTGGACTCTTAGGGGCAGGACAGGGTGACCCAGCTATTTGTGTGTAAGTAAAAAGGGCTCTACAGTACTATTAGACCTATGATATGAAATAAATGGAGGGTGTACAGTTTGTGTGTGTTAATGTGTATGTGAGTTTTCATTCAACTTTTGTTTTCCAAACCATTCCCTTGAGACAAAAAAAAGATGGGAAGGAAGTTGGGGAGAGAGTTGAGTTATTGACTAGACTGGTGGGGGTCGGGCGTGTAGGCGGCTCGGGTTGGCTGGGCGGTCTGAAATTTTTATGTACCTTAGAGGTTGTCTTAAAGATAGTCAAAAGTTGTCTTTGTACTTTATTTGTAAGAGTGGTTCATTGGTTAAGCTATTGGTTAAAGGTGCATCATGGATCTAGTTCAGTCTTATTAATTACTAAAACGCTTGATGACTGTGGGAATTTTTGCTTCTTTTTTGTTGTTCTATATAGAGACGGCTAGAAGGGCCATTGATCATATTAGATTGTGTAGTAATGCAGGAAATGTGCTTTCGATGCCCCAAAAAATGGGAGGGCCCCCTGACAAATTATGTCCCCCTCTGCAACTATCACAGCTGTGGGGATTTAATAATTCATAATCAATCGATCAACAATATAAAAATAATCTTAGCAAAAATGTTTATTTTAAAATTACAATATGTAGAAACTATGAGAATATAAATATTAATAACTTTTGTGAAACATCCCAGCACAGTTGAAAAATATATGGCAAATAGAAATCCAAACTGGATCATGTTCAGAGATAGATGGGAGGGGTTGAGTGGAGTTGAAGGATGGGACTAAAACAAAAAAGATAACCATTGTGAAATATACTGTGTCCTTGGAATGTATAATCTGGAAGTAGAAGCCTCAATGTTGTTGTCCATTAGTTTACACCAATTAGGGGAGGGATGATAGGGTTCGGGGGAAAATAATAAAGGAATATATATATTTACAAAAAAGATAGGGACAGGAAATGATGCAGACAATTACATTGATGGAAGCCACAATGTATCTGCAATATTAAAACTGACGCCACTTCTAAAACCAAAGTTGTGCCCCTGATAAACACAGATATTAAAAGGTTTTCCAAAATGTTGTTGTTCTGTCTCGAGCCTTACTTACCCAAAATGGTCATCAAGGATCAAAACAGGTTAGTAAAAAAAATGTATCCTCGTAAACCTCCGTCAACTATTACGTATTTTAGATGCTTCATCAGAAACAACAGCTACTTGGACTATATCTTCCGATGCAGAAAAAGCTCTTGATAAACTAGAACGGTCATATCCCTAGTCTGTCTTAGAACATATGGTGGCAATTTCATTAATATGATTAACATTCTATATGCCAATCCCTCAGACATAGTTGTAACAGGCAATATCTGTTCTGCGCCATTCAGAATCACTAGAGGAAGCAGACAAGGTGACCCAATTTCCCCTTTGCTATTCTTATTGATGAACCCCTGGCTCAGGCAACTCATCAAGGAAATAACACAAACTTCCCTAAACTCTACTGATCACTTCATCTCATTAGAGAGACAATATTTTACTATATCTAGACAATGTACTTGAATCGCTCCCAAACGCATTGAAGATCATAGATAAATTCAGCTTCATCTCAAGTTATAAAATGAATCTTCTCAAGCGCCCGATGGACAACTAGTTTTCCATTTTAAATATATAGGAATCGATACATTTCTTTCCTTAGAGAAAACCTTTGCCAGAAACTTCAACAGAACGCTCAAATCAATTAAACCTGACCTCAGTAGATGGAATAATATCCCAGTTGCTTTAAGCGGCAGAATATCTATTGTCAAAATTAATACATTGCAACGGCTGAATTTCTGTAGTTCAACGCTTCCCATGGCTCGCCCTTCTGGCTATTGGGATCAAATTAATAGTTTCAAAGATAAAAAGATTTCACAGATAAAACTAACACATTTACAAAGAGGGAACGACATAGGACTATCCTTTAAATTGCATTTCCAGGCACTATCATTTCACCCCATAATAAATTGGCTTAGACATGATTATTCTGCCCCCTGGCTGAGTATAGAGAGAAATATGGTGTTCCCTATTACTTTGGAAGAAGTGCTCTTCATTGATATATCCCTTGAACAATGTAAACCACGCTTGGGTACTATTATTGCTCACAATTTTGATTTGGCACAAAATGTAAAAACAATGCAACTGGGAATCAAAATGGCATGCCCATACACAAGAGTTTCACAAAAAATGCCTTGCGATCTGGAGGGCGTACTTTTGCATCCCCCCAATGTGGAATCCGTATCCTTACCGATATCATGGACGGTAATGGTTTGAGAACATTCCAAGATTGGAAACATACAGACATATCACCAAACAACTCCTTTTTTCTATACCTACAAACTTAGGTCAGCTGTACTGACTCTCTGTAGACAGAAGTCATACATTTACAATGGACAATACAGGGGGTCAAACAATGTTTTCAGAGATTAGCAAAATCAATAGGTGGAAGATGAGGTGGAAAGAGACATTTCTGAGAACGTGTGATCTTGAAAACTGAAATAACCTTGGGTTGATGCTGAGCGCTGGTGACTAGAAATAGTCTGTTGGTTTCAAAATGAAGCATGATGGCGTGCATAGAACATTGGCAACTCTGGATGAATACATAACAAAACTCCAGAAAGGAATTTAAAATGTTCTTGTAGTCTCACCAACATACAAATGGCTGTTAAATGCTCATTTCCTATCTAGGAGAGAAAATATGGCAACAATACAGTATGCTCCGCATGACAACGCCAATGACCAATTTAGCCTTGATTAACCACTATCAGAAGCCCCTCCATTATGTCTCATCCAGTGACTGTCAATGTGATTGACAGGCGTGTGATTGAATGCAGGAGAAGTGTGATGGTGGGGCAATGAGTGGGCCCAGACCTGATCACTGTAGGGGCACATCCACTGACAGATGTAGGATCTTCATTGGAGCCAGTTTGCTACAGCAGTACAAAATCATGCAGCAGCAGGAAATGTGAAGGAAAATCAAACCTGAAATTTCAAAATGGATATTACAAACTTAAAATAAAATACAAGTTTAAAATGTCCTGCATTGTAGGAAAGTTCCCCTGCAACAGGGTGATCAAATTACGGTCTCTCCTCAATCATGGTTCAGTATCATGGTTTTACCTACTGAAGCCTGAGTTAGTCTAAACATAATTAATTCAATCTCTTCTGGGTTGGGGCTAGGTAATTACATGCTAGGTGATCATGTTTTGTGGTGCTGTTTGAACTTTATCATTTCCATTCATTAAGGAGTAATATTCGCTCTCTTTTTAATAGACGGACTGTTTATGAACTATTTTTAGCTCTTGTGACAGTTTGTGGAGTTTAGATCAGCGGTTCTCAACTGGTGGAACGCAACCCAAAATTATAAACATGTCCTATTGCTGCAGGAATATTTTCCCAGATTTGGGTCGCGGGTTAGAGTAAAACATTTCAACCTGAACTTAAACAACTAAAACCGGGTAGAAAGTGTGTAGAAATTATAATTAAATCATTTAAATCGCTGAACTATTTTTCTTCAACACAGTATTTTTTTTTTATATAAACCTATTAGCAGCACTATTTTGCAGACTTGGTTGATTTTGTAGTCTCAAACCAGTGATGACATTATTGTGCAAAATTGTACTAGAGACCTATAAGACTATTTATATAAAAGCAGCACACCCTGGCCCCGACACCCTCAAAATCCAGCCTAAACCTATGACTGCCCCACGAACCAGAGTGATACCCATTCAAAACTCCAGTTAGTGTGCTAGCTGTGGAAATGTCAGTCATGACTAATTCCTGTGAAGTAGCATGGCTGAGTAGCCAGAGTAAGAGACATGGGGCCCGATGGAAGAGACAGTTATACCAGCTGATTCCATTATGAGAGAGGGCTCAACTCATCCAGACAGTGACACCGTGCACATGGAGTTCGATCATACATACAGTTCTCTCTGTCTGGAACTGAGCTGTGGGGTTTGTGTTGTCTAAAGTCAAGCTGAAGGTGTATTCTCTTAGTATGATATAGCAAGACCTAGTACCCATAGAAAAGCCACCCACAACGCTGAATGCCATTGAATATTCTACCTCTGTATGCAATAAGCACAGTGATTGTATGTTATGTACACCCCCACTCCGGAGAACATGAGAGCAAGTGAGTCAGAGAAAATTCCTTAAAGCTAGAATCCTTAATTGAAAAAAATAAAGCAGCCACTCATTCTCTAGATGGGTCTGGAGAAATGTAGCCACACTCAAATTCATAGACAGCGCAATGGATGCGAGGACTAACCATCCATATCATCAGAATGTATTTTATCCTTAGTTGGTACAGACATCCCCAAGAAACCATGATGCCTGGCAGAGCAAAATGTTTATGTTGCCAAAATAAGCTAATGATCAAATGGGAGAAGGAGATATTCTCATTGATCATGATGGTTGGAAGTCAAAATTAGCGGTCAAAGTGTCTGTCCCGCAATCTGATAGCTGAGCGGTGATGGTTGTTGCTAGGGTCGAGTGATTAATTACACAAAGCAGATCAAAGATTAATCTGATGGATTTCTCACTCTATGCAAATGAACAAGAAACCACGAAAACAAGAGAGCCTCAGAAATGGCCTGATATCCAGATGATTGCGAAAAAGGGGTTTTAATCGCAGTATCCCCCAAAGGCTCATTTGTATAACTGGATAAGTAAATAACCAAAACGGCAAAGAATTGAACATTACTAGGCCAGATGAAGCAGTATAACATTCTTCCTACACAGAACAGTTGGTTGTAATCTTGAACCCCTTATTGAAAATGAAATGCAATCCCTGTGTGTGTGTGTGTGGCGGGGGGGGGGGTAAATTGGGTTCAGAATTGCTCATTAAGTGTTGTAAATCCTTCCTCTAATCATATCAGGCAGAGGCTTTATATCTTTAGTGTTTAGGGAACATTCTCTCATGTTTATTCAAGAAACACACTGCATATTGACAGCATTCGATAGCCGAACTTAATTAAGTTCAAAGGCACAGCGGAGAATAAAGCCTGTTTCTCGAAGCAAACAGTGCTTATCGTGCCAATAACGAAAGTTAGGAAACATCACCTGTTTATAATAAGTCATAATCCTTTTAAATTCTATATATGAACAATTGGAAATAGCTTGGGGATTTGGAAGACAAATGGCAGTGATCTGTTATCAATTCTGATTTCAATTGTATTCTGAATAAGTAACTGTTTGGGAGAAGTATAGAGACTTCCACAACACAGTCAGAGAGCAGTATAATAGCAAAGTCAATCTATTTCTATCACATGTACTACAACTAAACAAACCAATCAATAGACATTCACACAGAACCTTCCAAAGACAGCTTCACTTAAAATCTCTGTTCGGCCAATTACAATCTCTCAAATATCCAGTTTACTTCAACAGACCAGACGTGTCCATCAAACCCTTCCTACTTTCTCAGATAAATTATAATTATCCAAAGTGGAGACTCTGTATGTTTATGACATCATGGATTGGTGCTGGATTGGCCACCCAGCACCAGGGTTGGGTAAACTATTAACCAGGCAGTAGTAAATCTTAGTAATCACTGGGTTGTTTAAACAGAACAAAGTCCAAATCACAAGTGGTATTTCTACAGCAGCGTGCCACAGGGCCAAAGGCCTGCCTCACCCTCACCAGTTACCACCATCAGTATGTCAGTATGGTGTTTGTCAGAGGTTCTCTGGGCGGTCCCTGGATGGCTGCTCTGGATTGGGGTCTTACTGCCCGTCATTCTGCTGCTGATGCAGATCATTGTTTACCTGAACTGGAAGGTACTTATTCAACTGCACTCTGCTCGGGTCTGTAATAATAGTTAACAAATTAGTGATTTTGGATAATGTCAGTGATCTAAAAATAGACAATATACAATTACATGATTTAAAGCTAGTCAATATCTGTAACATCTTACTTGTAGCATACCGTTACTGGACAACCAGCCTGTGTAAACCTGGTAGGATTTGACTTGCTGCATATTACTGAATTACAGCTGCATTAGCATAGAAACAGTCCTACTTTTCAAACATACAAAAACATAATTTTGAGAAATTTTCCCATCTGAGAGAACTAAGTCTTTAGAAAGTGGCTTAGTGTGGAGCTGGCCTTAAAGGCTCAGCCACCTGTCGATACTTTCTCCATTTCATTATTGATGGTATTACTGATGGAGTTCTGCCTCTCAGCAGGGCTCAGACCTCACAGCTTTCAAACATTGCAGTTTACAAACTGTTGGAATGCAGAGACAATGTGCATATTTTATTACTAAAATAATTGTTTATTGTACCATCAGTATTCAATTATTTCTAAGAATTGTTCAAGTTCTTTTCAGACTATTGCCTATGGTTGACAGGTCCCAGAAGTCCACAATGAGCTTCTGTAAAAAGATCTGAGCCTTTTCTAAAGCAATGAAAACTTTTGAGGATGGTCTGTTTTTTTGTGGTTCAACAGGAAGCAAGCAAGAACTCAAAGATATTTGGCTGCTGAAGGGTGTTGTGTAAAAAGAAACCAAAGTCATCCAATTAGAGAATAACAAATGTTTATTTCAGTGTTACACAGAGGGTTAGGTGGCTGTGGTGGAGAGGGGGAAAACCATTTTCAAGCTGCTGAATATCTAAGATGATCTGCTATACACATGGTCCAAAGAACTAATTGATGCCGTCATTGGACTTGGTGGGGTTGGTCAGACTGCAGAGAGCACTAGGCATGAGGCAGCCATCTCTTTAATCTACAGGTAAAATATTAAAATGGTGGCAACTGTGTTTCTTTTAGCTGTCAAAAAACCTCTGAAATATATTAAAAATATATTTTTTAAAAAAAGGGGCAAACACACCTCATCAACATCTACAGTAAATCAGTTTACAGATAAATACACTAAAAAAAAAGTTTAAAAGACCAACAAAAAAAAATCTACAAATATATTTAGGATTAATGATGCCAGAAAGTCACAGAAAACAAAAAGTGTCCAAGCTTTTTATTTTTTGCTTTTTATTTTTTAACAGTTTTTTTTCTGAGTGAGGTATTGGAAAAGCACCTGCACTTTAATGGAATGCTTCAGTTTTGAATGCATAGAGAAGAACATGTGTTGGCACTGTATTGCAATGTACAAAATGACACAGTGCTTCACCCTTTGCTGGTCCCTTGGAAACTCACCCAATTAAATTAATTTGCTGTTCTTCTGCCCCCCCCCCCACCCAAAAAAAACATAAACATCTGATAAACATCTGGCTCTAAGAACATAGAACAAGACTAGGTCCAAAGCTAATATCCACCTAGTCTTACTTCATGTCCACATACAGATGCAAGAATCCAGGAAGCTAGATATTGAAATGTCCTTTCTCATAACACCAGCTGTCTGTACATACTAGGAATGTGAATACTGCGCAACAATAAAAATTACCACTTGATAAATCCTATCTGGTTTTAACAATGATAGCCATTTTTTTCTTATTTTAGCAAAAAACACATAAGAATAAAAACGCACTACAAACATTAGCTAAGTGGTTCTCTTCGGAGTGATAAAAAAAGGAAGGCGTGCGATGAAACAGACACATAGGAGTTCAGCCTCTGGGTTGTCTTCACCTTGTCTTCTCACCAGGTTGACTCTCAGTTTGGGAGATGACAGGAGTTTCTCAAACATCCATGTATGAACTTCACAGGCTCTTCAGCTCTGTGAAAGACAAGGAGAGAGGGATGAATATTATATTTAACATGAATGAGTCTAACACCAACTGGAGTCATTTAAAGAGGTGTCTAGAGCTCTATTCGATATAACCTAAAATAGCTTGGTATGGTAATGCCACTGCCTTGCACTGATTAACAGTGATTATACAGTTGATCATATCTACTATTTTCTAATTTAATTAGGAAGAATTCATCTGCTTCACTGAAAGTGGCCAAATCCTGAGCTTTAGTGCTAATAGGGCATAAATTGGATTTTCATTAGATACTTGCCTACTGGGATTTAAAGCCACCATCTCCTTGGGGCAAACCCAAACCAGCTAGTACTCCATCGCCTGCTTCAAAGTCTTTTGATGAGAGAGGTATCTCTCACGTCATGCCAGGTAGGTAGAGAGGAGGGAGACTATAGCGAGACAAAAGCACTTGATGATCTGACAACAGCTGCCGCAGCATTCTCACAGAAGGTTACACATGCTGCTTCACCAATCAAAGTGTTACTCTATTCTCAGCAACCACCGCAGTCTTGCTCATTTCCCCCCCAATTCAGCAGAACTGGAGAGGCATGACAGAACTAAACACTTGAGCTGGGCTGGCTGGGGCTCTATCTGGGCCACCTCTGAAGTGGAAATAAATTGACTACTTTTATCAGTCCCACTTTCCTGTTGGCAGTTATTGCGTTGCTGAAGTGCAGAGCAGGCTCTGCATGGAGATGGATTGTAAACCAAAGCTTTACTGTAATGTAAACAAATCGCTGTGCATCAGACAACTGGCATGATGAGCTGTCTGAACTTGCCAAACGACCCGAGGATATACCGCTATATGGACAGGGTGGATGAGCTAGTTTATACAGAGTAATACCAAAGTAATGAAGGCATATGATCCACCCAGCACCCATGGATTCACTGTCCCAATCAATTGGCTCAGAGCCTCTGCTTTGCTGTGGGTACATTTTATCCTTTTGTATGGACCCACGTCTGACTCATTTTTGATGAGCCAGATACTGCTTTGTGACTGAAGTAATTCAGGTGTTTTCAAAACAATTCTCTGGGCGTGATCCAAGCTTTTTGAGACCTCAATGGATTATAATGGTTCCAATGGTTGACAAAGTCGAGTAACTGATGAGAGAGCTATTGTAAAGGTCTTTCAAGCTAACAACCTACAGGGAATATTTGTTTCCTCCTCCCTTACACCAATTAATTAGCATAGTCATTAATCTGCTGTTCCAATGTGTATGAAGTGTCATAATGTCTGGTGGAGTGTGGTGCCATAGTCTGCCAGCACTGTGCATGTTAGAATACAGACAGTGATGTCACAAGGTTAGCAAAGCAAGTAAAACAAAAACATTTTGCTCAGACAAAATGATACATCTGCAGATGTTTGGTTCTGACATTTTGTATGAATTGTGACATTTCATCCCAAAATAGCTCAGTCAAATGCAGACAGAGCAACCGGGGAGTTAACAGAGAAGATGAAGAACTCAAAGACAAAGACAAGGAGACAGACAGTTCCACCATGTGGGGGGACTTATTTCCAGCGGATGCCGCTGATGTGCTGTCTGTTTGGGCTAGTAGGGCTCCTGTAGAGTAAGAGCAGAGGGACGCCTCCCTCACTCTAAACCCTCTAATCACCACACCCCTTGGGCCTTACCTGGTGCCTCAGTCCTCGCCCTCCTCGGCCAGCTCTGTCTCTTTGTGGACCACCACCCGGGTCACTGACATGTCAGGGTGCTGCTCTTTGGCTTCCTTTATAGCCTGGGCCAAGGCCTATCCGGGGTGGCAACACGCCCCAGCAACAACACACCCAAAAGGAAAGGGAGACGATGGCATTAACGGAAATAATGGAACACAAAGGAACCGAAAACAATTGACACAGATGAGAAAAGTAGTGGTAGCAACAACAAAACAATCGGTAAAACATCAAATGAGAGGACAAAGGATGGGAGGGGTTGAGGAGGATATGGAAAGCATGACTTGGTAGTCTGCCCATGCTTGTCCCTTTGGGGTTTGTGGTGAACTTCTACTGTGGAAACACATGTTGCCGTAAATATTTGTCTGTTCTACAGGGACTTCTGTATGGAGTGTATCAGTCTGCTGTACTCTTTAGTTTAATGTCCAGAGAACAGAACAAATCAGCAGCGCTCTCATACGGAGGGAGGTAAAAGACTAACTCTTGACACTATAAATCAGAAAGCTGGGTCTTGTAACAGGAATCGATGCATCACTTTCAGCTGAGACATTCACTACACAATATGAGCGAGCTATTGATTGCAGTTGGTAGTATGGCATATGATATATAAATATGACAGATTCTCATTTAATTTCCATATTAAGTATAAATGTTCACTAAATGGACAAAAGTGACCAATGTATTAGACCGACAACTTCCATTCAGTAGTACAAGCTGCTGTGGTGTACTGTGTAATTGGTTCCCACCAGAGGGCGTGTCTGATTGTTGTGACTGACTGACGTTCACCTGATCGTGGTCGATGTCCGAGTCTCCGGTGATGACAATGCGCTTCTCGATCCTGGTTTCTGAGAGACCACCTTTTAATGTCTGCAAACAGCCATATGTTTAGGATAAGTGCACAGACATATTGTACTAGTAAAACAACAAATCCATCAGGAGGCTTAAATTATGCACTGAGCCGAATTTCATCAAGTTCAAATCTTCCAATCTTGGAAGTATCTCCTTGTGGACATGTGTGCTCCCAGGGAGGAGGATTTAAAAAGAAAACATCCCCAGCTATGTGTATAAATGAGTTTGGTGCCACCAGCAAGAGAGCAGATGAAAACCAGAGTTCTTCAGCAAGCTTGCTAGAGATACTGTCCAGCAGTGCAGCTGCTGTCAGGTGTCTGCTTAAGCCAGGCGTTTGGCATCTAGGAGTCAGCATCAAGTCACAACAGAGGAATGATGCCTGGGCTGGGCTGGGTCGGTGCCAGTCACAGCCCCAAGCATCGACACTACAGAGCAGGCTGCTCTTCATTTGCACACAGATTACACTGAATAATGCTGCCAGATGGGAATCCAGTCCTCCCTGCAACAGTTTTCATACCATGGTGTTTACACAATCGACCAGGGAGAGCTGGGCCGTTACCATGGTGATGGATGTGGCCTGGAGGTTACCATGGCAATGTGTGTGGTTGCCATGGTGAAGTGTGTGGTAACCGTGATGACGTGTGTGTGTGTGTGTGGTTAACTTTGTGGTGTGTTTGGCCGTGTGGTTACCATGGTGATGTGTATGGTTACATGTAGTACCTTGGTGATATGTGTGGTGGTGGTGGTGCACAGCGACTCAGAGGTAATGGTTTGGGCGGTCATGAGAATGCCTGGTTCACCGTCTCCACTGCCGTCCAGCTGGAGAACAAACAGAGCCAGGTTGAGCATCATATTCCGGGCTGAACACTAGCTATATAGCGGTGGTGGTCTATTGAAAGAGTGGTCATACATGTGCAGCCTCGTAAGTGATGGTCTTTGTCTCTGTGTGCACGATGGGAACCTCCTTAGTGGCAATCTCAGTCTTCTGGGCCGCAAACGTGTCTGAGATGGTCACCATCTCGGTCTTCACCACAGGTGGCTTGGGGGCAGGGAGGGAGAGAGTCAGGACAGACACACACACACACACACACACCACGCTGGTCCACTTCACTACGCAAATACCACATGCAAAGGCCAGGCAAAAACAGCACAACCGCTAAAGTAGAAGGAACAGAGCTCATGCACAGGCTGCAAATGAACGTTACAAAAACTCACAGAACTATAAACTACAATCTCTTCGGCGTAACCATGCAACCAAGCGCATGCCAGCTGAGTTACCAACTGAAAATGCAAAAATGGCAAATAATATACAGAAGTTTTTGTAATTGTTATGTAAGTGCACAATGCATTTTTGCTTTGATCTTTGCCACAGGCTACCAACAGCTTGACACAGACATGCATTGACGTTCCCACAAATGAACGCTGTGGCATTTAAGTGGTTGGGAGGACGAGTCCTTGAAGACAGTCACGTTGGTGACTAAACCCAATTAATGCCAACGACCAAGCAATAACGCATCTTACCCAAGCACTTACAGATAAAGACCCTATACAGGGGAGGAGACACAATCCACATGCTGTAACACACACACACACAACATGCAGTGCACAATACCTCCATTCCCATGCAATTCCCAGCTCCATTTCTGCCAGTGGGTTCACAAACACAGGGCCCAGGGGAGACCAATACAGTGCTCACAGTATGTATAATGTATGAATGTATGAAGGGACACAGTCAAAATAAAACCCCAACAGAAACGTGCAGCACTGAAGTGGTAATGATTACAGTGAAGTAGTCTGGGGGGGTGCAGATTGACAGTAGAGGGCAGCACTTTGGCACAGATCCACAATGGCTGTTGCTTCTGCTGGGGGATATTAGCCATTATTTCTTACGATTATCACTTATCAACATTCAACTTGCTTAGAAAAATAGCCCAAGCGACCGCTGTGCAGGTGAAAGGCCTTCAGATAGCTTCCCATTGCTATGACGCTCAGGTGCTAAGCGAGAGAAGCACGGACAGACAGTAGAGAAGGAGCAGGTAGGTGTGTAGGTACAGTAGGTAGCTAGGTATATAGTATGTAGGTAGGAGGGTGGTGGTGAAGGTCAGAAGTGTGCATGGCTCAGTACTACGCAGCTCTGTGAGGCCGCAGCCATTCATTTACCTCAGAGCAACAAATAACCTGAGGAATGAGCTCCGTCTCAGCGTGAGACGCGTCCCCGTTGACTCTGGGCTCCTCCTCTTCTTCTTCTTCTTCTTCCACAGCCAACAGGCCAGGCTGGTCCTCAGCATGCCCGTTAGGGGCCTCCTCGGTGGTAACCAGGATGTCCTCGGTGCGCTCCTCCTCAACGGGGGCATCGACCACAAGGGCTGTCTCTGGCTCTGCCATAGGCCTTTCTTCCACTACTGCAGGGGAAGGCATGGTCTCTACCTCAACCTCTGGGAGTGGTTCGGGCTCTGCAACTTGCTCTGGTTCTTCATGGTTGTCCACTTCCTCCTCCTTCTCTTCCTCAGGCTCTTCTTTGATCTGTTCCACTGAGATGTTGACAGTGACCTGGGGGTGGTACTCCCCTGCCTCCTCCTCGCTCTCACTGTGGCTGTCCGAGGACACGCTCACAGGCCTCTTCTGCTCCTCCTTCACTTCCTCTATCACTTCCTCTACCACTTCCTCTTCGGGCTTCTCGACCTCTGTCTCCACGGCGACAGGGGTGACCACCACCTCGGGGGTGGTGATGGTGACAGAGCCTTTGGGTGCCACCCTGATCTCCTCGACGACTACCGTCTCTTCTATCTCAACCTCTGCTGCCTGCAACGTTGTCTCGTCTGATTTCTGTTTGTCATCTGAACTCTAAACCAGAGAACAAAAACAACAAACGGAATAGAGAGAAAAAAACAAAAACGTAAAAGATGACCACACAACCCAACAAAGGACAACACCAACTAAAAAATACAACGCAACAAACATAAGGAGGGATGGAAATGGCAACAGATGAAGAACAGTCAGCATAATGGCAACCAGCAAACAGAGAGATATGGATGGGTGGAAGAAGAGATGTCTGGAATAAAACAACTGATGAGCTGGCAGTTAAGAATATGTGTGGGGGAGAGAAAGCAGAAGGTGGGTGTGTTAGATGAGGGGGAGGACCACCTTAGAGACCGTGTCCACTGTGAGGTCAGGGAGAGGCTCCTGGGTTGTGGGTGGGGGGCTCCTCTGTGGAACAAAGGCAATGGTCACTCACACCAGCATGGCATCAGGAATCACTAGGGTTAGTTACTATAGCACTGTACAGGTTCCCCTCTGAGCGGGTTAGGAGGGAGACTCTGCCATGCACAAACATTAGCATATCAATACCCATCTGTAAGGGAACATTTAACAGTTCTATATAAAAACATATAGTGTAGTGACACTCAGAGCACTTAAAGTCAGAACAAACATTCAGAACAAGAGGCGAATGACAGAAGAGAATGAAATGTCGAGAAAATATTCAAGTTTATGGCCAGCCTTGTTTGTGCTCTTACAGCTTGTGTACAAAATTAGTAGGTTTGTGCATTGACAAGCTAATGACACATCTCGTCACAATAATGTGTATACACTGTAAATTCAGCCATTACTTTGATTGTGTGTGGTGGTCTGGACTGGTCATGAACTTGCTACGGCAGCAGCGAGAAGGAACAATGGACAATACATTAGTTGTGGCATGGTTTTATTTGATCTGTACTTAGGAGCACCTGGGCAGTGAGTGGAGCTGAGGCCATTGAGCTAGAGAATACAGCGCCAGCGCCCTCTGCTGCTCTCTTAATGGTGCTACAGCCAGGGTCAACCAGACCAGACTCGCAGGCAAATTTCCTGAATAAAATAGAGGTAATTTCCTCTTCTAAGCTCTACACGGGTTAGAGAATGACAAAGCAAAGAGGTCAGAGTTAGATGCTGGACAAACACATTTATGGAGAGAAGACAAACTAACTTTCACAAGCTAATCCACACAGTTCAAAAAACACAACAGAAAACATAGAAGTGCCCTTAAAAGTTTAGTGGCTAAGGGTGGCAGATTGACATCAGAGAAACTGGAGAGAGGAAAGCTGGAAAAGGTTCCACAGTAGAAGCTTTCAGCTGTGAAACAAAGAGGGAGACAGGGATAATGGAGGTTTGTGTTCTAGGAATGAGGCAGCACATCTGTAACAAAGACATGCCACACACACTGTTTATCACACAGGTCCAGGACGTGGCCCAAGGCCTGTGTGTGAACACTATCACCTGCTTGTTGGTTGTAGACACAGAGTGACAAGAGGCATGCAGTACGTCACGCAACACAGTCAAACACAGGTCTGAAACACAGGGTGGGAAATCACAAGAGGAGACACGAAGTAGGAAATCAAAAGTGAGCCTTGTCCAGCTGAAAGGAGGAGCGGTTACACCGATGCACAAGTGCACGTGAAAGAAGCATACCGTTTTTAAATAATACAGCAGTGAAGATTAAAGCTCAGAAAGAAAGGAATTTAACAGTAGTGCAAATATACCCTTATGTTCAGTGTCACTTCAAAACATGAGGCTGAGAAAATTGTGAACACAGAAAATCTAGCGCAAAAGAACATCGGTTGGGGCAGTGTGGCATGTGTAGCTACAAAAGAAAGTGTTAGTGGAATTAGGTACACAGAGAGAAGGAGAAGAGGGAGAAGGGGTGATACTTCTATATTGCTTGCTGTTTGGGGTTTTAGGCTGGGTTTCTGTACAGCACTTTGAGATATCAGCTGATGTACGAAGGGCTATATAAAATAAATTTGATTGATTGATTGATTGATTCTATATCCAACTGTCACATCAATCATACAGAGAGTCAGAACCAGGGTACAGAGGTTGGAGCCAGGGCCTCCCTGCAGACTAGAGAGGTGGAAACAGGAGGAGAGTAGAGGACATGCAGGCAGGCTGGTGGGACAGGAGGACACGGCTGGACACGTACCCCTTGGGCCTGCAGACGCAGGCTGGTAGCCGGGCTGGCAGTGAGGCGCTTTTCCCATTGACTGGGACGCGTCTCAGGGGTGGCCTCCATAAAACTGCGCTTTAACTCACTAGTGCTAGCCTGATGTTTCAAAACATCCTCCTGAGTCTTATCCAGGTCCTAGCGGTGTCAGGAGGATGCCACACACAGCCATGGTGGGGGAGAGGGGAGGACAACAGGTACATTAGTCTGTAAACCATGATAGTAACAGGAAGGATGCCAAGCCTCACTGACTGCCCATTTATGGTTAGTTTTAGTGTGTTTATGGCAGTTTATGGTTCGTTTTAGTGTGTGTATGGGTGAACTGTTTTAGACCTAGCGCAGAGTAAAGAGTGCATTTCCTAAGGAGCCACCAAGAGGCGATATCACTCCACAGAATGTACAGGTTCTGATTGGGCACTACCCATTTCAAATGGTTACGCACTGTCCCAAATAAGACCTCAATCTAATTATCAGATAACAATATCGAATTGAAAGCACTCTGGGTTCAACTTGTTGTGACCCCTTTTAGAGAGGAGGATGTACAAAACATCCACACTGATCAAGGGTTGTGATGAGGGATCAGTGAGGCGAGGCGTTGTTATGAGTTTAAACCCTTTAGCTCAGTAGTACACCTGAACATCAAAACGTGGAACTGCCAGTGGAACCCAACCAGAGGGACACATTTTCCCTTTACGAGACTGTTGAACAAGGGCTTGACTCTGAACTGTGTTAGTCTTGTTGTCACACAAGTCGGCAGGTGTAAAATTATACATCGCATAGGCACCTGCTATTGCCATGGCGATAAGTGACATGGAGGGCGGTTTCACTATACATACAATTATATCATTCTTATTTCAAATTAACATACTCCAGAAAGTTTGAAAAGCTGTTTATCATTTACAATTCTCACCACGAGTTGAGTAAATTCTTAAGTACATTTCTCCAATCTTTTGATCTCAAGGTCATATAGTAACTGCCATTTAAGCCATAACAGTCTAAGCCCTGTAAACTATATGGAAATGTTTCAAGGTCATACCAAGGATCATTTGATTTAGAATTTCTACACCCCCTTGAGGTATCAAATGTATTTTGGCCTTATTGCCATTAGCCCATACAAACTAAATTGACAACATTCACTACATGCATGGAACAGATAGATCTATTCTCGGGACTAAAGGAAGTGAGTCCTACAGTACCAGTCAAACGTTTGGGCACACCTCATTCAAGGGTTTTCTTTATTTTTACTATGTTCTACATGGCAGAACGGTACTGTATATCTGAGAGATTTGAAAGATCAGGAAACAATGAATGTGCACACACACGCTTACCCCTTATTTTAGGCCACAAAACAGTCGCCATATATACAGTACCAATCAAAAGTTGACACATTTACTCAATCTAGGATTTTTCTTTATTTTTATTTTTTTTACCATTTTCTACATTGTAGAATAATAGTGAGAAGAAAAAAAAATCAGAAAGTAACCAAGTGTTAAATCAAAATATATTTTATATTTGAGATCTTCAAAGTAGCCACCCTTTGCCTTGATGATAGCTTTGCACACTCTTGGGATTATCTCAACCAGCTTCATGAGGTAGTCACCTGGAATGCATTTCAATTAACAGGTGTGCCTTGTTAAAAGTTAATTTGTGGAATTTCTTTCCTTCTTAATGCATTTGAGCCAATCAGTTATGTCGTGACAAGGTAGGGGTGATATACAGAAGATAGCCCTATTTGGTAAAAGACCAAGTCCATATTATGGAAAGAGCAGTTCAAATAAGCAAAGAGAAACGACAGACCATCATAACTTTAATTAAGACATGGTCAGTTCATCCGGAAAATGTAAAGAACTTTCAAAGTCTCTTCAAGTGCAGTCGCAAAAAGCATTAAGCGCTATGATGAAACTGGCTCTCATGAGGACCGCCACAGGAAAGGAAAACCCAGAGTTACCTCTGCTGCAGAGGATAAGCTCATTAGAGTTACCAGCCTCAGAAATTGCAGCCCAAATAAATGCTTCACAGAGTCAAGTAACACACACATCACATCAACTGTCTGATTGAGGGGTTGGGTTAAATGCGCAAGTTGAATGCATTCAGTTGTACTGAGTAGGTATCCCCCTTTCCCTTTCAGAGGAGATTGAGTGAATTAGGCCTTCATGATCGAATTGCGTCAAAGAAACCATTACTAAAAGGTCACCGATAAGAAGACTTGCTTGGGCCAAGAAACGAGCAATGGACATTAGACCGGTGGAAATCCGTCCTTTGGTCTGATGACTCCAAATTTGCCATTTTTGTTTCCAACTGCCGTGTCTTTGTGAGACACAGATTAGGTAAATGATCTGCGCATGTGTGGTTCCCACTGTGAAGCATTGAGGTGGTGGTGTGATGGTGCTTTGCTGGTGACACTGTCTGTGATTTATTTAGAATTCAAGGCACACTTAACCAGCATGGCTACCACAGCATTCTGCAGCGATACACCATTCCATCTGGTTTGCGCTTATTTGGAATATCATTTGTTTTTCAACAGAACAATGAAGAATATAAAATAGATTTTTTGATTACATGATTCCATGAGTTATTTCATAGTTGAGGTCTTCACTATTATTCTACAATGTAGAAAATAGTAAAAATAAAGAAAAACCCTTGAATGAGTAGGTGTGTCTAAACTTTTGTCTGGTACTGTACTGCAACTAGTATCGAGGGACCTTCAGACAAGTCTTGTAAGGCCTGTGGGCATGTTTGTGAGAGTCTCACCTTTCCACATGGTAGTTTGTTGCCCAAACTGTTAGGATGCTACAGACCAATGTTGGCAGATCGGCTGTGCTGACTTCAGACGAGCCCCAAGACACAATCGTGTTTGTGAGAGAGTCTCATCTTTCCATAGAGAGTCATAATAATAGGACAAACCGTTCCGACACTACAGACCATTTTGTGAGAAGACCGATTTTCGGGATGTCTCATGGTCTGGATGCGGTGGATTGAGACGCGGGGCAGCAGACAGCGACTATAGGAGGTTAAAGACATTCTGGTAATTACATAATTTTAAAGGGCACTAATGACAGTTCCACGTTTCTAATGTGTGAGATTATAGAACACTCTGGGTAGGTTTAGTTTGTTATCACATCATTACAAATGCACAACTTAAATCAAGCAAACCAGAGCAGGAAAATCCCTTATTGGGTCAGGGAAACATTAGTCCTGTTAAAAACACATCCCGGAAAATACTAAATATCCAAAACTATTTTCAACTCAATAACAGGAGAGGTTGAGCGTTCATCAGCGCTCCCCCTCGCCCCAATAAAGCCTTTTTGTTCGGACATGCACCCCATCCCACATGCAAAATCATGCAATGGTGTTCAAAAACACACACAGAGATACAGAGCCTGAGAGTGAAAGGTAGACTGGAGAAGACAGCCTGGGACAGGAGCCAAGAGAGGACGCAGGCTTGGGCTTTGATTCCCTTTAGTTACGGGCCAATAGTTATCACAGTCATACCAACCTCCAACATTAAATTGCTATGTCTGACATATATATTTTCCCCCTGCACTCTCAACTTTCCGCTCTGTGGAATCAAAAAATGAAGACGCATTTGTGAAAAATACCTAAAAAAGGAAATAAAATGCCTAAGCGCCCAGAGGTGATAATCTGTGCAGTCAGGACAGTTCCACTACAGAGCAGAGGCTGTGGAGACTGGGACAGAACTACACTGGACGTCCACTACTGGTCAGGGCAGACCAGAATGGACCCTGTCTAAACCACACGTCACCTTAGCTGTGTAGTCATTAACTATAATACTGTAGAGATAGAGAATATTTACTCCTCACAAGGTAGAGCTTATTTGGGTGTTAATGCGTAGAATGCTGCAGCTAAGGCAAGCCTATCCAGAACAATGCCCTATCCTCAGCATGTTCAGCTGTGGTGGCGTGTGGTTGAACAGCAGTGTGTTGAGAAAAACCATACACGTCACAGATCACAGTGGCAGCAGCACAAAGAAACCAAAAACAAAGCATACATTCCTGCAGGACAAGTGAAACCCAGGTTACAAAATAAAGAGCAGCGAAGATATGAAAAAGCCCAGATGATCTATAGACAAAGTCACCATCAAACAATCAATCACAGTTAATCAATCAACCTGCTGGGAGGAGTCTGGCTCATCTCTTTTCATCTGTTAGCACCCAGGAGAAAAGGACATGTTAGTTTGATACCTGCACTGCCCAGAGCTCCGTGTATATACACTGCATTACAAATAATCTTAAAAGGTGCAGTATGATGGTAAAGATGCCCACTGCCCTCACAGACCTCAGTGCCTTCAGTAGGTGTGGCCGCCGCCCTTTCGCTAGGCTCCTCCTCTACCTGCGTGGTTTTTGTAGTGGGAATGGTTTTTTTTGTCGGGGAAAAGAAAAGGTGAAATGGATGATGAGAAAGCCTGATTCCCAGCAGCACCACCTAACGGTGCAATGTCATGTGACAGAGGGAGGAGCGCCTAGGCTCTGCCCACATGAGAGTGAGACCCGATGAGATGGGGGCGATGCACATGCTGGCCTCGGAATACTGGTCATTTTTCTGTGTAGAGCTGTTTTAACTGTTTTGTGTCATCTGTCATTTCCTACTTTATGTTTCTTATTGTTGCCTAAATGTCAGAAACCCGGATGTACCAAATGTCAGAAACCCGGGTGTACTAAATGTCAGAAACCCGGGTGTACTAAAATGTCAGAAACCCGGGTGTACTAAATGTCAGAAACCCGGGTGTACTAAATGTCAGAAACCCGGGTGTACTAAATGTCAGAAACCCGGGTGTACTAAATATCAGAAACCCGGGTGTACTAAATATCAGAAACCCGGGTGTACTAAATATCAGAAACCCGGGTGTACTAAATATCAGAAACCGGGGTGTACTAAATATCAGAAACCCGGGTGTACTAAATGGCGACTAATAACACTGAATGGGACAGGGGGTGCAACACAGGCAATGACGTCCTTATAGGGCAAAACTAACTTGAAAACAGAGCTATATATACACACTAAATCTACCTGTGTATGACTGTGGCATTTACAGCCAAACAGATAGGGACACAGGAATAAGAATTATAATTTTACAACACTAAAAAGGTTTAAATTATTTTTATGACAGAGCAGCCAATAGTGGTACAATAAGAGTGATTAGTATTTAATAACTCATTTAAGATCTCTAAAGAATGGCGAAAGACTGAAATTCTATTTAGTAATTTTATACAGAAATCAAGGGTTTTAAGAAGAAAGGAGAGTGAAATATAACGGGGATGGAGGGAGTGCAGAACACAGACGTGCTGGCTAAGGTGAGGGGTGGGAAGAGCTGACAGAAGCAGGGGGGTGATGAGATGGTGCCATTCAGGCGGCGGGGTCACACAGCTGCTCACACAGCTCTTCCTGCAGCAGGGAAGTGTGTGTGTCAGTGTGTGTGTCTGAGCAGGGTGTGGCCACAGAGGGATGAGCGGGGACAGGTGCCTTATGCTCCAGGTAGCAGAGCGACAGGGCCAGGGGCAGGGCCAGGAGGAAGGCCAGAGCCAGGGACTGGGAGGCAGACAGCAGCAAAGCCAAGATGAACATGAATGAATGCACCAGGGAGGGGGAGGAGAGGGGCAGGTAGCGCTGCAGCCCCGAGGGGATCAAGCAGGCAGCACAGTCCTTGGGAAGGCTGGGGAAGCCGTCCGCATCCAGCAGAGAGAAGGGCAGGAAGCCCAGGCCCATCAACATCCCCAGCACGGAGAAGCCCAGACTGGACTGAGCCACATCATTGGCCTGGACAGGTGACCCTTCCTGGGGCTCTGAGCTGCAGGCCAGGGGGGAGGGAGGAGGAAAGGCCTCTAGAGACTGGTGATGGTAGTGCCCTGTTGCAGCCAAACTGTCTGCATGCTGCTGGGGGGTAAAATCAGGATCCCAAATACCCGGGTAGTCCCCGTCCCCATCTAGCTGGCCCCAGGACAGGGGGTCGTCCTCCGAGATGTCGGACAGAACGTCTAGCTCAGAGATGGTGTCCAGGATGGGAGGGATGGATGAGTTGGAGGAGGATAAGGACAGGGGGAACATGAAGATTGACTACACAGTGATTAACCCGTCGTTTCCCCCATATAGAGAAAGAGAGAGAAGGCCACATGTAGACACCATGCAGGGAAGGAAGCGGTGAGGGGGAACAACAAGCAGTAATCACAACCAAGAGAAGAAGAAACAAATGTGTGAAAAATAATAAAACGGTAAGAGGAAGGTGTGCGCAGGAAAAGAGGGGAGAAAGAAACACCATTAGTGAGACGTGTCAGGTCAGGGGTGCAGCAGAGTAACACGGGTGCAGACAAGAGGTCACATAGTGGGGGCAGTGAGAGGTCAGGGGTCAAAGGGTGGGTCCAAGAGGTGCTGGGGGAGGAGGGTCAAGCGCATTCTACAACTGTACAACAACAGGATCAGAACTGAGAACACTAGTGGACAGATGCAGAGAGAAGTCAGAGTAGATGACAGGAAGGGGAAGAACCTAAAGCAACCCAAAAACAGGAAGGTCTTTGTGATTGAGTTAGAGATATAGCACAGTTAAACTCTGGTTGTTCCCATTCAATTTGAATTCAAAACTCTTACTTTTAGCCCTGTCCCCTTCATTTTTACTTCCAGGTAAACCCCCCAGAGAACCAGAAATCTTCCCTGACCATGGCAGGACAACATCCGCCGAGCAAGAATCCAGTTAGTGGAGTCTCGATTAATATCAATGTTAGGAGGGGGAGGGGATCCTATTGGTGTACATTACCCCTAGTACAACTAAGACAGTGCCCCCCCCAATAATGAAATAATGATATTGCATTATGGACAAGTCACTGTTATGTTAAGGATGAATATGATCCTTTATACAGCACCCACATGTCAAGAGAGTCTTGCACTCTCCTAATAGGAGTTATGGTACGAAGCAGACAGTTCAGAATGTCATCCTATAGCTCTGGCTAATTCAACTCCACAGTGCTACAGTGACAAAACCAAGATTAAGTAAATAAATCTAAGCTAGACAGTGGAGATAATTAAGTTACTTTGAGACAAAATTATTAGGCATTAGTCAGACAGACTATTAATTTCCAATTCAACAACAGGATGTCAGATGTTTGGTTCTTCCTTGAAAGACAAGAGATTGAGTTAGATCATCCCGCTACCTCCTCTCACCTTGGAGGAGTCAGAGGAGAGTTCCAGGCCAGGCTCCCTGCCGTTCCCCACAGAGGTGGGGGCCGAGTCCTGGGCCTCGATCATGTTGATCACTGGCGCTGAAGGGGCACAAACAAGATGACACATATCCAAGCTTTATATAACATTCATATTCTCCATTCAGGTATGTATACTTCAAAGAGCTCTTCAATTCAGCACATCATGCTAATGTCAATGCATGGCCAGCAGAGGGCGCTCTAACCCCAGAGCACAGTTTAATCTGGACCATATGAAAACAATAAAAATGAAATGTACCTGCCTTTTGTGGATGAGATAAGACCATAATTGCATGGATTCATAGTACATACCAGACATGGCTATTTGTTTTGGTATAGTAAATGCCTATGTCCAATAGCTATTCAGATGGAAAGAGGTCAGAGAAATTACACAGGATTAGTTATTTGGCTAAATGCTAGGTCTATGTGAAACTACAGTAATGATTGACATGTCATGCTAGCCGTAGTGTACAGTAGTGTATTTAGCAGTGCCAACACACACACAGTGGTGCGGTGTAGTCATGGATTCTTGAGGTTTAGTAGTAAGGGTTTGATATGGAACCTGATATCATTAGTAACTGACCATGCCAACCACAGCACAGCCGCCACTCCCTGTATTGTTGTGCCATGTGTTGGGAGGGGGGGAGAGGGATTTATCCAGAGACCAGGACCAAATTCTCCTCGGCTAGTCTCATTCAGAGTCCCAGTCTCACACCTGCTGTGACTGTATCTGAAGCTCTGGGGGCCATAGTCAGGGGCCAGAGGAGAGAGATCGAAGTCTCCACGGCTGGCCAGACAGAAAACAAAATGGTTCCCTCCCGCCCTCTTCTTATTTTTCCCTCTACTACAGAGGAAGGCGAGGGAATTAATAATACACTGCATTGGGCTGATGATGAATGATCAAGAGGCTCAGAGAGGCCCTACATACAGGAGGGGGAAGAAGGAGAGAGGAAGCAAAGAAAAGGGATTCCAGAGCAGGCCCAGGTTAGCGTGAGTGAGTCGAGTAACCCTTTAATAATGAATGGCCCGGCCCTAGTACACATGGGGTATTTGGGACTGAGTTGAGTTATCCTAGATTTACAAGCTAGACAGACATTGCTAAATGTTATGGTAGGCTATTCATTGCAAAGTAAAGTATCGAGATTGGCATTCCTTTGGTGACTCATGTTCATCTAGGATTCTCATCCTAGATTTGTGCTGCTGAAGTTGGAAGCAAAAAACTGAACAGTCAATATAACACACTAATCTTTGTCAGAAGAGGTACTGCACATTTTCAAGCGTTACTACTTCACTTTCAGCTACACCATCACCCGCATTTAATCTGCATAGCAGCCGGGCCAGTCCAGTATTACTGTATTTTAGTCTAATTCCCCACATCACGCAAAGACACTAGGTTTTGCTCAGAGCAATTTCTAGAATGCTTTTATGGTGGAAAATAGGCTTACAAATTCACATGGACCTTGGCCTGAGAACATCCTTCATGCTTGTTAACGTTTTAGTGGCACTGTTTCTTTCCCATGTTAAATGTACAATGTAACATACACAGCCTGGGTCTAGTCATAGAGACACATTGAAATCCCCTGGTCAAAAAGAACAAGTCCAGTTTCATCCACAGTCCTTCCCAAAGCTCCAACAAAGGGGAAAAAGATGTTAGAGCCAATAGCAATGACAGTGGGGGAATGTGCCAAGCCTACAGCTAAACACTGACTGACTTTGTACAGGACACTGCAAAATGGTTCTTCTAAAAACACTTGGAAAAGAGAAATAGCCTCAGTAGGCTACAGAAATGCTCATCCCTAGTCATTGTAACATGTTTGGCTAAATGCAAAAGCAGCATAGTTCAGCTCACCAGACAGTTTGAGCTGACTAAAACTAGGAGGATAGTGGTTTGTTCCCTCTAAACTTGAATGGTTGGCGGGGGAACAGAACGCATGCTGAGGCACGTTGATGAGCGTTGTCACGGAACGGGTCCGTTTCTGTATATCTCACGGTAATGGTTTTCCTCTGATCCTGCGGGTCCTTTGTTACTATCTACTTCTCTCGCTCGCTGTTTTGGGAGTGTTTCTTCAGCAGTTTATCTAAATGTCTCTTTGATGGCAGGGCTGAGGTAGCCTGTGGTTCTGTGACGGCCCCCCTACGGTGTCTGCACTGAGCTGACTGAATGAGAACCCTCTCATGATCACAAAGAGACCGGCTGCTAGTGTAGGCCAGAATCAGAGGCTATGCTCCACTGAGTAACACTCATCTCCTCGCCTGCAGAGACAGCTATGGACTGACTCATACTGTACTCATTACCAGAATACCAGCGCTGCCCATAGTCCAAGGTAGTGGGCACTGGGCATAACAATACATCAACCCAAATCCCAACTGTGTGTGTGTGTTGTCTAGTGCCACTGCCTACCACCATCCAGGCTTCGTGAGATGCGCTTGCTGGAGGTGCGCTCGAAGTAGGGTGCCGGCCTGTCGATGAGGGTGCTGGCCTGTCGTGTTTGGGCCTGGGTCCGCCCACTGTAGCGGAACTTAGAGCCCAGTGTGAGGAACTTGGCTTTAGTGGGCGCTTCTGGAGTCATCAACCTGGAGTGAGAATAGGACCAAAATAAAATGAAACTATTCTGAAAACAAACAAATACTGTATCATATACAGTATTTGGTGCAGTGTGTAAACTCCATGTGGATATGTTATTTCAGTTTATTGGATGACAGTGAGGCTATATAGATAAAGAGTACTGTCTTTTTTCACTATAATATAAAAAAAAAAAAGCTTTTTATTACTTTTTAATTTAAAAAAAAATAAATGTCCTGCCTGTGACCTAGGCTAACCACAGGTGGAAGTGATAAACCTAGCTCTCTCTGTGTGTAAATACAGAGATTATGAATGAGTCATGAAGACCTAGGTAAAAGGGATCCGTTCAACAGTCTCATTGTTTGTCAGTGACCGTACGTGAACATGAGCTGTAAACCCCATCAAACTCTGGGCGCCGAACAGTAAGCGGTCTCCTATTCTCCTTCGCTGGCTCTGCGTAACAGCTGTGTTTGAGGCTAGATATTCAAAATCGTCCCTGCCCCTATCCTTAATCTCCTATGGAGACAGGGCTTTCCTGTCCGCCCATCTCCCCCCATTTGCTTTGCAGGGCCCCTCACTCAGACATTTATCACACACACACACACACACACACACACACACACACACAGCCTGAGGGAGCGGCAGGCTGGGGTCCAGATGTCTCTGGCATCTTTCTAGTGGTGTCAGGTTAAGCCATACTGGGGTCCTCTCCAAGGCTCTGCTCTCTGCTGTTATACAGGCAGACTAGGAAGGGGTCTGTTCTGTTGTTTATCCCAGGGGCATGCAGGCCAGGGCTGATTTCAACCCCATTTAAACACACTGGCCCTAGGTGTGCTGCTGGGATGTCAGGGTGTCTGTGGATCCCATTATGATCTCAGCATCCCAGCATGACCTCCATCCCAGCCCAGCCCGGGTCTGTCATGACATCATGCCCTCACATCACAGCCCAAGAAAAGACACTCTTCGGAACAAACTGCTAATAAGCGGGACAATTGAACTTCTCTAGGGTAGGGGGCAGCATTCAGAATTTTGGATGAAAAGCATGCCCAAATTAAACAGCCTGCTACTAGGGCCCAGAAGATATGATATGCATATAACTGGTAGATTTGGATAGAAAACACTAAAGTTTACAAAACTGTTAAAATTGTGTCTGAGTATAACAGAACTAATTTGGCAGGCAAAAACTTGAGAAATTGTTTCAGGCTTGTATTCTGATAAATGAGGGAGTAAAACCAGTCTGAATGAATGGACCCTGACGTGTCACAGAGCTTTTTCATGCGCAATCCCGAGAGAGTGCCTTTCTTGTTTACCTTTTATATTGACGACGTTATTGTCCGGTTGAAATATTATAGATTTAGGCTAAAAACAACCTGAAGATTGAATATAAACATCGTTTGACATGTTTCTATGAACTTTACGGATACAATTTGGATTTTTTTGCCTGCCTGTTTTGACTGAGTTTGAGCCTGTGGATTACTGAAGAAAACGTGAGGTTTTTGGATATAAAGAGACTTTATCGAACAAAATGAACATTTATTGAGTAAATGAATGTCTTCTGAGTGCAACCATATGAAGATCAAAGGTAAGGGATTCATTTTCTCTCTATTTCTGAGTTGTGTAACTCTTCTGCTTGGCTGGGTACTGTTTGTAATGATTTGTCTGCTGGGCCATGTTCTCAAATAAATTGTAAGGTATGCTTTCACCATAAAGCATTTTTTAAATCTGACACCGTGGTTGGATTCACAAGAAGTTCATCTTTAAACCTATGTAAAATATTGATATCAATATACAAGACCATTAAAGTGGATGGCAGTGTTTGAAATTCAAATTTGACAGATTAAGGACAGTCATTAGTAGGAGTTTCTTTTGCACACAGAAGAGCTGAATGAGAGAAGAGGAGAAAGAGGGGCGCTACAGGGCTTTGGGATATTACTGGTTGGGTTGAAGGCAAGGCAGTGAGTGATTGTTGCTTTGTGTTTGTTGAGGCTGTGGCTCCCCTCCTCGTTGTCCATGCCAAGAATAACACAACTCGATTAAACAGCCGAGGATCTCCATGCCGTATCTGGTTTCAATTTGGCGTGTGCCGACAATCCTCTTAAAAACTGTCAAATAATGAGATGCGCAGCAGGTGGGATTTATTATGTGATGCAACACACTTCCGCATTGTCTCCATACTGCTGTACCGTTTGTTTCTACTTGGCTACCTGACAAACTTCTGCTTTTTACTTTTAAGTATTTCATCAAACTCGGTACTTAACAAGTTTACCAAGGTCTTAGTTTTATCCTCACAACTTTTTTAAATTCAACTTTTTCACCCCGGATGCTTCATCTGGACATGGATCTACAGGACCTCCTCAGGGCAAAAAAAACCAAAACAAACTAAATAACATGATGCCTTCTCAGTGCAGTCGCTGTACTCTTAATATACAGGATTACTATCGCCTTGTGGTGAGGATAGCAGAGTTGCAAGCCGGGCTTAAGACGCAAATCATTAGGCAAGGGCAATTTAAGTGTAGGAAAAGATGATGCTGCATCTGTACCACAAATACAAGCGTCCCCTATACCATAAGAAGTTAAGCGCATGATAATGGCCATGGCTTTAGGCCTCAGACAGAGAAGCTGCCTGAACAAATAAGTGCATAGGGTTGGGGGGGGGGGGGGGGCATTTAACACTCCCCACTGACATGGGGTAGGACTAACTGTGTTAGCTTAGACACATTTCACAGAGTCAACAGGTTAGAAAGGGCCTATAGATAAAGTTGCAAGGTGGAACAGAACACTATAAAGAAAGGTGCAATCATTAAAAAACAACAGACTTCAGAGGACCTAACACACTAGTTCTTCCTGGTTCAGACATCTTTTAGAGTCTGATGCAGTGAGTTCGAGGTTAAACCTATGTTGGTGTCGTTGACATGGGAACGGAGAGTGTGATTGTTACCTGAAGAAGGTGTGATTCTCCACGCAGACCTTCCAGACTCTCTTGGCAGAGCGGTGGTTGGGCAGCTTGAAGCCCACGGTGCTCTCAAACTGCTCCGTCTGTAAGACAGAGCATATAGCGGAGTTACCCCGAGTACAAGAACTAGCCAAGTTAGAAAACATATGCTCCACAAAAAACGAGATATGGACCAAACCCCCCCCCCCCACAAAACTAGTTTGAATTGGCCTTGAGAAAGAAATATCTAAACATCAGCATTTCCATCTCCACAATCAAACCATGTCCTAACATTGTCAGTATTTGGCTCAATGACAGTCTCTTTCCTACAGCTGATCTCTGGAGTGGGTTTTGGAAAGGACAAGAGTAAATTGTGGAAATATCTTGTTTTTCCTCTGAGAGTGGTGCGGTTCTGTACCTCTCCCGGCCTGATTTTGATATAGAAGTTGCTACGTTTGTAGGAGATCTTGAGGATTTTTGGCCAGGCAAAGCGGTTTATCCGGAGTCGGTCTTTGTAGATCAGCAGGCCATTGGCACACACTCCCAACATGATGTCCACTCCCTCAGAGTCCTGCAGACACAAACAGCCAAAGCAACAGTTCAGCAAAGTATAATGAACAGAACAGTCACGTTTGCAGCAGTACAGACAACATGGATAGAGAACAGACAACGTTCTCAGATTTCAGTCCAGAAGATTTATAATATTGCCAAGGCTCACAATGGAATAAGATTACATACAATTGAATAAGGCTGGATATGCAATCACCCCACCATAACTCAATGGTAACGTTATCGAACTTGCATGATGCCATAAAGGGTCTTTTAAGTCTGGGACATATGGATAGTTTGATACTGAGTGGCTATTGATTTGTGTATCAAACTGTAAAACGAGGAGGAAAATCCATCGTCGCTGATGGGCATGGCAACTATTAGACACCAATGCATGGCTTTCAACCACCCCCTCTCACTCCCCATGGCCATGACATGCTTCTCCACACAACCCTTGTACGTGGCTGTCTGCCTACCTACTGAAAGAGAGAGAGGACATAAGGGCCTGACATGCACTTTTCTCACTAATTACTGACGGTTGGGATCGGCACTAAGAGGTCACTGCCGCCCCCCCCCCCCCCCCCCCCCCCCCCCACCCTCTCTCTCTCGTCCTCTCCCTATCCCCCCCTTCTCGCCATCCCCCTCTGTGCTCTAGACCAACAGAACATTTCTGGGAGTATTTTCAACCCATGTCCAGTACACCGGGAGAGAGAATGGTTCATTCCACAGGGCTGTTCCCATGCAGACGGCCCAGTGAAAAGAGCTCCGGCTCCACCACATGTATTTGTACAGCTGATGCACTTTCTGCTTTTGCTTTGTGTTTTCTGCCTGCCTCTCTTCCCCTCACTGCACACTACATCAAAGGAGCCTCCCTGAGTCCTGTGTGCTCTCACAGGAGTTTCAACAGACTTCCATACACAAAGAATGGAGCGTAGGAGAACAGTTCCTTGTTAAGGCTGTCTCCTTGTTAAGAACTTACAGTTCAATCGTTTTTTTTTTACAGCTATGAGGTTGACATTTTCTCATTGCAGGGCATTTTATAAACACCACAAATGTATTTCCTAGTATTTCCCAAAACATGTATACAGCAGTGATTTCTTAAACAAAATCTCTGGTTGGATTGGACATTTCAAAACCCAGTGCCTGGGGCCGTGTGTCAGTCACCTTGGCATGGTGGAGATCGACACCATACATCGACAACTTCTTGGCGTTTTCTAAGAACTGGGTATCTGCTTGAGCAGGAGTCATCCCCCTAGAATGGTAGACAAAACATAGAACAATCCAAAACAAACAGAGGTGAAAAGTTCAAGTCAATGATAATTCAATCGACAAATGGGAGGTGCTGAAAACAGGGAATTCAAAATATGATAATCACAGGGTTTAGTACAGGCCAGGGGTAATTTCCAATCTAATTTCTACACAGGTGTCTTTCCCCAGTCCCCACAGCCGGGTGGTTTTAAAGAGGCCCCTTCAGTGATGACTTCAATGTCAGTGTCAGAAGAGGGGAGGATCGTGGACTACAAGAAAACTGAAGAGGAAGCACCTCCCTATCCCCATCGACGGGACAGTAGCGGAGAAGGTGGAAAGTTAAGTTCCTCGAAAAAGTATCATCCAGAAGGCGAGGTTGGTACAGGTGCATCAAATCTGGGACAGAGAGACTGAAAAACAGCTTCTATCTCAAGGCCATCAGACTGTTAAACAGCCATCGCTAACATAGAGGCTGCTACCAACATAGACTCAAATCTCTGGCCACGTAAATAAATGGACTTAATAAAAAGGTATCACTAGTCACCTTAAATAACGCCACTTTAATAATGTTTACAAATCCTACATTACTCATCTCATATGTATATACTGTATTCTATAACATCTACTGCATCTTGCTTATGCCGCACGCCATCGCTCACCCATATATTTATATGTACATATTCTATTCATCCCTTTACATTTGTGTGTATAATGTAGTTGTTGTGAATTTGGTAGATTACTTGTTAGATATTACTTCATTATCGGAACTACAAGCACAAGCATTTTGCTACACTCGCATTAACATCTGCTAACCATGTGTATGTGGCCATTAAAATGTGATTTGATTTGTGTCACTTCCTCTTGCTTGCTTTAAAGGGATAGTTCTCTGAACTACGGCTCTGACCTGTGAGTTTTGTGGAGCTCTACCACCTTCTCCTCCATCTCCTTAGTCTGTGAGGGGGCAAACTGGAAGTCGCTGATGTAGTCGAGGCGTTGCTCATCGGGGTCGTGATCTCCCAGCTCGGCCTGCAGGGAGTAGGAACCCAGCAGAGAGTGGGTGACGAAGGAGCAGGGCAGACGCCCTGAAATTATGTCCTGCCGCAGCTGAAGGCACAGGAGATATCTACAGGGAGATGGAGAGATGGGAGGAGGGGAAGAAAGAGAGTGAGAGGCGAGCGAGATGAATAAAAGGGCATGAAATAGATTTTGTACATTTGGTCTATGTTCATCATGACACTAATCCACTAGTTCAGATCTGACATGACATTTCAGCACGTGAACGTGGTGTGTGTGGGGGCGGTTTCCTGTGCCTTACAGTACAGCAGCAGCCTGCAGACTCACAACAGCAGAAATAGCGTGTGCGGTAATGGCACACAGAGAGAGAGGGAAAAAAAGGTAAGTGTGTGAGATGATTGCCTGTGACCTTGGATCTGGGGCTGTGCTGAAACTAAACTCTGGAGGCTGAAGACAGCTCCACTGCATTCGATATTGCTGCAACCTTTTGACGGGTGCCGATCAAAGAGGGCATTCTACGCTAGATTAGGGAGTAACCGGAGTGATCCCGCTGAGGGCTCAGAGCAGAGTGTGATGAGACACTGGGGGAACACACGGACATTAAACACTCCGTGTACAGCACACCGTTCCCCCTTGTGCTCTGCTCTTCTGACCTTATCAACCAGGGGTCTACTGCATGTTGCTGCTGTGGTGTGCAACTACTGTGCAGCACAGTACTACAGCACCCTTTACGGGATTAGAGGTTTATGTGAATAACAGTGCTTGCTTATGTGTTAGTTACGTGTGCATGCTGGCCGAAAAACAACATGTACTGTAGATACCGTAACAGTACAACTATTTACATTTCCTGAGTACAAAATAATCTGGAAAGATGTCAAAAGTGTGAATGCAACATTTTAACAGACTGTAGGTTATTGACTGCTCCGGGCCACCTGCGTGGCATACGTACATTCTGTGTTTGCACAACTGGGTAGATCATTTCGTTGCTATATGATTTATATCATTTCGTTGCTATACGTTGCTATATGACTAACATAATAAAGCCAAACAATCAAATGTACAATGAAAAGGAGTGGCTGTTTGACCTTTGTTTCCTTATGAAACGGACAGTACAATACCTGGTAATATCCTCGGTCAGCTGGGACGGATCAGGAGGGTAGAACTTGACATTGAACGCTAACTGCCAGGAGGTATCTGTGGAGAGAGAACAGGACTCATCTGATTTAAAGACTAAAGGAAATGCATCCTTCATTATCATAACACAACATATTATACATTCCTCTGAGGCGCCAGGCCACGTGTTCAAGCCTAGAAAGTGACTCCGGCTAAGCATTTGGGTGAGCGTTTGTACTGTCTGTAGAGGAAGGCAATTATTAGTTTAGTGTCAAGTAACCAACAAAGAAAAACAAGCGATGGTGGAATCTTCCCGAGCCAGATGTGCTAAGAACACACCCGTGATCAAACAGCTGTGCTCATCGACTGTCCGTAAGGAGTGTGGGTGTGGTGGGGGAGAGAAAGCAGAGACGGGGGAGAGGGGGCAAAGAGATGGAAAGAGGAAGAGAACACACTGGGAAGGAGCGCGAGGAGAGGCTTTGAAGTGGAAGTTTTATCAAGCCTGGAAAGACATGGGCCAGCCTGAGGAGTTGTTTTGATTTGGTCGTGCACAGAGACTAATCTAAAATGGCAGAGTAGAAACAAGGCCTTTAAAATTACACTCCTTTTCATTTTGAGTATTCATCATTAGACACACTGAGGGGACTTTATCAGTAAAATAGACTACATTTGGATTCAACCACCTAGCAGAAAACATTTCAGAACCACACACTCAACTCCCACAAAAGGGTTTATAAAATCAACATAAAATCTTCAACACTAAATCATGATATGGATTCACTTCTATATAAGCAAATCTACTTTCTAGTAGTAGCCTACTTTTTATATAGAGACTACTAGTGTTGGGGTCAAATGGGGGCCAGATGGGCTTAAGAGCCCTTTGCAGGGCTCCATGTTATACTTCCTGTTGTCAGTGATAAGAGAGCCGCCATGTGAGATGAGACAGGATTAGCAGTGCTAATACACACTACCTACTCAACTCTGTGTGTGTGTGTCCAGTCACAGACCACTGGCTTGATGTGGCAATGCCTAGAGCCTTGTCAGTATTAGGGTAGGGCTGGTTGTCACCTAGCAACCGCTAACTAAGAGAGAAAGAGAGAGAAGGGGTGGGTCGGGGGTAGCGCTATCCTGATTACACCGGGGAGAGAAGAGATGGATGATGATCAGTCTCTCACCCTCTGGGTGGGAGACATGATGTTATGCAATGGCTCAATTTACAACAAATATCCACCGTGTCCTGACATAACAGACTTAAATAGTCTTCCCACTCTCTTTCCCTGAAATGTATGTTCCAAAACATGAGGAATTCAGGCTTTCATCCAGAAAAGGGATAGTGAAATAAGAGGTAAGGAATTAGGGCCAGGCAAGGAAGGAATTCCATTGACTGTGCGGAGAAATGACATTAGGGGATAAATTCATTTCTCTTTTCAAGTCTGCACAACATCGAGAATTCAAGGAAAATCATAAAAAACAATGCTCTTTTCCCCCCCTTTTTAAATCTACAAAACAAGAAGGAAAACCATGCCAAATTCACACATGCTTAGTACGGGCATGGGATACAGGATATGTTATTAAAGAGGAATTCCAAAAATTACCCCACAAACTAAACTGCCACTGTTCCTCTCCTGTTACAACTGTGGTCATATTGTAGTCATTGTCCTTTGGCCAGACCGAGCGGAGAGATCAGTGACCGTTTGAGGAAGCAAGGAGCAGTTATGTGAGGATCTGTCCAAGAATAGTGATTTCTTGGTGTGTGTGTGAGCAGTAGAGAAACTGTGCAGAACAGTATCTTCAACTGTCCAATTAGGTGTAGTATTTCAGGTGGGAATGGACAAAAATCGATAGCAAAAAAATGGTGTCATCTAGCACAGAAACAGCTTTGGAAATCAGGGTAATTTTTTAAGTGAGCATTCATGAGCAGACTCTTACAAAGTAAGCGTTTTTTTAAAGATGACCTTCAAAAAGTCAGCTGTGGTGGTGTGACATGGGCACAAGGGATTTCAGTCTCCCCCTCATCTCTGGCCTGTTTTTTGATTTTCAATTATCCTTGAAACGTTCCAGTCTGAGTCACAGGCTGAAGATAAATGGGTCTGAGCTGAGGCCTCAATTCATGTGATAGGCTAGCCTCCATTCCCTAGTACCACACACACACACTATAGAGTGCTATTACAGGGCACACAGGCACAGCAGCTTGCATGAAATGGAATTGGGAGGGGAGTGCCATATCATAGAATCCTATCCACAAGCAGCAATACCTCCAGGGGTACGCGCAACGCTGTTCTTCGGGGGCACGCCAAATAAAAATGTGAATCACATTTATAAAAATATATAGACTACTGTTCAAAAGTTTGGGGGTCACTTAGAAATGTCCTTGTTTTTGAAATATATATATTTTGTCCATTAAAATATCAAATTGATCAGAAATAGTGTAGACATTGTTCATGTTGTAAATGGCTATTGTAGCTGGAAATGGCAGATTTATGAAATATTTACATAGGCGTACAGAGGCCCATTATCAGCAACCATCACTCCTGTGTTCCAATGGCACGTTGTGTTAGCTAATCCAAGTTCATCATTTTAAAAAGGCTAATTGATCATTAGAAAAGCCTTTCGCAATTATGAAAGCACAGCCGAATACTGTTGCCCTAATTAAAGAAGCAATAAAACTGGCCTTCTTTAGACTAGTTGAGAATCTGGAGCATCAGCATTTGTGGGTTCGATTACAGGCTCAAAATGGCCAGAAACAAATAACATTCTACTTAAACTTGTCAGTCTATTCTTGTTCTGAGATAAGGCTATTCCATGCAAGAAACTGAAGATCTCGTACGATGCTGTGTACTACTCCCTTCACAGAACAGCACAAACTGGCCCTAAACAGAATAGAAAGAGTGGGAGTCCCCGGTACACAACAGAGCAAGAGGACAAGTACATTAGTGTGTCTAGTTTAAAAACAGATGACTCACAAGTCCTCAACTGGCAGCTTCATTAAATAATACCCGCAAAACACCAGTCTCAACGTCAACAGTGAAAAGGCGACTCTGGGATGCTGGCCTTCAAGGATGCTGGTTATCAAAGGGCAAAGTATTGAGAAGTCTTTTTTTGAATTGAGAGACGAGCTTAAAGTTTTCTTTACTGACCATAATTTTCACTTGTTTGACCGCTTGCATGATGACGAGTTTCTCACACTACTGGCCCACCTGGGTGATGTTTTTTCTCCCCTGAATGATCTGAATCTAGGATTACAGGGGCTCTCCAACTATATTCAAAGTGCAGGACAAAATTGAGGCTAAGAAGTTGGAGCTCTTATCTGTCTGCATTAACAAGGACAACACACAGGTCTTCCATCATTATGATTTTTTTGTGTGCAAATGAACTCAAGCTTACGGACAATGTCAAATGTGATATAAAACGGACAACACAAACTGGATTCGTTATCCCTTTCATGCCCTGCCTCCAGTCCATTTACCGATATCTGAACAAGAGAGCCTCATCGAAATTACAACAAGCGGTTCTGTGAAATGTATTTTAATCAGAATCCACCGCCATATTTCTGGATAGGGCTGCGACCATTGTTTCTTGCCTTGGCAAATCACGCTGTTAAGACACTGATGATCGTTGCAACCACATACCTATGAGAGTGGATTCTCGGCCCTCACTAGCATGAAAACTAAATACAGGCACAGACTGTGTGTGGAAAATGGTTTTAAGACAGACTCTCTCCAATTCAACCCAATATTGCAGAGTTATGTGCATCCTTTCAAGCACACCATTCTCATTAACCTGTGGTGAGTTATTCACAAGGTTTTATATGTAAGATGGCTAAATAAAGAGCAAAATAAATGATTTGTATTTGTGTCCTGGTCCTATAAGAGCTCGTCGTCACTTCCCACGAGCCGGGTTGTGACAAACTCACCCTCATTCTTATGTTTAATAAATGTATCGTATAGTGTGTGTGTGTGTGTGTGTGTGTGTGTGTGTGTGTGTGGCAGGCTTACAATGATGGCAAAAAACAACAATTGAGAGTGCGCTGACCCTGGTGCTAGAGGGGGTACACAGCTGGAGGTTGAATGTTTGAAGGGGTACGGGACAATAAAAAGTTTGGGAATCACTGCTCTAGAGGTTAAGAGCGTTGGATCAGTAACCGAAAGGTTGCTAGTTCGAATCCAGAGCCGAGTAGTTGGGAAAATAATCTTTCACTTAACACTAATTTCTCCTGTAAATTGCTCTGGATAAGAGCATTTTTAGTAATCGACTAAAGCTCAAATAAAAACACTTTTTTTTTACGCACATGTACACGCTAGAATTAGAATGCACGGTAGAGTATGAGAGAAAACAAATGTCATCAAGCATTTCATTTTAAAAGTATTTTTTTCTTGCGTCTACACAAAGCAATGCTGGTAAAGTGAGAGGATAAATTGCCAGAAAAGAGACTGTTTGCATTATGTCTGGAATTGTGACGTGTATAGTAAAAAAAAATTAAAAAAAATTTTAAGTCTACATTTAGTGTTTATAATGTAATGACCTGGCTAGATCATAAATGACAAAAGTCCAGACAGAGAATTGAGTTTACGAATTCCCCGTTTATTAACAACTCAAAACAGGCTACTGTTTGGCTGTTGCCCACGCAAAATAAATCAAGGACCCCAGTATAAAACACTGACAATCTCTTGTTAAGATGGTTAACGTAAGAGAGAACAATGGTTAAGCATGGTCTTACACTTGCAGTGCTCCACCAACCACAAGGATGCTTGGCACCGGAACATTCTAGACATTCCAGTGGTTGGCAGATAGTAGGTTGACTAGCATGTCAAACCCTGCAAACACTGGGTACTGGTAAGTACAACACAACAAATAAACAGCATAACACACAGCTAGCTGTATGTGCAGGTAGCTACAAAAAGTTTAGCTGCCATTGCCAATAATACATTTTTGCAAACAATAACTTTATGCCCACCATTGTTGATTTCAAGCACATAACCTACAGGCACATAGCCTATGCAGGCCACGGCTGGGAAACTCGAGGAACGTCGTTCAAGAGAGAATATTGTTAAGCAGAAAGATTGAGACTAGCTTAATTTCATCCAAAAATGTAGGAAGAGGATAGCTAGCTTTTGCAAGCTAACGTTATCTGCTGTCACTTCAACAAGAAGCAACTGAACACATTGACCATAAAATCCACCCCTCCAAAGAAAGTATGGCTCCGTGGCTTCTCCGAGACAACACCCGATCTGTGATCGGATCCACGGCCGAAGCATGGCATTTCAGTAGAGCCAGCCCTCGGCAGGCCGTATAGAAAACTCTATAGAGCATAGAGGTAGCAAGCTTGCTACCTATTTAATTTACCCAGTTCACTTCTATGCCAGGGATAATGCTCACGGCTGTTTGAGATGCTTTAGCGCCACAATGGACAGCATCCACTTTGAGAAACAACTTCTTGTTAAAGTCATCCTTCCATTGTTGATAGCCCTGGAAGTTCAGGGATGAAATGTGCCCCGCAGATTGACGAGTAGACACCCAATTTACCCGTCTCATTTTCAAATTGATCCTACTTTTAATACGTTTTTAATTCACCATGTGACACTGACCCCAGGACATTGCGGGATTGTTTTTACAAAGCTAGAGATGACTTGGAGAAAACCTCAAACCCAATGTTTAGAACGACAATATTATAACAATTGCTTTAAAGAGTTTGTAATTTGGGAAGGTTTTCTTGGGGTTCTCCAAGTCACTATTATATGCGTTTCTGGTATTGAGAAATAGGCGCTACACCGCCTTTAAAGAAAATGGAGTGTCCCAATATCTACCATTTCCATGGATCCCACGGGCAGTCAGTGACCATAAACCCCTAGTGATCTCAGTTACAGACTTGGTAGTGAACTCTGCCTGCCTATAGACCGGAATCAGTCAAGTCAGTATAACTGTGGTCTCACTTGTCAGAAAGTCAACGGATCTGGAGCACTATCTCAGAGAGCAAACTGTGGCTGACAGACAGGTATAGGGCATCTGTTCCTCACTCATTGACGCAAGGTGTTCAAACAGTTCAAACAAGACAGAGATAAGTCGAGAAAACAGGCATAGCTTTGGTTGCTGGACAGCCAGGTAAAATGGGGATTTCTTTGCTGACGGTCATCTGCTCTTAAATGTTCTTGCATCGTCACTGACAGCCGCTGTCACAGTCGGTGTGGCAGAAAACTCAAACACAGAACGACCAAAAGGCACTAATAAGCATGGCTGTGCCTGGCTTAGTGCAGTGACTGGGTCCTGGGTGACCTGCAGATGTGGGTTTGGATAACAACATTAAAATCACTACCAGGCAGCACAATGGGTCTTTATTGAACCAGGCAGGGGTACAACACATAAAGCAGCCTTGACTGTTGCATCTTTCAGAGGGAGGATCCCATTCCCTTTCTCTCCCCTGAAGGAGGGACCAGACCAGCCCAGCGACTCTGAACATGATGCAAACGGATACATCAAGTTAAGGAGAGAGAAAGAGGCCAGTTTTGGGCCGCTGTAGACTAACGCATACCAGGCCCTGGACAGGAAAGTACCTCCGCTCGGAGCTGCCGTTCCCATGGCTAGAGTGAATTCCCTCTGTGTGTTTATAAACGCCTGGTCGTTGTTACTGGCAGTGCTCTGGAAGTATCAGACTGGGGATGGGTGAGCAGCCTCCCCCCACCCAACACACATCATCCCAAACACATCCCCCCCGCACCATCCAGAATTACTGCAATCCAGTTACCAGATGTGAAAAGAGCATGTCACTCCAGGAGACGATAAATAACGTATCTGCTCAAGATCCAGTAAATGTCAACAGTAACATTAGTTATTAGTTTTACTGGAATAGACTTGGGGGATAGAGTGATCGAGTGCTTTGTTAGGAGAAATTATAGGGTACAGTGTGGAAGTCTTTCTTGAGGTTGGTATGTACAGTAAAGCCAATTGGTGTGAACTCCGGTGGCCATGTTACTTAATGAGACACTTCATACAGAAAGTTTCAAAAAGGTTAAAAAGCCACAACTTACTGCAGATCTGACGTTTGATCTCCTTTGTAGGGTCCAGCCAGCACTATAGAAGAGAAACAAAGGAGATATAAGCTGTGGTATTAACAAGTACGCAGAAATTGTAACACAGTATCAAACTTCTACCAATTAATCAGACTTCAAATTTTCCCTGTTGAGTAACCACGGTGATTGGCAACACGTTAAAGCATTCATAATGCAATTAACTACTATACCACCTAAACATAGAACACTGTGCCGTTTCTAATACAAATACACTAGGACCTCCTTTTATTTCCCTTCTCAGGTACTTTAGTAGATCAGGTATGTCAAGAAAAGTAGAATCAAACACAAGACAGAAGGTAGCATTTTGCACAGAGCTACTGTAAAGAGCATAACTCTCAATTTAGCACCAGTCCAGACCACAGACAACAAAACTAGCCATGGTGGTCATTACTGGTCTGATCCCTGAACTTCAGCACACCACTTTCATATAAACAAACACACATGATGAAAACACATTCCACTAAACTACACAGCCTAGCCTCTTCCCTCATCTCCACACCCCACCCCCGTGGCTAGCCTACAGTTTCCAGTTCAAAGCGGAACAAAAGTCAGCATTTAGCCCCACTGCAAATATGCTAATCTCGCTCCCAACAGTCTCCCTCACGGACTGATCTGGAGCCTGCAGAGACAGTGGAGCGTGTTGACTGTCTCATTAACTTCTCTAGGGTAGGGGACAGCATTGGGAATTTTGGATGAAAAGTGTGCCCAAATTCCACTGCCCGCTACTCTGCCATAAAAGATAGAATATGCATATAAGATTTGGATAGAAAACACTGAAGTTTCTAAAACTGTTTGAATGATGTCTGTGTGTAACAGAACTCATATGGCAGGCAAAAACCGGAGAAAAAATCCAATCAGGAAGTGGGAAATCTGAGGTTTGTAGTTTCGACTCGTCCTATATAATACACAGTGTCTATGGGGTCATGTTGCACTTCCTAAGGCTTCCACTAGATGTCAACAGTCTTTAGAACCTTGTTTGATGCTTCTACTGTGATGTGGGGGCAAATGAGAGGGGAATGAGTCAGAGGTCTGCCAGCAGCCACGAGCTCAGTCTCGCACGTTCACGTGAGAGCGACCTGCATTCCATTGCATTTCTGAAGACAAAGGAATTCTCCGGTTGGAACATTATTGAAGATTTATGTTAAAAACATTCCTAAAGATTGATTCTATACATCGTTTGACATGTTTCTACGGACTGTAACGGAACTTTTGGACTTTGTCTGCTCGTGCGCCATGAAGTTGGAATACAGGGCTGAACGTGCTAACAACGAGGAGGATTTTGGACATAAATGATGGACATTATCGAACAAAACAAACATTTGTTGTGGAACTGGGATTCCTGGGAGTGCATTCTGATGAAGATCAAAGGTAAGTGAACATTTATAATGCTATTTCTGACTTCTGTTGACTCAAACATAGCAGATATCAATTTGGCTTGATTTGTCGTCTGAGCGCCGTACTCATGTTTTTTTTTTTTTTTTATTTAAAAATCTGACACAGCGGTTGCATTAAGGAGAAGTATATCTTTAATTCTGTGAATAACACTTGTATCGTTTATCAATGTTTATTATGAGTATTTCTGTAAATTGATGTGGCTCTCTGCAAAATCACCGGATGTTTTTGAACTACTGAATCTAACGCGCTAATGTAAACTCAGATTTTTTTATATAAATATGAACTTTACCAAACCAAACATACATGTATTGTGTAACATGAAGTCCTAAGAGTGTCATCTGATGAAGATCAAAGGTTAGTGATACATTTTATCTATATTTCCGCTTTTTGTGACTCCTCGCTTTGGCTAGAAAATGGCTGTGTTTTTCTGTGATTTGGCTCTGACCTAACATAATGGTTCGGTTTGCTTTCGTCGTAAAGCCTTTTTGAAATTGGACACTGGCTGGATTTACAACAAGTGTATCTTTAAAATGGTGTAAAATACATGTATGTTTGAGGAATTTTAATTATGCGATTTCTGTTTTGAATTTGGCACCCTGCAGTTTCACTGGCTGTTGACAGGTAGGACGCTACCGTACCACGTACCCTAGAGAGGTTAAGCTCCAATTACAGTGTGCAGGGGAGAGTTCAACATCCAGGCCCAAAGCCATAAGATGTGAGAAGGATACAGTCTGTGAACAAGGCCTTTGTTCAATTACCACTTGAAATCATTTTAAATACTTTAGGTGTGCCTGATTGATTGGCTGTTGCAATGGAACCAATATAAGTCCCAAAAGTGCAATTAAAATAGCATTTGAACCAGTGTTGGGATCAATTCCATTTCAATTCAGGAAGTACACTGAAATTACAAATTCAGCCTATCCTCAATGCTTTTCAATTAGAAACATTTTGAATTGGAATTTGGTTTACTTTCTGAATTAAAATCAAAATTGACCCCAACCCTGATTTGAATCCAGGTCTTCTGTGAACCAGGCCTGCTTGGCAGCGGGCAAGAGCAGAGTCAGTTTGGACTGAAGTTTGTGAGCGGAGCCTCGTTTGTCTCCAACCAGTGATATTACAGCACTCCAATAAACAGTGTCGACACAGATATGGAAAATAACGACTGTTATTCCCTGGAAGCATATCTGGGTTCTCTGGAGGTTTACTGCACACTTCAGACATCCTGTGAGGATGGGGTGGACTTAAAGTACTTCCCTGTGTTTTATCATCCATCACAGGCCTTTGTTAAAACGATCAATTATATGGTCTATCAGGCCCGCTGAAGGTTTAGAATGTCTAAAGAGTGCATATTGATCTTGAGGAATATTATGTGGTATCAGTTACAAGTCAAGCCAATAGTCATTGTTGCTATTGTAGCAGAGAAACAATGTAAAACGTTTAGGACATAATTGCAAAAACATCTGTGCCATTAGGTGAGAAGGTTATATGATACATTTTATGAAGTAGTTATGCCTGAAGTAGTACTGGTACTTCAGAAACAAAACATACAAAAAAATGGATTGGAAAGCTTTATGTACAAGAGGAGTTTGTATTTTGTAATGTGTTTGCTGTTCTGGAAAAGCCTCTTATTGTACAAGAAAGTGGTACAAAAAACAAAAAACTTTACCGTCTGGTCAGCGTTGTCTTTGAAACTCAACCCAAAGTAGTCCTTCTCCAGTAGGTTCAGGGTTTCACACACTTTGAAAAACAGGTACTGGCCTTTGGCCCGTTTCTACAGAGAGTGAAGAACAAAGAGAAGAGAATGAAAAAGCATTACATTAATCATCAATTAGAAAGAACAGTTGACATTTAGAAATAACGACCTACAACCCGCAGCGAGGCAGATTATTTTGAGAACTCGGGATAAATATTTCTACCACCCATCATTCCTCATGCATTTCATTTAACGGAAAACACCCTTACAAAACTTAAATGACAAAACCTTAAATTACAATCTTTCACAGTTCATTACGACAGGGTTCATTTACGTGGAGTTTAATATATGTGGCTCATGAATGCAACAGTTGTAATGGTTGTGTTTGGAAAGTGTCAGAAACTGTAGAGAATGCACTCCCCCGGGGCATCTCTTGGGTGTGAGGTGATATCTGCCCTGCAGACAGACAAACGTGCAGTTTGGGACAGCTTGGCAGCTCTCTTCAGCTGGTCCTGCATTCACCTGCACAGCAGAACTAGACAGTATGGGCATTACAGAAAAATCCCCACGGAAGCCCATGAACTGCGTGATCACTGCATATTGGTCCATTGACACTTGTGGAATGAGGGAGCAATTTGAGATGAATTGCAGTGTGGACAAAGGGGACAAACTCTACTACACACCTCCCCGGGGTAACACATTGCCTCAGGCGGAAGGAACAATAACCATAAAAAGTTCAAAGGACAATGACGCTGCATTCTAGACAGAGGGTGGTGGGGTGGGGGTGGGGGGGGGAGAATAAAGAATGCTGTGCATTTGTGTTTCTCCTCCTTGGGAGGGTCGAGACATTTAAGATATGCTGGTATCAGCCACTTCAGAGAAAGACACTTGAGGCTTTTTGAATACCTCTTAATTTCCCCTCTCCCTGACAACAGACACTGTTACATTAGATAGTATGCTGAGTGTGTGTGTGCAGACTATCTGCTGGGAGGCAGCAACATGCTGGTAGCCAGAGGAGTGCAGCCCTGAGAGACAATTTGGCACCAGTAGATTCTGAGTTGTATGTCTAAGGTTTTGCCTTTGGTTTCAAATAAACCTCTTTACACATTACCTTGCATCTTCTGTCATGGCACGTCCCTCTGAGCTACATATTGATCAATCAGAACAGGAACTCAGTTGATTTTAATTTACATTGTAAATAAGATTTTGTTCTTAATTAACTTGCCTGGATAGATACGTTTGATAAAATAAACAAGGCTGATGGGGAAGACAAATGTTCAGGGCCAGCTCTTTCTACTACTAAAGCACTTTAGTGCTGACTGGTCAACAGTCATTAAGTATTGTTGGCACAGAACAAAATTGATTTTACACATGTTTACTATTGATCATGCAGAAGCCATTGCCTTGGAGTGCATTATTCAGCACTTGAAAAAATACACACAAAAAAAACCCAGAGATTTCAGATGCTTCAAATTGAATCTTGGGTTACAGTGCAAATGCAATGGAACCGTCTGTGCCCTAGGTTGATAATTGTGCCTGACAGAGAGAGACTGCAGCACAAGCAGACTAGTCTTGATATGAATTACTGCCTCCTGCTCAGTGTCATGTAATTCCCAATAAAATATGTTTGATGGCAACATCTCACTGGAACGAGAAAAGCAACCCAATCTCATTGGTGGGTGTAACAGTACAGAGCCACAGACCAAAGGCTTCATAAAACTTCAGGCCATACACTGTATATTCCATCCAAATAGGCTAACAGTCTCTTACAGCCTTAAAAAAAAAAAAAAAAAATAACAGAGCTATTTACGCTATGTTCAACTGGAGGTGAGGTAAACACACATGACCCTAATCCCCATGGTGTTGGTGAGAGAGATGCTCCTTCCTGAGGGCTGTCGTAACCAGGACAATGCTCCATGGAAACAAACTTGTGCATGAGAGGCAGATCATCCACTCTGGGTCTCTATGGACTGAAGCCATCCGTCAAAAAGGTGTAGCTAGGCCTATGCTATGCTAGCGAACTACTAGCTTGCCTCATTAGGTTTCTTCCATTGGCCAGCGCGCTACAGTGCAGGTCAATTAGCTTAGTCATTAACATGCTAACAGAGGGCACTTCAGGACCAAGGGCTTTGCCCTGTCAGCTTTAGCCAAGGAAGGAGCATAGAGCATTAGTATTACCTCATTTGCAATCACACGTCAAGCGAGTTTGCGTAAGTTTTATGTCAGTATTTGTGTGTACATTCCCTATACATGCGCGCCAAGCTTACAAAGGGTGTATACAAAGCACCAGAAATCTTTGGAAACATAAAGTCATGCTTTGGCACATTACAGTAAATGAGTGGTCGAATTATGAATGCTAGCGAGTTGCCCCGAAAACACACGAACGTTCAATAATGCAGCGATGCAGGAGATGATGCATAGAGTAACAGTGGAACAGCCAACAATACACCCAGTGAGGAGGACTAGCAGGCTAAGTGGAGATGGGTTAGTGCTGGGTGCATTACTGCAGCCTAATTGAAATTGGCAGGTTGGAACAAGCAAAAGGCCTGGGCTGTCTGCTAAGGATTTAACAGAGCACATGGTTAAGGGTAGGAAGCAGTTTTTACTCACCAAAGTAACACAGTGAGGTGAATGACTTTGTAATTATAAGTAACGAGCGCAACTACAACTACATTACTGTTATTTTGTATACATTGTTTTAGCAACAGTCATTTTTTAAAATATATATATAATATTTGATAGTTAGATATTGGGATATTCTTTGACATATTGCAATATTTATTTCAATGACTGATCAAAACTAATTTTCTCATTGTGCTCTCGTCTCTGTGCAGCAGATACTCACTAGTCAGTTCATTAGGGACAAACAGCTAATACTGAGTCGGACCCCCCTTTGCCTCCTGAACCGCCAGAATTCTTCAGGGCATTCAATAAGGTGTCGGAAACGTTTCACAGGGATGTTAGTCCATGCTGACGCGATGGCATCCCGCAGTAGCTGCCGAGGTACATTCCTGCTGCGAACAGCCGTTCCATCTCATCCAAAAGATGCTCTATTGGGTTGAGGTCTGGGGACTGTGCAGGCCACTCAAGTAAACTGAACTCGCTGTCATCTTGCAGGTGATGATTTTCCACTCAATTGTCCAGTGTTGGTGATCGTGTGCCCACTGGAGCTGCTGCTTCTTGTTTTTAGCTGATAGTAGTGGAACACAGGTGGTCGTCTGCTGCAATAGCCCATTCGTAACAAGGTTCGACGAGTTCTGAGATGCTGTTCTGCACTCCACTGTTGTACTGCACCATTATTTGTGGCCCACCTGTTAGCTTGCACAATTCTTGCCATTCACCTTCCAGCTCTCTCAATGAGCTGTTTTCGCCCACAGGACTGCTGCTAACTAGAATTTTTTTGGGTGTCGCACTATTTTTCAGTAAACGTGAAAAGCCCAGGAGGGTGGCCGTTTCTGAGATACTGGATCCAGCGCACCGGGCACCGACGGTCATACCACGCACAAAGACACTTTGAATGGGCAAAACCAATAACCTAACGTTCAACTGAACAGTAACAGAATGCCTCATTGCCTGCCTCTCACGGTCTGTAGGAGCAATCCATTTTTGTGAACGGGGTGGTGTACCTAATAAACTAGCTGGTGAGTGAATATTGTGAGCAATATGTTTGGAACATCGAATCGCAATACATTCGATGTTCTACTCAAGTAGGCCTACACATTGTCCTACTAAACAAATGACAGATTTGGCCCAAAATCTAGGCCTCTTTAAACACTGGGAATCCACACTGGATTTTCTACTCATTTGGCTTTATGGGAGCATTCCTGATGGTCTGGATATTGTTTTGCAATCAGAGAAGGGACGGTTCCATCTCTGGGGAATTAGAGACAGGGTGGGAGAGAGGAACAGAGTGGGGGAGAGACAGAGGGGAGTATGTGACGCCGTCTGTCCATGGCTGGAAGAACCGTGATATCCAGATGCAGTTTTATAATTTCCCATAGGCTTTTAGAGAATCAGCTATAAAACACTCCACCTCTTCTTCTCCAACACAACGATAATTAAATTCACACATTCAAACATCTAGAAAATCGTGGGGCATGGAGAGAATGTGACAGACAATAACTCAAACACCCTTAAAAGCCTTTTTGTTTCTATCTGCAGAGAAGTGTGTTGTGTGATGGTGAGGCTGGTCTCTCTGGATCCCCAGAGCTCTGGGTTGTTACAGCGGATTAGACTCAAATGTATCCATCGGGACTGGAGCCCTAATGCTCGATGAGCTGGACGGCTAAATAATGCAGCAGGAGTCTAGCCAAGCAAAGCGCAGTGGAGGCAACAATGTACTGCACAGAGACACACCACTGGCTGAAGAGGAGAGGACCGTGTTGCTGCACTCACTGACTGTGCCTCTCCTCTCTAATGAGCCCCAGACGCCATTACTGTTTGTTGACACAACATATTACAGTTTCATCACTCTTATATTGCAAGGCACTCACAACTGTATATGTGAGGACAAGGATATACTGTACCTTGAGGAACTAAACAACAATGAGAGAAGAGCAGCCTATAAATCATTTTTACAACGGGAGACTGTTGAGAATGTCTGAAACGACCCTAGTGTGTTAACATGACACATGCAATTGTTTTCCACTGAGGGTTAGTGTTGGCGTTTGCTTTGCTTCTCCCAAAAATTAAGGTTAATCTCTGGAATGCTTTCTTGTCCTCATTTATTTTCTAAACGCTCCCAGATAGATGTAATTCCTCCACTGCAGTCTCATTATAAATTTGCCACTGTCTTCTGGCTGAATACTCCCCAACAATGGCATGTACTGATGCCTCAGCTTTTCTGAAACTGCGAACAAAGCTGTCTCTGTTCAAACAGCACTGTGCAATTAGTGTTGGACCCCATTCACAAACCATACCTCCATCGCAAAACGCATGTTCAGCGGCCCTGGGATCCACCATTAACACTGTCGATCACACAGTTCAACCCTCTCTAGCCTCTGGGATATTAAAATTACTATCCTACACATGAATAACCAATGAGACAGTCAAAAGCAATAACATAACAGATCAGAGCCTGGTGAGGTAGACTTCCGTAACCAACTAGCTTTAACACTTGACTTGTAATTATGAATAAAGCAGCTCCATCTATCCTACGGAGTGGATCATTGGATCACTGCCCTCTGTCACTTCTCCCTTTTCCTAGTCCTTTAGTCTTTTATATGTAGAGATAACTGGCTGACAGACTGGAGGATATGATGACTGGTTATGACTTTGCAGTCAGGGAGGGTTGGTTTGCCACGTGTCTGCGGGGGACAGCATATGCTATAGGTTTAATCTGTGGGGGGCTCAGAACCCCCCGCTAATCTGCCCTGCCCGTGGTGGGCTTCAGAGAACCAGACGTGAGAACCAGACGAGCCCCCGCCATCCACCCTGCTTTTACCCCAGCCAGGCCCTGGGGCTTGGGCAGGGGTGTCACCCGCCCCAATCCCTCCAACGTCCAGGTCGGATTAAGGGCCGGCCCTCTCAATCAGCTCATTGGCTGATCTTTTACCCACTTCCATCAGTACGAGCGCTTACCCCAGTAGTGCAAGATGTATGGAATTTTGCTTTAAAACTGCAAAATTGTCTTTGCACCTCCAACAAAACAGAGTTGCAGGACAAAAACCTGCAAAATGTTCTCTCCACCAACAAGAGGAGTGAACAGTTTGGGTCATGTACAATGCGCAAGAAGATTGGGGAACATCTTGCGAGTGTGCCCCAATGTTGGAACGGGGATCTGAGTGAAAAAGTTTGGGAACCTGTGCATTGCACCACATTACTCCCACCCATACTCAGGCTTCATGTGCATCCGAGGACAAGAGAGAGAGGGCATCCAGCCCTCCACCAGACACAGGCCCAGTCCAATGATCTCCCAGCCCTAGACACACAACACTGGTCATTACACAGCCAAACCAGATGATAGCCCACATCATTAAAACCCATGGAAGAAGCCAAATGGAGCCAGACTTAAAAATGTGAGCTAAGGTCCAATGTAGTGAAAGCTAATTCACCTGTACAGTACCAGTCAAAAGTTGAGACACCTACTCATTTAAGGGTTTTTCTTCATTTTTTACTATTTTCTACATTGTAGAATAATAGTGAAGACATCAGAACTATGTAATAATACATACAGTTCAAGTCAGAAGTTCACATAGGTTAGTCATTAAACATTGTTTTTCCAACCACGACAAAAATGTATTTTGGCAAGTTGGTTAGGATATCTACTTTGTGCATGACAAGTAATTTTTTACAGACATTAATTCACTGTATCACAATTCCTGTGGGTCAGAAGTTAACATTCACTAAGTTGACTGTGCCTTTAAACAGCTTGGACAATTCCAGAAAGGGATGTCATGGCTTTAGAAGCTTCTGATAGGTTAATTGACATGATTTGAGTCAATTGGAGGTGTACCTGTGGATGTATTTCAAGGCCTACCTTCAAACTGTGCTTCGCTTGACATCATGGGAAAATCAAAAGAAAATCAGCCACGACCTCAGGAAAATAATTTGTCGACCTCCACATGTCTGGTTCATCCTTGGGAGCAATAACCAAACGTCTGAAGGTACCACGTTCATCTGTACAAACAATAGTACGCAACTATAAACACCATGGGACCACGCAGCCGTCATACCGCTCAGGAAGGAGACGCGTTCTGTCTCCTAGAGATGAACGTACTTTGGTGCGAAAAGTGTAAATCAATCCCAGAACAGCAGCAAAGGACCGTGTGAAGATGCTGGAGGAAACGGGTACAAAAGTAGCTATATCCACAGTAAAACAAGTTCTATATCGACATAACCTGAAAGGCCGCTCAGCAAGGAAGAAGCCACTGCTCCAGAATATCCATAAAAATAAGCCAGACTACGGTTTGCAACTGCACATGGGGACAAATATCCTACTTTTTGGAGAAATGTCCTCTGGTCTGATGAAACAAAAATAGAACTGTTTGGCCATAATGACCATTGTTATGTTTGGAGGAAAAAGGGGAAGGCTTGCAAGCCGAAGAACACCGTCCCAACCGTGAAGCACGGGGGTGGCAGCACCACGCTGTGGGGGAGCTTTGCTGCAGGAGGGACTGGTGCACTTCACAAAATGGATAGCATCATGAGAACAGAAAATTATGTGGATATATTGAAGCAACATCAAGACATCAGTCAGGAAGTTAAAGCTTGGTCGCAAATGGGTCTTCCAAATGGACAATGACCCCAAGCATACTTCCAAAGTTGTGGAAAAATGGCTTAAGGACAACAAAGTCAAGGTATTGGAGTGACCATCACAAAGCCCTGACCTCAATCCTATAGAAAACTTGTGGGCAGAACTGAAAAAGCATATAACAAGGAGGCCTACAAACCTGACCGTTACACCAGCTCTGTCAGGAGGAATGGGCCAAAATTCACCCAACTTATTGTGGGAAGCTTGTGGAAGGCTACCCAAAATGTTTGACCCAAGTTAAACTATTTAAAGTCGATGCTATCAAATACTAATTGAGTGTATGTAAACTTCTGACCCACCGCGAATGTGATGAAAGAAATAAAAGCTGAAATAAATCAATCACTATTATTCTGACATTTCACATTCTTAAAATAAAGTGGTGAACCTTACTGACCTAAGACAGTGAATTTTTACTAGGATTAAATGTCTGGAACTGTGAAAAACTGAGTTTAAATGTATTTGGCTACGGTGTATGTAAACTTCCGACTTTAACTGTATGGACCACAAAAAAATGTGTTAACCAAAACAAAATATAGTTTTGATTTTAGATTCTTCAAAGTAGCCACCCTTTGCTTTGACGACAGCTTTGCACTCACTCAACCAGCTTCAAGAGGAATGCCTGGATGTGTGTTTTGGATCATTGTCCTGTTGAGAAACAAATGACAGTGGGACTACACGCAAACCAGCGCTGCAGAATGCTGTGGTGGCCATGCTGGTTAAGTGTGCCTTGAAATCTAAATAAAATCAGACCGTGTCACCAGCAAAGCACCATCACACCACCTCCATGCTTCACGGTGGGAACCACACATGCAGAGATCATCCGTTCACCTACTCTGTCTCACAAAGACATAGCGGTTGAAACCAAAAATTGGGACAGATTTCCACCGGTCTAATGTCCATTGCTCACATTTCTTGGCTGACGCAAGTCTCTTCTTCTTATTGGTGTCCTTTAGCAGTGGTTTCTTTGCAGAAATTCGACCATGAAGGCCTTAGTCATGCAGTCTCCTTTGAACAGTTGATGTTGAGATGCGTCTGTTACTTGAACTCTGAAGCATTTATTTGGGCTGCAATTTCTGAGGCTGGTAACTCTAAATGAACTTATTCTCTGCACCAGAGGTAACTCTGGGTCTTCCTTTCCTGTTTGCACCTGCACTTGAAGAAACTTACAAAGTTCTTGGAATTTTCCAGATTAACTGACCTTCATGTCTTAAAGTAATGGACTGTCATTTCTCTTTGCTTGTTTGAGCTGTCATGTTTTTTTTTTACCAAATAGGGCTATTACAACAAGTCTATCTTCTGTATGCCACCCCTACCTTGTCACAACACAACTTACTGGCTCAAACGCAATAAGAAATTCCACAAATTAACTTAACAAGACATCTGTTATGTGACAACCTCATGAAGCTTGTTGAGAGAACGCCAAGAGTGTGCCAAGCTGTCATCAAGGGAAAGGGTGGCTACTTTGAAGAATCTCAAATATAATTTCATTTGTTGAACACTTTTTTGTTTACTACATGATTTCATAAGTGTTATTTCATAGTTTTGATGTCTTCACTATTGTTCTACAAATGTAGAAAATAGTAAAAATAAAGAAAAACCCTTGAATGAGTAGGTGTCCAAACTTTTGACTGGTACTGTATACTGACATTACAATAACGAGTAAAACCATCTGATATGTGGAGCTGGAGAAACAATACATGATCTCAAACGGAGAGAGAGAGAGAGGAAAAAAAAGACTGATTTGAGATGCAGGCTAGAGTGGTATAGAATTCAGCCACAAACCTGTCCAATCATAACAGCTATACCATGCAGAGACGATGAGAGCCATTTAGTGAGCCAAGACTGGCTGCCTTGATGTGTTCAGCCTCTCTATCCTACCTCTTACAGGGCACACCAGAATTTACTAAGCAACCATGCTAATGATTACCTGGCTCAAGATCAAAAATGAAATAACCATAATTTATTGCATTCTAGAGATGGGCCTAAATCAACAATAAATCCTTTAACCAAGCTGAGATTTAGACCTACCAAATACAGTATAAGCAACGTTGTCATGGTCCCTGAGAGAAGCAGAGTCAGCAAAATGGTTAAATCTCATCTCCCTGATGTTCGTCTCTGTGCACTCCTCTCCCTGCTGTGTGTTCTAGATGGTCGGGTGATTCTCATGAAACCAGTTTTAAACCAAGACAGTTGCAAACATGATGCATCTGCAACAATCAACTGTCATTCTGAAGACTGAGATGCCTAGTTTATGGCACAGTTATCTTTTAAATCAATGTTGCATATTCACCCGAATTTTGTGCATTTTCAACCCAAATTCTCATTAGCGAAATGTGTCCAGATAAAATTTTTAATTTTATACAATTTTACTTTAGAAAAAACAAACTTATTTGAATAAAACAAAATATGTTGCCGTTTGTCCAATAAATCATAAAAATAGTATACTGGTTGAAGTTTACAGCAAACTAATCTGTATGTAAAATATTGTCTGGACATGTTTCTCGTTACATTAAGACTTTTTGAAGTTGCTGTAAACACTATAATCTTTTATTTTAAAAAAATATTTAAAAATGACCCACGAATCTAGAGAACAAGTTAAACTTAAATTTCTTCACTTAAATGCCTTCAAAACGAGAATCTTATTCTCAAACGCCCCCTTTACAACGCTTGACCTTCTCATTAGCGAAATTACTAAAAAGCTCAAAATGGGGAGAAAAAAACTCAGAACCATTACCTTAATGGAAAAAACAATCATAATTAAAATCATTTCAAAAAAATAAAAAATAATAATTTAAAAAAAATAATACTAATACAATTTTTAAAAATAGGCAAATTGGCGCCCATAAACACTGATTTCCGATTGCTATGAAAACTGCCCTAATTAAATCGGCCACTCCGATTAAATCGGTCAACCTCTAGTCACTAAAGTAACTTATTCGAATCCAGGCTGGATCACAACTGTCCGTGATTGGGAGTGCCATAGGGTGGCACACAATTGGCCCAGCGTGCTTCTTAACGGACTTGCCTAGATAAATAAAAAGGCATGAAAAGGGCTTTAGTGATGTGGTCTCGTCATTGCGTTCTCCTATTACTTCCAGATTGCGACAAGGACATTACCGAAACACACCTCATTACAGCAATTTTTAGGATGTTTTTGGTAATGTGAACCTTAATGTAATGATAATAAGCTCTTTCTAATGTAGTCAATAGGTGTGCTGTGCTGGTAGCTTTATTTACTAGGACCACTGCTCACACCTACTGTATAGATGTTTTGTAAAACAGTTATTTGATAAAGTAGGGGTTGTTAAGAAATATGGGTGTATAAACCATTTAATTTACTTAAAGCCACCCTCTGGAGTTTGTGTTTAAGTAAACAACCCTGCCACTTAGAGGATGTGTACCTGTTTTAGCACTTACCTATATTGTAGTTTGAGAGCCCAAGACAGTTGTGTCAATGTCCCCAAATATTTAGATATGATATGCCTATAAAGTGTTATGCCATGTGCCCATAGGATACCATTCAATTTAGATAGATACTCTTAAAATACATTAGTGCTTACCCCCCAAAAAATAAACATCCAAAAGTCCAATTCAAGGTAGAAAGGAAGAATTGGAGAAGTCAACAACAGAAGCTGCGATGTATTTTTGCTCACTATAATCCATTATACAAGATGCCAGTAGGTGAATGACGTCTCGATGTCAAGCTGGCATCTTCCTGCTGTCGAGGAAGACATCAAAATAAATCAAATCTTATCTTAACTCCTTTCGACCTCCATTTAGTTCTTTGGTTGTTTTTATTGGTAAGCACTTCATGATTTTTGTCAAAGTTGAGCACCCCACCATCCCTTTGATTGCTGAAGTGCAAAGGCCCACCAGAACTCACATCTAAAATACCTTACAACCATACATAACCACTTCCTAACAAACTAAGTGGCTGTAAAGACATAAGCATATAAAACCAAAAAAATCTTAAGTCCACTTTTGACATTGAAAAAAAACATGCATGTAGTTATAGTACTTGTGCCAAAATAAGGGGTGATTTCTCAACTCTCAACCAGCTTCATGAGGTAATCACCTGGAATACATTTCAAGTAACAGGTATGCCTTGTTAAAAGTCATTTGTAGAATTTCTTTCCTGAACCTGGACAAATCAGCTGGGCTAGAAAATCTGGACCCTCTCTTTCTAAAATTATCCGCCGCCATTGTTGCAACCCTTATTACAACCCCTGTTCAACCTCTCTTTCGTATTGTCTGAGATCCCTAAAGATTGGAAAACTGCAGCGGTAATCCCCCTCTTTAAAAAGGGGGTGACACTCTAGACCCAAACTGTTATAGCCCTATATCCACCCTGCCTCTCTAAAGTCTTCGAAAGCCAAGTCAACAAACAGATTACTGACCATTTTGATTCCCACCGTACCTTCTCCGCTGTGCAATCCGGTTTCCGAGCTGGTCACGGGTGCACCTAAGCCATGAATAAAAGACAGAACTGTGCAGCCGTCATCAACCTGGCCAAGGCTCAGACCTGGCCAGTCTCAATAGCCTTGGTTTCTCAAATGACTGCCTCACCTGGTTCACCAACTACTTCGCAGACAGAGTCCAGTGTGTCAAATCGGAGGGCCTGTTGTCCGGACCTCTGTCAGTCTATGGGGGTACCACAGGGTTCAATTCTCGGGCCGACTCTTTTCTCTGTATATATCAATGATGTCGCTCTTTCTGCGGGTGATTCCCTGATACCATTCTGTATACATCTGGCCCTTCTTTGGACACTTAACTTCTCTAGGGTAGGGGGCAGTATTTGGAATTTTGGATGAAAAGTGTGCCCAAATTAAACTGCCTTCTACTCAGGCCCAGAAGATAGGATATGCATATAATTGGACTGATTTGGCAGGCAAAAACCTGAGAAAAATCCATTCAGGAAATAGGATTGTTGTTTGTTTGTAGTTTTCTATTCAATGTCATTACAGTATCCATTGACTTAAGACTCAAATTGCAGTTCCTATGCCTTCCACTCGATGTCAACAGTCTTTATAAATTATTTCAGGCTTGTATTCTGAAAAATGAGGGAGTAAGAGCAGTCTGAATGAGTGGACCCTGCCGTGTCAGAGCTTTTTCATGCGCGCGACCGAGAGAGTGCCTTTCTTGTTTACCTTTTATATTGACTATGTTATTGTCCAGATTAAATATTATCGATTATTTAGGCTAGAAACAACCTGAGGATTGAATATAAACATTGTTTGACATGTTTCTATGAACTTTACGGATACAATTTGGATTTTTTTGTCTGCCTGTTGTGACTGCGTTTGAGCCTGTGGATTACTGAAGAAAACATGCAAACAAAGAGGTTTTCAGATATAAAGACACTATCAAACAAAAGGAACATTTATTGTATAAATAAATGTCTTGAGTGCAACCATATGTAGAGGTAAGTGATTCATTTTCTCTATTTCTGACTTGTGTAACTCTTCTACTTGGCTGGTTACTGTTTGTAATGATTTGTCTTCTGGGCCATGTTCTTAAATAATTGTAAGGTATGCTTTCGCCGTAAAGCATTTTTGAAATCTTACAGTGGTTGGATTCACAAGTTAATAATATTTAAACCTATGTAAAATAGTTGTATTTTTCCTGAATTTTTATAATGAGTATTTCTGTATTTGAATTTGGCGCTCTGCAATCTCACTGGATGTTGGCCAGGTGGGACGCTAAAGTCCCACATAGCCTAGAGAGGTTAACTAACCTCCAAACGAGCTTCAATCCCATACAACACTCCTTCCGTGGCCTCCAACTGCTCATAAAAACGCTAGTAAAACTAAATGCATGCTTTTCAACCGTTCGCTGCCCGCACCCGCCTGCCCGACTAGCATCATTACCCTGGACGTTTCTGACCTAGAATATGTGGAGAACTACCTAGGTGTCTGGTTAGACTGTAAACTCTCCTTCCAGACTCATGTTAAACATCTCCAATCAAAAATGAAATCTAGAATTGGCTTTCTATTTCGCAACAAAGCCTCCTTCACTCACGCCGCCAAACTTGCCCTACCGATCCTATCTACAAAATAGTTTCCAACACTCTACTCAGCAAACTGGATGCAGTCTATCGCAGTGCCATATGTTTTGTTACCAAAGCCCCATATACCACCCACCACTGCGACCTGTATGCTCTAGTCGGCTGGCCCTCGCTACATATTCGTCGCCAGACCGATTGGCCCCAGGTCATCTAGAAGTCTACGCAAGGTAAAGCTCTGCCTTCTCAGCTCACTGGTCACGATAACAACACCCACCCGTAGCATGCGCTCCAGCAGGTATATCTCAGTCATTCCCAAATCCAACACCTTTGGCTGCCTTTCCTTCCAGTTCTCTGCTGCCAGTGACTGGAACGAATTGCAAAAATTATATTTCCCTTGCTAACTTTAAACATCAGCTATCGGAGCTGCTAACCGATCGCTGCAGCTGTATATAGTCCATCTGTAAATAGCCAGCCCAATCTACCTACCTCATCCCCATAGTTTTTATTTACTGTTCTGCTCTTTTGCACACCAGTATCTCTACTTGCACATCATCGTCTGCTCATTTATCACTCCAGTGTTACTCTGCTAAATTGTAATTACTTTGCTACTATGGCCTATTTATTGCCTACCTCCTCACCCCATCTGCACACACTGTATATAGACTTTCTATTCTATTTACTGTACGCTTGTTTATTCCATGTGTAACTGTTGTTGTGTCGCGCTGCTTTGCTTTATCTTGGCCAGGTCACAGTTGTAAATGAGAACTTGTTCTCAACTAGCTTACCTAGTTAAATAAAAAGGTGAAATAATACAAATAAAATATGCATTTGAGCCAATCAGTTGTATTGTGACATGGTAGGGGTGGTATACAGAAGGAAGCCCTATTTGGTAAAAGACCAAGTACACATTATGGCAAGAACAGCTCAAATAAGCAAAGAGAAATGACAGTTCATCATTACTTTAAAGACAAGGTCAGTCAATGCATAAAACTCCAAGAACTTCAAGTGCAGTTCCAAAAACCATCAAGTGCTATGATGAAAATTGCTCTCAGACCGCCACAGGAAAGGAAGACCCAGAGTTGCCTCTGCTACAGAGGATAAGTCCATTAGATACCATCCGCAGAAATCGGCAATTAACTGCACCTCAGATTGTAGCCCAAATAAATGCTAGAGTTCAAGTAACACACATCAAAATCAACTGTTCAGAGGCAGTCTCCTCTGAACAGTTGATTTTGATGTGTGTTACTTGGGCTGTGAATTAGGCCTTCATGGTCAAATTGCTGTAAAGAAACCACTACTAAAAAGGACACCAATAATAAGAAGACTTGCTTGGGCGAAGAAACACAAGAAATGGATATTAGACTGGTTGAAATCTGTCCTTTGGTCTGATAATTCCAAACGCGATTTTTGGTTCCAACCGCCGTGTCTTTGTGAGACGCAGAGTAGGTGAATGGATGATCTCCACATGTGTGGTTCCCACCATAAAGCATAGAGGTGGTGTGATGGTGCTTTGCTGGTGACAAGGATTTATTTAGAATTCAAGGCACACTTAACTAGCATTGCTACCACAGCATTCTGCTGCAATAAACCAAGAAGGAGAGTGATGAGTCCTGCATCAGAAGACCTGGCCTCCACAATCACCTGACCTCAACCCAAATGAGATGGTTTGGGATGAGTTGGACTGCAGAGTGAAAGAAAAGCAGCCAACAAGTGCTCAGCATATGTGCCAAGAGTGTGCAAAGCTGTCATCAAGGCAAAGGGTGGCTACTTTGAAGAATCTAAAATATATTTAGATTTGTATAACATTGTTTTTGGTTACTGCATGATACCATGTGTTATTTAATAGTTTTGATGCATTCACTATTATTCCATAATGTAGAAAAAGAAAAGAAAAATCGTTGAATGAGTAAGTGTCTCCAAACTTTTGACTGGTAGTGTATAGAAAATAAAAACAGAAATGTCACATTTACATTAGTATTTTGACCCTTTAATCAGTACTTTGTTGAAGCACCTTTGGCAGCATCGAGTGTTCTTGGGTATGACGCTACACGCTTGACACACCTGTATTTGGGGAGTTTCTCACATTCGGGTTGGATGGGGAATATTGCTGCACAGCTAGTTTTAAGTCTCTCCAGAGATGTTCAACCCGATCAAACATCTGGCCTCTGGCTGGGTCACTCAAGGACATTGAGACTTGTCCCGAAGCCACTCCTGCGTTGAATTGGCTGTGTGCAACAGGTCGTTATCCTGTTGGAAGGTGAACCTTCACCCCAGTCTGTGGTCCTGAGTAAGTTTTTATCAAGGATCTCTGTACTTCGCTCCATTCATTGTTCCCTCGATCCTGACTAGTCTACCAGTCCCTGCTGCTGAAAAACACCCCCACAGCCTGATGCTGCCACCACCATGCTTTACCATAGGGATGGTGCCAGGTTTCCTTCAGATGTGATGCTTGGCATTCAGGCTAAAGAGTCGAATATTGGTTTCATGAGACCAGAGAATCGTGTTTCTCATGGTCTGAGAGTCTTTTGGCAAATTCCAAGCGGGCTGTCATGTGCCTTTTACTGAGGAGTGGCTTCTGTCTGGCCACTACCATAAAGGCCTGATTGGTAGAGTGCTACAGAGATGGTTGTCCTTCTAGAAAGTTCTCCCATCTCCACAGAGGAACTCTGGTCACTCTGACAGAGCTCCATTGGGTTCTTGGTCACCTCCCCAGACTGCTCAGTTTGGCCGGGTGGCGAGCTCTAAGGAGAGTCTAGGTGGTTCCAAACTTCTTCCATTTAAGAATGATGGAGGCCACTGTGTTCTTGTTGGTACCTTTCCCCAGATCTGTGCCTCGACACAATCCCGTCTCAGAGCTCTACGGACAATACCTTTGACCTTAAGGCTTGGTTTTTGCTCTGACATGTACTGTCAACTGTGAGACCTTAAATAGACAGATGTGTGCCTTTCCAAATCATGTCCAATTAATTGAATTTACCACAGGTGGATTCCAATCAAGTTATAGAAACCTCAAGGATGATCAATGGAAACAGGATGCATCGGAGCTCAATTTCAAGCCTCATAGCAAAGGGTCTGAATACTTATGTAAATAAGGTATGTTTATTTTTAATACATTTGCAAACATTTCTACAAAGCTGTTTTTGCTTTGTCATTATGGGGTATTGTGTGTAGATTGCTGAGGATTTTTATTTAATCAATTCTCGAATAAGGCTGTAAAGTAACAAAATGTGTAAAAAGTCAAGGGTTATATTATATATATATATATATATATATTTGTTGTGAAATGCCAGTTTGGTGAGAATCATCCAGTCACCACCTGTCCTGTGTTTACAGGTTGATGTCCTGTTGAGATCATCTGCAGAAGCAGCAGCACATAGCAGAGAAGCTATAAATAGTCCCAGGGTCGACCAGTAGCATGGGAGGAAATAACAATGGGCCTGACATGAAAACCTGGCAATCTATTCAACAGGATTATACGTTACGCTCTCCTCTTCCTGTACTAAACAACATTACGTTAATGAGGCTCATCGAATAAGGAGAGGCTACAGTCAGTGCTGTGGACAGCTCCAATACATCCAGGGGATGGGTGCACTGTACTGTTTTCTCCTGGGACAATACTAAGTAAACATGACAATGGTTCTGAATCTTAGCGCAGAGATACAACTCAGCCAGGGGTGTCAACCTCATTCCATGGAGGGCCTAGTGTCTGCTGGTTTTAGGTTTTTCCCTTTCAATTAAGACCTAGACCAGTGGTTTTATATTTTATTTCACAGTTCCTCTGTAGTTCCCAAACGGTGGGGCGCGCCCCGAGAAACTCAGTCCGGCTTTCAACTTACTCTTGAAAAGTGTAATTGGGTAGTGCATCATCTGTTTTCCTCGTCATGTTAGTCATTGTATACCTTAGAGCTATTTAGAACTTGTCAAATGTCCAAAATCAACTAGCCCATGTCAGCTAACATTTTTTTGCCCATAGACATGGCAAAATATATATAATTGCAAGAAAATGTACTTTAAATCTGCTAAATGTTCTGTACCCCTTGAATTGTTTTTTCAGAAAATAAGTGTGAACAGTTTGTGTGATGAACAGTGCTTGTGTACATAGAAATAGATTTGGGGGTGGGGGGGTGGGGGGGTGGGGGGGGGGGGGGGGGAGGGGCAGGATGTTCTCCAATGCTGGAAGGGGAGCCTGAGTGAAAACGTTTGGGAACGCCTGACTTAAGACAACTAGATGAGAAGAGTTCCTTAATAATCAGTGGCCTTAATTCATCAATCAAGTACAAGGGAGGAGTGAAAACCCGCAGGCCCTCAGTGGAATGAGTTTGACATGTGAACTAGGCTATTAATCTGTCAGAACACAGGATTAAAAGGTAGGCTATTTTGTCCTCTGAAGGATAGAAAAAAGGCAATTACCACAAGCTTCAAAATAACCTTGGAACTCCTCACAATATACACTATAGTAAACACTTGAAACATCTGGTCTGACTTCTATCACCATTGTTCAACACTATGTGACTCATTTCAGGAAACTAGGCGTATGTCACACGTCACTACTTCACAGGAGCAGCATTTGAACGTAAGCAGATTTTTTTTTATCAATATGTTTTTGGGGGCAGAAATGCCGTCTGGAAAATTTGAACTTTCATGTGCCTTAAACTTGTATTACATCCATAAATACAAATAAAATGGGTAAATTACGATTCTAGTTGGTTTAGCCATGGGAAAAAAAAGCAGGAACCTTCCCACTAGCCATGAATGGCTGTGATAATGGCTGGGCATGCCGAGAGATGAGTTTGGATTGGTCTGCCACGTAGCAAGCTTCTGTCTTTTACGTGAGCTGTTCAGTGTGCATTGACAGTCCTTCCTACAATGCTGTTTTTGAAAGATATAACATTAGCCATCGAGAAGTACAAAAGTTTTGGTACTTTTCTCAACATTGATGCCCTGAATTTAGCAGGCGCCATCGACAGATCAGTAGGAAAAAGTGATGGGCTACTTTCTGCACACGCCACAGTCAGTGTTAAAGCGTACTGTTCTTTAGCTAGCAAACATTAGCTTGCTGTCTCGCTAACTAACGTTACATGTACGATCGGTGAAGTAATATTATTCGAATCAGAAATCCATTTGCATTGCTAGTTATAGCCTAATGTTAGCTAGCTAACATTGAACCTAGTTTGTTAGCTTGCGCTACCTGCAGATTCATACTACAGCTATGACAATGTTTGTAATGGTAGTATGAGTTGGGGTTATTCTGGTTCATTGTTTAGTTGGCTAGCTACAAGTCCAAAGAAAAGACAATGGATTATTACAGGACCCATCAAAATAGCAGGTGTGTCTGGGGGTGATTACGGCCATCAATTGTATTTCATGAACATGTGTACTGTCTACTCTAGGCAATAGAGACCCACCCACTTAGCTAGATGAGGGGGTTATAGCATTTCCTTCACATGGGACCCATCAATTCAGCCAAGTGTGTCAGGTAAGCATAATCTGGACACTTTCTGTTTTTGATATTGCAACTATGCAAGCACTATTACTGTACCGTTTACACCTTCTGTATCCTGTGCATGTGATAAAAAAAAACACATTTTATTTGATATAGTGTGTTTACACCACATGGCCTCACATGTGAATCCATAGAGATGGATGGGACTAAGAGGGTGTGAACAATGCTGAATGGGTGTAGACAAAGAAGAGCTCTCCAGTAGGTACCAAAACATTAAAGGGCCATTTTCTCAAAAGTGGGGTTGCAAGTTTATCAACTTTCAAAGCAAAATTACTTTCCCATTGTTCCTCAACTGCAGTGTATGATATACCATTTTATAGCTCTGAGTCTCTACTTTCATCCAATGTAAAAAAAAATAATAATAAAAAAAACACATTTTTTTGCAACATAAGACCGAATCAAGGCGGTCGGTCACATATGATCTGAAGTGATCAGAAACTATTATATTTGGGGTCTCGTCCAGGATCTGGACTTTGATATAGTGTGTGTTACTTTGCTTAGAACAATGGGATAGACTTAATTCCATCTCTAGGGGCGCTATTTCATTTTTGGATAAAAAAACGTTCCCGTTTTAAGCGCGATATTTTGTCACGAAAAGATGCTCGGCTATGCATATTCTTGACAGTTTTGGAAAGAAAACACTCTGAAGTTTCAGAATCTGCAAAGATTTTGTCTGTAAGTGCCCCAGAACTCATTCTACAGGCGAAACCAAGATGATACGTTAAACAGGAAATGAGCAGAATTTCTGAAGCTCTGTTTTCTAATGTCTCCTTATATGGCTGTGAATGCGACAGGAATAAGCTTAGACCTTCTGCCGTTTCCCCAAGATGTCGGCAGCATTGTGACGTATTTGTAGGCATATCATTGGAAGATTGACCATAAGAGACTACATTTTCCAAGTGTCCGCCTGGTGTCCTGCGTCGAAACTGGTGCGTAAAGCCATGTGCAAGTATTTTTCCATTTGATTGAGAGGGGAAACCATGCTTCCACAAACGATATATCATCGAAGAGATATGTGAAAAACACCTTGAGGATTGATTCTAAACAACGTTTGCCATGTTTTCAGTCAATATTATGGAGTTAATTTGGAAAAAAGTTCGCGTTTTGAGGACTGAATTTTCGGGTTTTTTTGGTAGCCAAATGTGATGTACAAAACGGAGCTATTTCTAATACACAAAGAATCTTTTTGGAAAAACTGAGCATCTGCTATCTAACTGAGAGTCTCCTCATTGAAAACATCTGAAGCTCTTCAAAGGTAAATTATTTTATTTGAAGGCTTTTATGTTTTTGTTGAAATGTTGCATGCTGGATGCTAACGCTAATGCTAACGCTAAATGCTACGCTAGCTAGCTACTTTTACACAAATTATTGTTTTCCTATGGTTGAGAAGCATATTTTGAAAATCTGAGATGACAGTGTTGTTTACAAAAGGCTAAGCTTGAGAGATGGCATATTTATTTCATTTCATTTGCGATTTTCATGAATAGTTAACATTGTGTTATGCTAATGAGCTTGCTGATAGATTTACACAATCCTGGATACAGGGGTTTTTTCATAGCTAAACGTGACGCAGAAAACGGAGCGATTTGTCCTAAACAAATAATCTTTCAGGAAAAACTGAACATTTGCTATCTGAGAGTCTCCTCATTGAAAACATCTGAAGTTCTTCAAAGGTAAATGATTTTATTTGAATGCTTTTCTGTTTTTTTTGTGTAAATGTTGCCAGCTGAATGCTAATGCTACGCTAAATGCTACGTTAGCCATCAATACTGTTACACAAATGCTTGTTTTGCAATGGTTGAGAAGCATATTTTGAAAATCTGAGATGACAGTGTTGTTAACAAAAGGCTAAGCTTGAGAGCTAGCATATTTATTTCATTTGCGATTTTCATGAATAGTTAACGTTGCGTTATGGTAATGAGCTTGAGTCTGTATTCACGATCCCGGATCCAGGATGGGGAGATCAGAAAGGTTAAGACACTCACCTCCACCTCACAGGGGAACTGGCTTCCATCCAGCATGATCACATGACACATCACCATCTTCACCTTCTTGGTCAGTTTCAGAGGCGACTTGATAAAATAACGCCCTCCCTCGGGCTTCAAGCTCTCTTCCTGGTCTTTCTTCTCCTCTCCTCCTTCCTCTGTTTCTTTTTTCTCCTCCTCCGCTGCACTCTTCTCCTGAGATTTCTCTGATGCTTTCTCCTCCTTAGCAGGCTAGACACAAATCACCAAGAGGAGAAATCAGAGACAGAACAACCCTTTAAATCCATGCAGGCCATTTTGTCAACAGTGATTTGTCAAAGAGTAGCCTAGTTCTGCTTAGTGCCATAGATTGTTGGCACGGCTGTGAGAAACAAGAGTGTAACTTTGATCGCAGTACACACTGCTTTTAACCAGCAGAACTCATGTTTTCCATTGGCCTGATCACCGCAGATGATGTCATCGGGTGGATAAAAATTTAAACATGGACAAGGGTTTGGCTGGAATATCGACAAGCACAACGAGGAGATGTTTCTCCTGCAGCATAATAGCTTGCAGGGATCCCAACATAATACAAACGTCTTATTAAATAATATCTATAAAAGACCAATAAGGAGAACATTCAACATCTCTATACTAATAGAGCAGTACCTTCTCTGTGACTGATGAATAATATTGCATCAACAGACATTGTTTTTTTAAACTCATAACTCCTAACTTCAGGGTTGCAAAGGATGAACCTTGGCAGAGAGCTCTAGTGGATTGAAATAAGTGGCACACATTCCTCAGGGTCCCTGCTTGGCTTGCTGTGGTTGAATCAAGTTGGGTGACTGCAAGGTCAACAATGACACACTACTGTCAGTAAGCCAGCAGAGAAGCAGACCATCTCAATAAGTAAAGCTACAGTAAACATAGTAATCTGGGTTCTCACCTGCCAGGAATCCATCTAAATCTGAGAATAGTTTAATTGAAAAACCAATGCAAAGATAATGGAGAAACAGTAAGGGGTGTGTAGAGAATTTATATGGCGAATATCGGCTAGCATACCTGAGTTTCTGCACTGCCAGTGGAATGATTCTCCGCTTGTTCCTCTGAATTCACTTCCTCTTTCTGTTCTGGCTCCGCCTCGCCGTTCACTTGCTCTTCTTCAACCTGTGGCTCAGCTGCTGTGGTCGATGATGTCTGCTCTGCTTCGACCTGCTCCGCCTTTTCACCCTCCCCCTTCAACAGAACCACACCTCCCTCTTCCTTGGGTGTCACCTGGCTCTCTTTGGGTCCCACCGTGCTCTGAGACTTTTGCCTCTTAAGCCATGGAGGGAGGAACCTGGAGATGCCTTTCTTCTCTGAAGCTGGTGGTGAGGCTGGGGGCTCCTCTCCCTCCGGTCCTGTGGCGTTGTCGGCAGGCTGGGCCTCCTCCTGGTTCTCCTTTGCCTCTGCTGAGTCTGTGGCCAGAGCGGGGCTTTCGTTGGACTGCTCGGCGGCCTGAACGACCTTGACCTCGTCTGTCTGGTTGGTGGCTGGTCGTTCAGGTTTTGCAGGCTGCTCCTCCGCCTTCTCCGGCTCTTTTTTCACCTCTGTTTCAGATCCCACCTCTGTCGTCATGGTCCCCAGTCACACTGCACACAGCGAGAGAGAGCGCGAGAGAGCGAGCGAGAGAGCGCGAGAGAGAGCGCGAGAGAGAGCGCGAGAGAGAGCGCGAGAGAGAGAGCGCGAGAGAGAGAGCGCGAGAGAGAGAGCGCGAGAGAGAGCGCGAGAGAGCGCGAGAGAGAGCGCGAGAGAGAGCGCGAGAGAGAGCGCGAGAGAGAGCGCGAGAGAGAGCGCGAGAGAGAGAGCGCGAGAGAGAGAGCGCGAGAGAGCGAGAGAGAGAGCGAGAGAGAGAGCGAGAGAGAGAGCGAGAGAGAGAGCGAGAGAGAGAGCGAGAGAGAGAGAGAGAGAGAGAGAGCGAGAGAGAGAGCGAGAGAGAGAGCGAGAGAGAGAGCGAGAGAGAGAGCGAGAGAGAGCGCGAGAGAGAGCGCGAGAGAGAGCGCGAGAGAGAGCGCGAGAGAGAGCGCGAGAGAGAGCGCGAGAGAGAGCGCGAGAGAGAGCGCGAGAGAGAGCGCGAGAGAGAGCGCGAGAGAGAGCGCGAGAGAGAGAGCGAGAGAGAGCGAGAGAGAGCGAGAGAGAGCGAGAGAGAGCGACAGAGAGCGACAGAGAGCGAGAGAGAGCGAGAGAGAGCGAGAGAGAGCGAGCGAGCGAGCGAGCGAGAGAGAGCGAGCGAGAGAGAGCGAGAGAGAATACAGTTAAACCAGAAGAAGATAACACAGCTAGTGATGTGAGTACATATGATAGTCTATTAGCAAACAGATGTCATGTTGCAGGTAGGTCAAAGTGTAAATCAATTATATTAGTTATTTTATCATGTAACAACTGAAAAAAAACAGATGACGCAATAATAATCAGCTGTACGTTTGTCAGCCGTGATTCCTTTTGACAGATTTCGCTGACAAATATTGGAGCTCACTAAAATGGCATGTGCAGTGGCCATCGATGGCTGGTTGCTAAGGAGCTAACTGTTAACTGCATCCCCCACCAGAGAGGAGCAGTAGCCACAGGCAGAACCAGGCTTCAACCCAAATATCAGTGACAAGGACACGGCTCTGCACAGCGCACTTACTCAACATGACAACAGGACTCAAAAGTTAAGAGATTCAGGTTTGCCACTATCACTGTACCGTTTACACCTTCTGTATCCTATGCATGTGAGAGAAAACATTTTATTTGATATAGTGTGTTTACACCACATTGCCTCACATGTGAATCCATAGAGATGGATGGGACTAAGTCTAAAGAGGGTGTGAACGATGCTGAATGGGTGTAGACAAAGAAGAGCTCTCCAGTAGGTACCAAAACATTAAAGGGACATTTTCTCAAAAGTGTGTTTGCAAGTTTATCAACTTTCAAAGCAAAATTACTTTCCCATTGTTCCTCAACTGCAGTGTATGATATACCACTTTCTAGCTCTGACTCTCTACTTTCATCCAATGTAAAAAAAAAAAAAAATAATATTTTTTTATCCTCTCCATTTCACAGAAAAGGGCACAGCTCAAAATAAATCACAGAATGATAGAGCCGAGAATCTGGATAATGGTTTTAGGAGAATATTGGAGAATGTGAATCCGACAGATTGTTTTGGAAGCATCATGTTCCAGAGAGAAGGACGTACAGGTGAAGTCGGAAGTTTACATACACTTAGGATGGAGTCCTGCCCTTTTCCGCATTGCGTCAAACAACATTGACGAATACGCTGATTCGGTGAGCGAGTTTATTATCAAGTGCATCAGCGATGTCGTACCCACAGCAACAATTAAAACATTCCCAAACCAGAAACCGTGGATTGATGGCAGCATTTGTGCAAAACTGAAAGTGCAAACCACTGCTTTTAACCAGGGCAAGGTGACCGGAAAAATGACCGAATACAAACAGTGTAGCTAATCCCTCCGCAAGGCAATCAAACAAGCTAAGCGTCAGTATAGAGACAAAGTAGAGTTGCAATTCAACAGCTCAGACACGGGAGGGATGTGGCAGGGTAAGCGTCAATCACGGATTACAAAAAGAAAACCAGCCCCGTTACGGACCAGGATGTCTTGCTCGCAGACAGACTAAACAACTTCTTTGCTCGCTTTGAGAACAATACAGTGCCACTAACACGGCCCGCTTCTAAAACCTGCGGACTCTCCTTCACTGCAGTCAACGTGAGTAAAACATTTAAACGTGTTAACCCTCGCAAGGCTGCAGGCCCAGAAGGCATCCCTAGCTGCGTCCTCAGAGCATGCGCAGACCAGCTGGCTGGTGTGTTTACGGACATATTCAATCAATACTTATCCCACTCTGCTGTTCCCACATGCTTCAAGAGGGCCACCATTGTTCCTGTTCCCAAGAAAGCTAAGGTAACTGAGCTAAACGACTACCGCCCGTAGCACTCACTTCCGTCATCATGAAGTGCATTGAGAGACTAGTCAAGGACCATATCACCTCCATCCTACCTGAAACTCTAGACCCGCTCCAATTTGCTACCCACCCCAATAGGTCCACAGACAACGCAATCGCAACCACACTGCCCTAACCCATCTGGACAAGAGGAATACCTATGTGAGAATGCTGTTCATCGACTGCAGCTCATCATTTAACACCATAGTACCCTCCAAACTCGCCATCAAGCTTGAGACCCTGGGACTCGACCCCGCCATCTACAACTGGGTACTGGACTTCCTGACGTGCCGCCCCCAGGTGGTGAGGGTAGGTAGCAACTCCACCCCGCTGATCCTCAACACTGGGGCCCCACACGGGTGCAGTTCTGAGCCCTCTCCTGTACTCCCTGTTCATCCACGACTGCGTGGCCATGCACGCCTCCAACTCAATCATCAAGTTTGAGGATGACACTACAGTGGTAGGCTTGATTACCAACAACGACGAGACGGCATACAGGGAGGTGGTGAGGGCCCTTGGAGTGTGGTGTCAGGACAATAACCTCACAACAAAACAAAGGAGATGATCGTGGACTTCAGGAAACATCGGCAGGACGGTAGTGGAGAGGGTAGTAAGTTAAATTCCTCGGCTTACACATCCTGGACAAACTGAATTGGTCCACCCACACAGACAGCGTGGTTTAGGCGCAGTAGCGCCTCTTCAACCTCAGGAGGTTGAAGAAATTTGTCTTGTCACCAAAAGCACAAACGTTTACAGATGCACAATCGAGAGCATCCTGTCAGACTGTACCACCGCCTGGTTTGGCAACTGCGCCTCCCACAACCGTAAGGCTCTCCAGAAGGTAGTGGGGTCTGCACAACGCATCACCGGGGGCAAACTACCTGCCCTCCAGGACACTACAGCACCCGATGTCACAGGAAGGCCATAAAGATCATCAAGGACAACAACCACCCGAGCCACTGCCTGTTCACCCCGCTATCATCCAGAAGGCGAGGTCAGTACAGGTGCATCAAAGCAGGGACCGAGAGACTGAAAAACAGCTTCTATCTCAAGGCCATCACTAACATTGAGTGGCTGCTGCCAACATACTGACTCAACTCCAGCCACTTTAATAATGTAAAAAATGTACACCAAGGCACTTTAACCTGTTAGATCTCTAGGGGCGCTATTTCATTTTTGGATAAAAAACGTTCCCGTTTTAAGCGCGATATTTTGTCACGAAAAGATGCTCGACTATGCATATTCTTGACAGTTTTTGAAAGAAAACACTCTGAAGTTTCAGAATCTGCAAAGATATTGTCTGTAAGTGCCCCAGAACTCATTCTACAGGCGAAACCAAGATGATGCAGCAACCAGGAAATGAGCAGAATTTCTGAAGCTCTGTTTTCCATTGTCTCCTTATATGGCTGTGATTGCGCAAGGAATGAGCCTACACTTTCTGTCGTTCCCCCAAAGTGTTAGCAGCATTGTGACGTATTTGTAGGCATATCATTGGAAGATTGACCATAAGAGACTACATTTTCCAAGTGTCCGCCTGGTGTCCCTGCGTCGAAATTGGAGCGTAAAGCCAGGTGCAATTATTTTTCCATTTGAGAGCAAGGAGAAACCAGGCTTCCACGAAGGATATATCATTGAAGAGATATGTGGAAAAACACCTTGAGGATTGATTCTAAACCACGTTTGCCATGTTTCAGTCGATATTATGGAGTTAATTTGGAAAAAAGTTTGCGTTTTGAGGGCTGAATTTTCGTTTTTTTTTTTTTTTTTTTTTTTTTTTGGTAGCCAAATGTGATGTACAAAACGGAGCTATTTCTAATACACAAAGAATCTTTTTGGAAAAACGGAGCATCTGCTATCTAATTGAGAGTCTCCTCATTGAAAACATCAGAAGTTCTTCAAAGGTAAGTTATTTTATTTGAAGGCTTTACTTGTTTTTGTGATAGTTCCCTGCTAAATGCTAACGCTAATGCTAACGCTAATGCTAACGCTAAATGCTACGCTAGCTAGCTACTGTTACACAAATGATTGTTTTCCTATGGTTGAAAAGCATATTTTGAAAATCTGAGATGACAGTGTTGTTAACAAAAGGCTAAGCTTGAGAGCTAGCATATTTATTTCATTTGCGATTTTCATGAATAGTTAACGTTGCGTTATGGTAATGAGCTTAGGTCTATAAATAGAATCCCGGATCCGGGTTTGGTCGTCGCAACAGGTTAAACAATGCCTCATACATTTTTACATATGAGTAATGTAAGTTATACTGTACTCGATACCATCTACTGCATCATGCCTATGCCGTTCTGTATATTACTCATTCATATATTTTGTATGTACATATTCTTTCATTCCTTATACAAACAAGTGTAAAGGTAGTTGTTGTGAAATTGTTAGGTTAGATTACTCGTTGGTTATTACTGCATTGTCGGAACTAGAAGCACAAGCATTTCGCTACACTCGCATTATCTGCATGTGACAAATAATATTTGATTTGATTCATAAAAACTCGTTTTTCAACCACTCCACAAATTTATTGTTAACAAACTATAGTTTGGTAAGGCGATAAGGACATCTACTTTGTGCATGACAAGTCATTCTTCCAACAGTTGTTTACAGACCGATAATTTCACTGTATGACAATTCCAGTGGGTCGGAAGTTTACATTCACTAAATTGCCTGTGCCTTTAAACAGCTTGGAAAATTCCAGAAAATTATGTTATGGCTTTAGAAGCTTCTGATAGGCTAATTGACATGATTTGAGTCCATTGGAGGTGCACTTTTTGTAGGCCTCCACAAGTCTGGTTCATCCTTGGGAGCAATTTCCAAACGCCTGAAGGTACCACGTTCATCTGAATAAACAATAGCACGCAAGTATAAACACCATGGGACCACGCAGCCTTCATTACCGCTCAGGAAGGAGACGCGTTCTGTCTCCTAGATATGAACGTACTTTGGTGCGAAAAGTGTAAATCAATCCCAGAACAGCAGCAAAGGACCTTGTGAAGATGCTGGAAGAAACAGGTACAAAAGTATCTATATCCACAGTAAAACAAGTCCTAAATCAACAACCTGAAAGGCCGCTCAGCAAGGAAAAAGCCACTGCTCCAAAACCGCCATAAAAAAAGCCAGACTACGGTTTGCAACTGCACATGGGGACAAAGATCGTACTTTTGAGAAATGTCCTCTGGTCTGATGAAACAAAAATAGACCTGTTTGGCCATAATGGCCATCGTTATGTTTGGAGGAAAAAGGGGGAGGCTTGCAAGCTGAAGAACACCATCTCAACCGTGAAGCACAGGGGTGGCAGCATCACGTTGTGGGGGTGCTTTGCTGCAGGAGGGACTAGTGCACTTCACAAAATAGCATGAGCATGAGGACAGAAAATGATGTGGATATATTGAAGCAACATCTCAAGACATCAGTCAGGAAGTTAAAGCTTGGTCGCAAATGGGTCTTCCAAATGGACAATGTCCCCAAGCATTCTTCCAAAGTTGTGGAAAAATGGCTTAAGGACAACAAAGTCAAGGTATTGGAGTGGCCATCACAAAGCCCTGACCTCAATCCTATAGAAAATTTGTGGGCAGAACTGAAAAAGCATATGCGAGCAAGGAGGCCTACAAACCTGACCGTTACACCAGCTCTGTCAGGAGGAATGGGCCAAAATTCACCCAACTTATTGTGGGAAGCTTGTGGAAGGCTACCCGAAACGTTAGACCCAACTATTTAAAGTCAATGCTACCAAATACTAATTGAGTGTATGTAAACTTCTGACCCACTGGGAATGTGCTGAAAGAAATAAAAGCTGAAATAAATCAATCACTATTATTCTGATATTTCACATTCTTAAAATAAGTGGTGATCCTAACTGACCTATTACAGGGAATTTTTACTAGGATTAAATGTCTGGAATTGTGAAAAACTGAGTTTAAATGTATTTGGCCAAGGTGTATGTAAACTTCCGACTGCAACTGTACCCTCTGAAATTAAAATGGACAAATTGCTGCAGGTTTGATCAATGACTCAGCCAGTCTCCATAGAGACAAATTCACCTAAATTATCTACCCTGACTAAATCAGTTTATTTCCTTTCTCCTGATTACAAATGTGATTGTATTGACAATACTAACCTTAGCTACCTCTACAATCAAGTCAGAATTGATAATTAATGTACCTGGCATTCCATGGTTCACTTCAGTTACTTTTGTCATAATCAATGAGAGGAGCACATACACTAGGCAACACACAGGGGGACTTATAAATAGAAAATGGTCCCTCGCACATGACTGGCCACTGGGTTGAGGGAGAGAAGCCATTTTATGGTCATTTTTGGGTTCTGCAAATTTTACAGCAGGTCATGTGACATGTTGACACAGGAATTAAGGCAGGCAGCAACTGAGAAGACTCCGGGGAACGGTTGAAAATATAACCAAGGAAAGGACATTCTAGTATTATTCTAACAATAAAAGGGTCGAGGGACACATTGGTAGCTAAATGTAACGGAAAGAACTGGCTAGGACACATTTCGGGCTTCTTCAGATCAGATTAGTCTTAATCAAGTTAAAACTGAAGTAAAAGACCTCTGCAACAAATCAAATGACAGAGCCCAAAAAGTAAACTGTAGATGACATGCATCAACCGTGAGCAACTTAACCCAATGAATGGCATCGTAATGGACACTGTTTCCTCACTGATGTGTGGGCTACATTTAGGACACACATACAGAAACAAATGAAGACATGCTGTGTAGGCCTAGACTACACATAAAATTGGTTCAGATTTGACCTATAAATCAATCTATTTGAAGAAATAGGATACATCTAGGCCTAATCTAATCAAGAAAATACTATTTTGAATTTAAACATCAATTCACTGTGAATAATGCACCTTGAATGTAGGGCAGGCTCAGTCTGGTATATGAAATCACAACAGAGATGACCTGAAATAGAATATTATGTTTAAAACTATTGCCTGCAGGTTCAAAACTCAACCTTGCCACAGGGGAGCGACTAGCGCGGCCATTCAGTGGCATTATGGTCTGGCCACCCCAGCAGAGTGCAGGCTAAATCAACTAATCTGCAAACACTTGCACATCATGGGAGTTTGTGAAACACAGCCTGTCAGAACCAAATCAAGGTCCTTGTCAGCAAAAAACTAAATGGCATCTTTATAGAGAGATGTGACTGACATGCTCCAGTCGCATGCCATCAGATCTTTTCTTTAATAAACTCATACCATCGCAGACATAATCCAGTAGACAGACACAATAGACCAGTGGTCAGATAACACATTCTGGTCCTGGAGGTGGGTTATGGTGTTTTTGTAAAAAAAATAAGTCTCGGTTTACGTCGTCTATATAATCGTCAGTTACCTTAGGAGAACTGTGGGTGACAGTCAGATGTATTTTAAGCGTGCGTGCGTGCGTGCGTTTGCTGTACACATCAAACTCAAGTGTAGGCTACATGGAGGTGATGAGGGACTTGGCTTATCTCCAGTCGTATCAAACCCGTCACCACAACAGCCTATCGCTTCATTACACTAATTAGACACTTTTGGACAATTAAGTGTACACCGACAACGTGTATACAAAAAGGAAATTATTTTATCTCGTTACAGACACTCACTGTGTGACAGTCTGGCTAGGTTTCCATCCAATTGAGAATATTAAAAAAAAATCTGCGTAAAGATATTTCTCATGAATGGTGTTTCTCCATCAAATGGACTTGTAGATAAAAATCAATGTGCAACGACAAAGTGCACATGAAATGACTTTTATTAAGCTTTCATGTACCGAATAAAAGTGCAATGTGTTTCCATTGAATTTAACTCTACCGCGTTAAATGGCAAATGTGCCTACTCTGATCTTGGCACCTGCGCTCTAGCCAACAACTCGCAGATACAGTGTGGGTAGTCTTGTCTACATGAGATTATGGATAAGAGTGAGCATATATTTGTCAAGGGTAGTCAAGCGTCGATCATCATGTCACCAGAATAAGACCATCAATATTTACTGGAAAGGAGCATCAAGCTTACTCACTGTGCACTTTCACCACCCATTGAAGTTCAGCACTTGTTTCATTTGTAGCCTAATAAAACTGCAGTTTCCCCGAGTCGTAGTGGGAGGACCACACACCACATCATTGTGTGATTCCAAGTTTACTTCGGTATGATGGTTCTTATAATCAATATTTGCTCATAAACTGTTTCCACCTCAATTTCTCACATACTACATTTTACCAACACAAAAGATCCCACATGCCGGATAAACAAATTGTTGGCATTTACACAACTGTGCCGAAAACATCCTGTTTCCATCACAGCTGTCATGATTTAAATATTTTGATGATTTTACTTGCATAAAAACTGGATGGAAACGTGGCTTGTGATAAACAATCTCTGGTCATTCCCAATTGACTGCAGTGTGTTTGTCGTTATTGTACTGTTCGATATGAAAATCATTATAGTCCAGGTAGTGCAGAGAGCGGTCTACTCTGTTTTGCTTAGTGTCTGCGCCCTACGAGGCATACCGTACCGGGAATGCTGCAGCTTCAAAAGGATACCGTACCGGGAATACCGTACCAGGAATGCTGCAGCTTCAAAAGGATACCGTACCGGGAATACCGTACCAGGAATGCTGCAGCTTCGAAAGGATACCGTACCGGGAATATCGTACCAGGAATGCTGCAGCTTCGAAAGGATCTGCGACAAGCATTTCCCCCTTATCCCACAACTCTACCCTCCAACCCACGACTCCACCCCAGCCTCCAATAAAAACGACACACATCCCCCAACAGTGGCAGAAGAATACTATGAAAAAACTGCCATGGCTTCCATTCTGTTTCATCTTTAGACACAGGTTAGCCATTTTATTGTAGCACGGTGTTGTTTGCGTATCAAGCGATTGAAAGAAACGCCCTCGTATCTCCTCGCTTTGTAACAATACCACATGGGGAATTTTATAATCACCAACAGAGCACACATGCATAAGGAATACTCAAGTCTTAACCACACACAAGGGCCTGACAATGATGTGCTTGGGAAAACAAGGATGTCACTGCAACAACAACCAAGACAACGCCCCTCACTGATTAGTCCAATCAAAACTCATTAAACGCGGGTACATTGCCTAGCTGAAGTCAAATTGCCAGGAAATTATTTTCAAATTCCAAAGCAAAACATTTGGTTTATCCCCATATCTACTCAACATTATGAATCACAAGTTCCTGGAATGGCTGCGTCCTGAGCACTCGGTGTCCCGCTAAACTCAAATCAGCTGATTTTGACATTCTATCAAAGTGAACGGAAGATGAACTGCATTGACTATTAGCCAGCCGCGTCAGCCTCAGAGCAGTATCCTCAGTACAGTAAGCCAGTGCACAGCTGTGGTGCAGGGCTGGGTGTGAGCACCAAGTAGCGCCTTACCGTGATCTCTCCCCTCTGATGTCCGACTCAGACTTTCCTTTCCTGTCACCTTCCTGTGCTCTATTCCAGCTGATCAGCTTCCTGCTCTACACGCTGCGGTCATTACCGCACTCAGCACCAAACTCAGGGGGACAGAGAGCCAGAGAGAAGAATGAGGCTGAGAGAGAGTGAGCCAAATGTGACAGAGAGAAATAATGGGGAGGGAGGAGGGAGAGAGTGAACGAAGGAGGCAGACCCCACCCCCACAGTGTATGTGCCAAGAGAGGGGTTGTTGGTGGACACTCGCATTCAGGGATCTCTCTCCTCATCAGTAGTGTCCTCTCTAGTCTCCTCCGGGGACACTCCAATCAAAAGCTAGTTTAATAACAGTCTCAAACCAGCTCTGTGTGGCAGAAGATCACTAACCACAAGCTTTAACATGCAGACCCACTGTGGTTTGACGCCCATCTAACCTAAATGACTGGAGTTTAAAGAGCCAGTCCTCAAATTATCAATTTTTACACATTCCAGAGCGTAGACAAGAGGTAGGCCTATTCTCAGCACAACAGAGGCTTACAGTACAAGAATCAACAAAGTTCTAACTCTATTATTCTAATGGTGTAAGCAGGTGCTGCCCTGAATTACTTTTTGGCCAAAGCTTTATCCCAGTATTAGTGCCATCACACATACTTCTATTAAATGTATACTTATGCAAACATTTTTCTATTCTACTGCCATTTACTTTATGTTCTTATCTTGTATTATTTCTTATTATTGTATGTATTATTTCTTATTCTTATTATTTCTTGTTGCATTGTCGAGAAGGAACCTGTATTTAGTTGGACGATGTATACCATGAGTATCCTGTACATACGACTAATAAAACTTGAAAACATTGGGTGACAGATGGAAGTCTGAGTCATTTCAATGTACAGTGAAACAGCTGGATCTACAGTACACACAATAGTGGGAGTTAATAGCCATGTGTCCAACATCGTACAGTAATACACCAGAGAATGGAGCACTTTTGGAGGGGCACTCTGAAGAGTCGGTATCCTCAAAGTGTGCCCTGTGAAGGGGTCCATGCCCCAAGAGAGATCAAAGCTGTGTGTCGTGCCGAAGCCACAGCCCCATCATTGGGAAGGTCACCGCAGGATTAAACTAAGAAGAATGTCCAGACACCCCAAAGGATGAAAATACCACAGACAGAGGCTCATTTCTACGGGTCTCATGGCACTAAATGTACATTTTATCCGTCCTCTGAAGCCTTCGGCAACGGTATCAAAGCACACCAAGTACAGATTTCTTTTTTGGAGGTCAAACAATGAGTTTGGCTGTGAAATGGATAAGGGGAAGAGCAAATAGCCACAAGTTCCAGAACTGAAGCATATATTTTGTACCACATCTAAACCAAACTTTATCTGGGATTTAGGAGAGTTGCTATAGCAACAGGAAGTTCACAGTTGTGCATGCATCTCAATGGCAGGATAAAAGCCTGTTTGAATCAATGTCGCTCTAGAGTTCAGACCAGAGTATGTGAGCGGAGCTGGAGCGGAGAGAGACAAATTTGACTGGAGATTGGAGCGAGTTACCAAAAGGCTGGAGCGTCAGCCTCCTCACCCGCTCCAATTTCACTCCAGTACTGCTCATTTAATGAACTTCGGGCATGCCCGGCCCAGCATGCTTTTGTAGGCTACTTGTGTGCTGCTATAACTCTTTCTTTAACTATTGTCATGGAGTTTGGTAAATATATATATATTTTTTTAAATGTAGCTGATGATGCACAGCAAGGTGACTTACAAGATGAGGACCAAGAGCATGAGAGGGAGTGTGGTGATGTAGTGTCCACAACTAAAGAATCATTGTGGAATTTGAAAAGACACATATCCCGAAAGGATGGCGGTGTAGCACATAAAGAAACAAGGTGGGTAGCTAGCCAAGTGTTTAATTGTAGCAAAGTATTTCTTTTTTATATCTGATCTCTTAAAAGTTTAGTTCATTTTCATTCTATTATCGATACAATAGGGTATCACTGATTTTGGCCCAATAGGACTGACATATTAGCTCTTTCACGGAGCTTTGTTTTGATAGGGTTATTTTAGGCCTAGCTATAGAGAAATACAAAATAAACTGCATCCCTACCCAGGCTGGCAGGAGTGTCCTGAAGGGCTCTGAAGGCGCAGAGGGTATCCTCTGCTGCTGCCCTGCTGTCCAGGCAACATCACATATGTGTTTCTAATAGTGAAAGGCACTATTTCACAGCCTATATGTGCAATTTAGACAAAAATGATTTAATACAACGAAATGTTGATTAAATGCTGAGCACTTAAAATGGATAATCCACCCATCAGCAAACTGCACTATCAATTTAGGAGGCTATTTCACAGAGTTACACTTAGTTAGTCTCTGCCCAGAGTGAGCGCAAATTACATTTCTTACCCACAGAAATACTTTTGAGGAGATGGGAAACTCCATTAGAATTTTATTATTTACGTTGTCTACATTGCCCATGCTTCGCCAATGGACTGCATGCTGCATTCTGGGAGATTCTGGGACAAGGAACGCTCTCCATCAAGGAGTGAATGGGAATCAATTGGGAGCTAACAAAACTGAACATTAGCACAAATTTCATTTACAATTAGTACAACATGGCCAATCTTTTCCAAGATGTGAGATTATGAACTTTCTGTAATATCGTATATAAACTTAGCAAAAAAAAACGTCCCTTTTTCAGGACCGTGTCTTTCAAAAGACAATTTGTAAAAATACAAATAACTTCAGATCTTCATTGTAAACGGTTTAAACACTGAACAAGCATGGGAATCAATGAACCATAAACAATTAATGAACATGCACCTGTGGAACGATCACTAAGACACTAACAGCTTACAGACAGTAGACAATTAAGGTCACGATTATGAAAACTTAAGACGCTAAAGAGGCCTTTCTACTGACTCAAAAACATCAAAAGAAAGATGCCCAGGGTCCCTGCGTGAATATGCCTTAGGCATGCTGCAATGAGGCATGAGGACTGCAGATGTGGCCAGGGCAATAAATTGCAATGTCCGTACTGTGAGACGCCTAAGACAGATCTACAGGGAGACAGGACGGACAGCTGATCGTCCTCTCCGTTGCAGACAATGTGTAACCTGCACAGGATCGGTACATCCGAACAGCACACCTGCAGGACAGGTACAGGGTGGCAACTGCCCGAGTTACACCAAGAACGCACAATCCCTTCATCGGTGCAGACTGTCCACAATAGGCTGACAAAGGCTAGCCTAGGGCTTGTAGGCCTGTTGTGAGGTCTGGTGAGGACCTGCCTAACCGTCAACGCCGCCACCTATGGGCACAAACCCACCGTTGCTGGACAAGACAGAACTGGCAAAAAAAAAGTGCTCGTCACTGACAAGTCGCGGTTTTGTCTCACCAGGGGGTGATGGTCGGATTCGCGTTTATCGTCAAAGAAATTAGCGTTACACCGAGACCGGTACTCTGGAGCGGGATCGATTTGGAGGTGAAGGCTCCGCCATGCAGGCAATCTCAACAATGTGTGTTGCAGGGAAGACATCCTCCTCCCTCATGTGGTACCCTTCCTGCAAGCTCATCCTGACATGACCCTCCAGCATGACAATGCCACCAGCCATACTGCTTGTTCCGTGTGTGATTTCCTGAAAGACAGGAATGGCAGTGTTCTGCCATGGCCAGCGAAGAGCCCGGACCTCAATCCCATTGAGCACGTCTGGGACCTGTTGGATCGGAGGGTGAGGGCTAAGGCCATTCCCCCCAGAAATGCCCGGGAACTTGCCTTAGTGGAAGAGTGGGGTAATATCTCACAGCAAGAACTGGCAGATCTGGTGCAGTCCATGAGGATGAGATGTACTGCAGTACTTAATGCAGCTGGTGGCCACACCAAATACATACTTACTTTTGACCCCCATTTGTTCAGGGACACATACATGTCTGTGGAACTTGTTCAGTTTATGTCTCAGTTGTTGAATCTTATGTTCATGCAAATATTTGCATGTTAAGTTTGCTGAAAATAGACAGTTGACAGTGAGAGGACTTTCTTTTTTTGATGAGTTTAGCTTTGGAATCGGGACACTACGTACTTGAGGAAATTAGGCAGGTTTCTTGAATCATACCCCGACTTTGAGAAGGGATAACGTGATGATTAGCTTAGCAACCGCGTGACGCAGCATGATAAAGTGAATGCAATGCGTCGACTGTCAGTTGGGTGGGTAGTTTCTCCATTCATTGCCTAATGGGATTCCTATCGCCTCCTTTGTGGGAAACAGATTAGACACACAGGGCGCATCGTGACATGGTACTTGAATGAGAAACAGATGAATAATTTGGTACACTGTTTAGGTTTAGCACATCTAAGCGAAATATATACTTAATCAAGATGATTGAAAACAGATGGATGCATTCTAAACAAGTACATACATACCATCTATTGGCTGAATTGATAATCTGGAAGGGTCATCGTTGTAAAAGCGTTATTAAAATGTGATAGGGGATGACAATCTCCAGTGACAAGATTTTTGTACCTATGACGCATTCCTACACGATTTCCACAGACCGACCACTTAGAAGTTAAATCATGTGGAAATGTTTTATTTTACCCACTGATTTGGCTTTTACAAAATTGGATTTCTCAGGTTTTCGCCTGTAATTCTGTTATACTCACAGACAATATTTTGACAGTTTTGGAAACTTTAGAGTGTTTTCTATCCTAAACAATTATATGCATATTCTAGTTTCTGGGCCTGAGAAATAGGCAGTTTCATTTGGGTACGTTTTTTATCCAAACATCAAAATACTGGCCCCTACACGCAACAGGTTAAATCATCACTTCCTTAAGTCAGGGTTCCTAATTTACTCAGCCATGCTGCCTTGCACTTATGGATGTGTCACCGCAACCTTAAAGGTCCTCAATGATGTCACCATTGCCCTTGATTCTAAGCAATGTTGTGCTGCTATTTTTATTGACAAAGCATTTGATACAGTAGAGCATTCCATTCTTGTGGGCCAGCTAAGGAGTATTAGTTTCTCAGAGGTCTTTGGCCTGGTTTGCTAACTACATAGAATCCAAGATGGCGTAGCAGTCAGACACATGTTTGTCTTGTCCCATCTAAAAATTCAGTCGTCGTTTTTTTCCCCTCATATACATTTTTATCGCACTTACCACCTACAATCTAAATATACTTTCCTGCAACCCGCCTCACCCAACATGGTACAGATCTGCTATTTTTATATGTTATAACTGGAACCGCCATCATAAGCTAGCCAGCTAAATAGCATCTAGTCACTGTTAGCCACGGCTAGCGGTCTTCACCTTCAGCTCGGTCACCAGCCAGCTTTAGCTCGGGTCAATACCTACCAGTCTGCATAGCGCAAAATTAACCCAGAGCACCACAGACTGCTTTTCTTCTCATCACCGGATTCCTGCCGCAAGCTCTGTGCCATTTACAATGAATCATCGCAGCTAGTTAGCTGCAATCCGAGTGGCTACCGCTGGCTTCCGCCTCTGTCCCAAAGTAAGCACCAGTTAGGCCTTTCTCCCGGCTAGCAAAAGAGGTATACCCGCTAATTCGTGGGTTACAATAGCTCTTCTGCCAATTGGCCTGGACCCTTCATTGGCGACACTTGAGTCCCGCCGATCCATCATGACTGCTCTGCCGACGTAATAGTCCGATGTGGTTGCAACAAGCGTTTCCGTTGCGATGTCACCGAAGACCCATCTGCTAACGCCGGCCGGCTAGCTTTATAAACGCTGTGCATCCCACTCGCCTAGCATAGTAGCAAGTACCGAAAGGCTCCTGGACTCATCCATTGCTGCTCATTGGACCCTATGATCACTCGGCTACACATGCCTCTCTCCAATGTCAATATGCCTCTTCTTCTGCTTCGGTTAGTTATTGGTTTCAGTTCACTGTAGAGCCCCTAGTCCAGCTCAACATGCTTTATGTCACACACACCACACATGGAGAGACCTCACCTGGTTTAACTGGTGTCTCAAGAGATGCAAGCTCTCACAGTCACTCAATGACTAGGTTTACCCCCACTGTACTCACATCCTATCATACCCTTGTCTGTACATTATGCCCTGAATCTATTCTACCACACCCAGAAATCTGCCTCTTATTCTCTGTTCCCAACGCACAAGACGACCAGTTCTTATAGCCTTTGGCCGTACCATTATCCTACTCCTCCTCTGCTGATGTAGAGGTTAACCCAGGCCCTGTAGCCCCCAGCATCACACCTATTCCCCAGGTGCTCTCATTTGTTGACTTCTGTAACCATAAAAGCCTTGATCTCATGCATGTTATCAGAAGCCTCCTTCCTAAATTTGTTTTATTCACCGCTTTAGCACACTCCGCCAACCCTGATGTCCGAGCCGTGTCTGAATACTGGTTTAGAAGGCCACAAATTCTATCACCAACTACAACATTTTCCGTCAACATAGAGCTGCCAAAGGTGGAGTTGCAATCTACAGCACAAATAGCATGCATAGTTCTGTCATACTATCCAGGTCTGTGCCCAAACTGTTTGAGCTTTGACTTTTTTAAATCCACCTTTTCAGAAACAAGTGTCACTGTTGCCGCTCGTTATAGACCCCCCCTCGGCCCTGGACTCCATATGTGAATTGATTGCCCCCCCATCCATCTGCAGAGTTCGTACTGTTAGGTGACCTACAATTTAAGCTAGATGCCCTCAATCTCACACAAATTATCAAGGAACCTACAAGGTACAACCCCAAATCTGTAAACATGGGCACCCTCCTAGATATCATCCTGACCAACTTATCCTCCAAATACACCTCTGCTGTCTTCAACCAGGATCTCAGCGGTCACTGCCTGCGTCCGTAACGGGCCCGCAGTCAAACGACCACCCCTTTCCACTGTCAAACAGTCACTAAAACACTTCGGCGAGGAGGCATTTCTAATCGACCTGGCCCGGATATCCTGGAAGGGTATTGACGCGTCAGTAGAGGATGCCTGGTTGTTCTTTAAAAAGTGCCCTCCTCACCATCTTAAATTAGCATGCCCCATTCAAAAAAAAATGAAGAACTAAGAACAGACATAGCCATTGGTTCACTGCAGACCTGACTGCCCTTGATCAGCACAAAAACATCCTGTGGCGTACTGTATTAGCATTGAACAGCTCCCGTGATATACAACTTTTCAGCGAAGTTAAGAACCAATATACACAGGCAGTTTGAAAATGCTAGCCTCAGCTTTCCTAACAGAAATTTGCATCCCGTAGCACTAATTCCAAAAAGTTCTGGGACACTGTAAAGTCCATGGAGAATAAGAGCACCTCCTCCCAGCTGCCTACTGCAATGAGGCTAGGAAACATTGTCACCACCGATAAATTCAATAAGCATTTTTCTACGGCTGGCCATGCTTTCAACCTGGCTACCCCTGCACTGGCCAACAGCTCTGCACCCCCCGCAGCAAAATGCCCAAGCCCCCATCAGTATTTTCGGACCCCGATTTTGCAGATTTTTTTTTACACCTTTATTTAACTAGGCAAGTCAGTTACGAACACATTCTTATTTTCAATGACGGCCTAGGAACGGTGGGTTAACTGCCTTGTTCAGAGGCAGAACGACAGATTTTTACCTTGTCAGTTCGGGGATTCAATCTTGCAACCTTACGGTTAAACAAGTCCAACGCTCTAACCACCTGCCTCACGAGGAGCCTGCCTGTTACGCAAATGCAGTAAGAAGCAAAGGTAAGTTGCTAGCTAGCATTAAACTTACTTTATAAATAACAATCAATCATAATCACTAGTTATAAACTAATATCAACCATGTGTAGTTTTGTCCTGCGTTGCATATAATCGATGCGGTGGGCATTCGCGAAAAAAGGACTATTGTTGCTCCAACGTGTACCTAACCATAAACATCAATGCCTTTCTTAAAATCAATACACAGAAGTATATATTTTAAAACCTGCATATTTAGCTAAAAGAAATCCAGGTTAGCAGGCAATATTAACCAGGTGAAATTGTGTCATTTCTCTTGCGTTCATTGCACGCAGAGTCAGGGTATAGGCAACAGGTTGGGCCGCCTAATTTGCCAGAATTTTTGGCAATTATGACATAACATTGAAGGTTGTGCAGTGTAACAGGAATATTTAGACTTAGGATGCCACCCGTTAGATAAAATACCGAACGGTTCCGTATTTCACAGAAATAATAAAACGTTTTTTATTTTTTATTATAGTTTCCAGATTCGACCATATTAATGACCAAAGACTCGTATTTCTGTGTGTTATGTTATAATTTGCTTCTTGCAACACTAACTCAAAAAAGTTCTGGGACACTGTAAAGTCCATGGAGAATAAGAACACCTCCTCCCAGCTGCCCACTGCACTGAAGATAGGAAACACTGTCACCACTGATAAATCCACCATAATTGAAAATTTCAATAAGCATTTTTCTACTGCTGGCCATGCTTTCCACCTGGCTACTCCTACCCCTGTCAACAGCACTGCACCCCCAACAGCAACTCGCCCAAGCCTTCCCCATTTCTCCTTCTCCCAAATCCATCCAGCTGATGTTCTGAAAGAGCTGCAAAATCTGGACCCCTACAAATCAGCCGGGCTAGACAATCTGGACCCTTTCTTTCTAAAATTATCTGCCGAAATTGTTGCCACCCCTATTACTAGCCTGTTCAACCTCTCGTGTCGTCTGAGATTCCCAAAGATTGGAAAGCAGCTGCGGTCATCCCCCTCTTCAAAAGGGGGGACACTCTTGACCCAAACTGCTACAGACCTATATCTATCCTACCATGCCTTTTTAAGGTCTTCGAAAGCCAAGTCAACAAAACAGATTACCGACCATTTCGAATCTCACCATACCTTCTCTGCTATGCAATCTGGTTTCAGAGCTGGTCATGGGTGCACCTCAGCCACGCTCAAGGTCCTAAACGATATCTTAACCGCCATCGATAAGAAACATTACTGTGCAGCCGTATTCATTGATCTGGCCAAGGCTTTCGACTCTGTCAATCACCACATCCTCATCGGCAGACTCAACAGCCTTGGTTTCTCAAATGATTGCCTCGCCTGGTTCACCAACTACTTCTCTGATAGAGTTCAGTGTGTCAAATCGGAGGGTCTGTTGTCCGGACCTCTGGCAGTCTCTATGGGGGTGCCACAGGGTTCAATTCTTGGACCGACTCTCTTCTCTGTATACATCAATGAGGTCGCTCTTGCTGCTGGTGAGTCTCTGATCCACCTCTACGCAGACGACACCATTCGGTATACTTCCGGCCCTTCTTTGGACACTGTGTTAACAACCCTCCAGGCAAGCTTCAATGCCATACAACTCTCCTTCCGTGGCCTCAAATTGCTCTTAAATACAAGTAAAACTAAATGCATGCTCTTCAACCGATCGCTACCTGCACCTACCCGCCTGTCCAACATCACTACTCTGGACGGCTCTGACTTAGAATACGTGGACAACTACAAATACTTAGGTGTCTGGTTAGACTGTAAACTCTCCTTCCAGACCCATATCAAACATCTCCAATCCAAAGTTAAATCTAGAATTGGCTTCCTATTTCGCAACAAAGCATCCTTCACTCATGCTGCCAAACATACCCTTGTAAAACTGACCATCCTACCAATCCTCGACTTTGGCGATGTCATTTACAAAATAGCCTCCAATACCCTACTCAACAAATTGGATGCAGTCTATCACAGTGCAATCCGTTTTGTCACCAAAGCCCCATATACTACCCACCATTGCGACCTGTACGCTCTCGTTGGCTGGCCCTCGCTTCATACTCGTCGCCAAACCCACTGGCTCCATGTCATCTACAAGACCCTGCTAGGTAAAGTCCCCCCTTATCTCAGCTCGCTGGTCACCATTGCATCTCCCACCTGTAGCACACGCTCCAGCAGGTATATCTCTCTAGTCACCCCACAAAACCAATTATTTCTTTGGCCGCCTCTTTCCAGTTCTCTGCTGCCAATGACTGGAACGAACTACAAAGATCTCTGAAACTGGAAACACTTATCTCCCTCACTAGCTTTAAGCACCAACTGTCAGAGCAGCTCACAGATTACTGCACCTGTACATAGCCCACCTATAATTTAGCCCAAACAATTACCTCTTTCCCAACTGTATTTACATTTCTTTATTTATTTTGCTCCTTTGCACCCCATTATTTTTATTTCTACTTTGCACATTCTTCCATTGCAAAACTACCATTCCAGTGTTTTACTTGCTATATTGTATTTACCTTGCCACCATGGCCTTTTTTGCCTTTACCTCCCTTCTCACCTCATTTGCTCACATTGTATATAGACTTGTTTATACTGTATTATTGACTGTATGTTTGTTTTACTCCATGTGTAACTCTGTGTCGTTGTATCTGTCGAACTGCTTTGCTTTATCTTGGCCAGGTCGCAATTGTAAATGAGAACTTGTTCTCAACTTGCCTACCTGGTTAAATAAAGGTAAAATTTAAAAAAAATAAAAAAAATAAAAATTAAGTCTATAATTTGATATAGCAGTCTGAATGAGCGATGGTAGGCACCAGCTGGATTTCTTTTAGCTAAATTCATTCAAACAGCACTTCACTGCGTTATGCCAGCAGCTCTTCACAATGGTTCAAGCATTGAGCTGTTTATGACTTCAAGCCTATCAACTCCCGAGATGAGGCTGGTGTAACTGAAGTGAAATGGCTAGCTAGTTAGCGCGTGCTAATAGCGTTTCAAACGTCACTCGCTCAGACTTGGAGTGGTTGTTCCCCTTGTTCTGCATGGGTAACGCTGCTTCGAGGGTGGCTGTTGTCAATGTGTTCCTGGTTCGAGCCCAGGTTGGGGCGAGGAGAGGGATGGAAGCTATACTGTTACACTGGCAATACTAAAGTGCCTATAAGAACATCCGTCAAAGGTATATAAAATACAAATCGTATAGAGAGAAATAGTCCTATAATAACTACAACCTAAAACTTCTTACCTGGGAATATTGAAGACTCATGTTAAAAAGAACCACCAGCTTTCATATGTTCTCATGTTCTGAGCAAGGAACTCAAACATTAGCTTTTTTACATGGCACATATTGCACTTTTACTTTCTTCTCCAACACTTTGTTTTTGCATTATTTAAACCAAATTGAACATGTTTCATTATTTATTTGAGGCTAAATTGATTTTATTGATGTATTATACGTATTCTTTTTTTCATTTTTTTTATTTGTATATATATATATATATATATATATATACAAATAAAAAAAAAATATATATTTTTTTTTTTTAAATAACAATTTTTTTTATTTGTTTTATTTATTTATTTTAAAAATATATATATTTTTTTTATTATTATTATTATTATTTTTTTTATTAAATCGGCCGATTAATCGGTATCGCCATTTCTTGGTCCTCCAATAATCGGTATCGGAATTGAAAAATCATAAAAATCGGTCAACCTCAAACATACCCTCGTAAAACTGACAATCCTACCGATCCTTAACTTCGGCGATGTCATTTACAAAATACCCTCCAACACTCAGCAAACTGGATGCAGTCTATCACAGTGCCATCTGTTTTGTCACAAAAGCCCCATACACACCCACCACCGAGACCTGTATGTGCTCATTGGCTGGCCCAAGCTACATATCCGTTACCAAACCCACTGGCTCCAGGTCACCAAAAAGTATTTGATAGGTAATGTCCCGACTTATCTAACCTCACTGGTCACCATAGCAACGACCAGCTGTAGCAGTCGTTCCAGCAGGTATTTTTCACTGGTCATCCCCAAAGCCAACACCTCTTTGGCCGCCTTTCCTTCCAGTTCTCTGCTAGACTTAGGTTGGAGTCATTAAAACTCGTTTTTCAACGACTCCACAAATGTCTTGTTAACAAACTATAGTTTTGGCAAGTTGGTTAGTACATCTACTTTGTGCATGAAAAGTAATTTTTCCAACAACGGTTTACAGCGAGTGTAATAATCTATCACAAATCCAGTGGGTCAGAGGTTTACATACACTAAGTTGATTGTGCCTTTAAACAGCTTGGAAAATTCCCAAAAATGATGTCATGGCTTTAGAAGCTTCTGATCACGTGAGTCAATTGGAGGTGTACCTGTGGGGCGGGGGGTAAATCAAGGCTTACTTGCTTGACATTACAGGAAAAATCTAAAGATAATCAGCCAAGACCTCAGAGAGAATTTTTTATTTATATTGTAGACCGCCACATGTCTGGTTCATCCTTGGGAGCAATTTCCAAACGCCTGAATGTACCACGTTCATCTGTAGAAACAATAGCACACAAGTAAAAACATCATAGGGCTCAGGAAGGAGACGCGTTCTGTCTCCAAGTGCAAATCAATCCCAGAACAACAGCAAAGGACCATGTGAAGATGCTGGAGGAAACTGGTACAAAATAAACTATATCCACAGTAAAACAAGTCCTAAATCGACATAACCTGAAAGGCCGCTCAGCAAGGAAAAAGCCACTGCTCCAGAACCGCCATAAAAAAGTCAGACTACGGTTTGCAACTGCACAAAGATCGTACTTTTTGGAGAAATGTCCTCTGGACTGATGAAACAAAAATAGAACTGTTTGGCCATAATGACCATCGTTATGTTTGGAGGAAAAAGGGGGAGGATTGCAAGCCAAAGAGCACCTTCCCAAACGTGAAGAACGGGGGTGGCAGCACCATGTTGTGGGGGTGCTTTGCTGCAGGAGGGACTGGTGCACTTCACAAAATAGATGGCAGCATGAGGACAATTATGTGGATATATTCAAGCAACATCTCAAGACAACAGTCAGGAAGTTAAAGCTTGGTCACAAATGGGTCTTCCAAATGGACAATGACCCCCAAGCATACTTCCAAAGTTGTGGCAAAGGGGCTTAAGGACAACAAAGTCAAAGCCTTGTCCTCATTCCCCTAGAAAATGTGTGGGCAGAACTTAAAAAGCGTGTGCTAGCAAGGAGGCCTACATACCTGACTCACTTACACCAGCTCTGTCAGGAGGAATGGGCCAAAATTCACCCAACTTATTGTGGGAATCTTGTGGAAGGCTACCTGAAACCTTTGACCCAAGTGAAACAATTTAAAGTCAATGCTACCAAATAGTAATTGAGTGTATGTAAACTTCTGACCCACTGGGAATGTGATGAGAAATAAAAGCTGAAATAAAATCACTGTCAACTATTATTCTGATATTTCACATTCTTAAAATAAAAGTGGTGAACCTAGCTGACCTATGACAGGGAAGTTTTACTAGGATTAAATGTCAGGAATTGTGAAAAACTGAGTTTAAATGTAGTTGGCTACGGTGTAGGTAAACTTCCGACTTCATTGTGGTTCATATTGCTGACCGATCTGAAATCCCTGTACCGAACGGTTCGCTACAAATACGTTTACCATTACAGCCCTGCAATTTAGTGTTCATATGCTGCTTCATACAGCATGTACAGTAGCATATTTGCAATGAGCTTTTCTTACTGTCACCTTTTCATGTTGTTAATTAAAATACTTTATTCAAATCCTATGGTTTTAATACTTCAAAACCAAAATGGTAGGTCCAGGTAGTCAAAAATAGATGGGTATTGGGATATCTGACCACTCAACTCTGCTCACATAATCAGCAGTGTCTGAACCAGAGTAACTCCACAACATTGGGAGCGCAGCGCCTCAGACTCAGTGTTTCCCAACCTTGGTCCTCGAGTACACCCAATAGTACACATTTGCTTTGTAACCCTGGACAAGCACACCTGATTCAACTTGCCAACTAAATCATCAAGCCCTCAATGAGCTGAATGAGATGTGTTCGTCAAGGGCTACAACTAAACTGTGTATTGTTGGGGGTAAACGATGACCAGGGTTGGGAAACACTGGTGTAGAAAAAATTGCTTTATTTGTTGTTAAATTAGAAAATCATGTTATGAGAGGCTGGAACAATTTTACTTGGATATTTTATGCAGAAGATCAAATTTGTTGGTCAATGCCAGTAAAAACTAAAATATCTTCACTTACAAGTTTATCAATAATTTGATGAGTTTATCAAGACAGATTTATCCCATGTGTTAAAACCCCCTTGAATGCGTATTGAGCCACCTACACCTAACCTCAATTCCCAATCTCTCTTATCTGGACATCTCCTTTGTGGTCTATGAATTCCTCCCATCGTCACCATCCATAGCTGAGGCAGTGACTGTGACAAACTTTGTCTCACACTGCCTGCAAGTCCACAACAATATCGTGATCAATCACTGTCAGCCGCTGGGCTACTGTGTCCCACTGTCCCCTTCTGGCTGGCTCTCACAGGGCCTGGTTGAGCAGTGAAGGACTAAGCGGTTGGCTATTTATGGCTTGAAGGGAAAGATAAGAGATAAGAGTCCTAGAATTTTACAGAGAATCCATGACCATCACTGGTTTAGATGGTGTCTGAAGGGGTGATGTAGGCACCTAGAATAACTCCTCTCAGTTACATGATCTAAATTACATTCAGGTCATCTTCAGCCACACACACACTGGCAGCTATCCATGCTTCTTTACCTGCTTCAGACACCAGAGAACACTGCAGCTCATTAACAGTAACAATGAAGGGCATCAAATGTGGCTCCCTGTGTCTGCAAAGGTTCTCTTTGATTTGCAAGTGAAAGTAGTTTGTTGATGTCTATACATATACTATACAAAGACAAGTGTTTACTGTGTTAAGTCCACCCCCAGTCAGATGGTTTAGGCTAATATTAGGTGTATCTACACATTACATCAGAGAGAAGATTTTAATAGACAGTCGCAAGAACACATGAGCTAGAGCCTGTCTCATGACATCATACAACCAAGAGGGTAAAGCACAGAAACTCCAAGTTCAGACTTCATAATGCTGATATCAAGACCAACTTAAAACATGCCAAATATAGCATTGTGTGAGTCCCATTTTTCCCTCACATCCTCAACTGTCCTTCCCAGAGATAAAAATAAGCTCCTGGCTGCAGCACTGCAGATTTTGCTGTGTCGAGGGACAGAAATCCAGAATCAGGGCATATCGCTTAACTCCAGCGTCAAGTAGCACTACAGTGTGGTGACAGGACAGCTTTAGTTAATGGTTCCCTCCTCTTGGAAGCTTTTCAGCTGTTCCTAGAACTGATGCAGGGAAGGAGGGACTCCAATACCAACAACACAATGTATAGGACACAGCCCCACAGAGATACTGGGTTGATATTAGCACACTTCCTGGCCTCCGGTTTGCCCCTGAAGCATTTGATCTCTGTTGCTCAGTGTCTGGACTAGATTTTATTTGGCCATAGATACTACCACTGCAGGGACCCCAGTCCAGAGAGCCAACTTCCAGCTTCAACCCCTGCTCCAGACTGGGCTGGATTTCATCAGCGTGCTCTGGGAGCCCACACATTCAAGAACGATTGCAAAACAGATTCACATTGAGCCCTTCTTCATGATGTGCATAGCTTGAATGATAGCCTTTTTCTTTTACATGAGATTCCCACCCCCCCCCCCCCCAACAAAAAGTTACTGTCCGTTGAGACTTTCTCATCATCTGGGCAGGAAAACAAAAGTGTTATAATAATGGTCAGTGTCAAAATTCCAAGCATAGTCTAAACTAACAAATATGCTGCCAAAAGATTTAGGCTCAAATTCCAGTCAGACATCAGATTTGAACATTCCTCTGATATTGACACACAAAACATAGCTGGCTGTTAGGGTGAAGTACAGTACATTTCGTACAAGGGCATTATCATACAGATTAAAGCAAACACAGAATAACGCCTGTTTAATCCAGACAGCTGTTGAGTCTGGTGGAGTTGTTATTGTGGATTAAAAAGTCTGTGGGCTGATGGACTAGTGATGTCATAGCTTTTATTCTATGGGCCCAGTCCTGGAATGGACCTCCTGAGGGAACACATCTGGGTTCTAGAGCAGTGACCACGTTCCGCCCCGGACTCCCGCCCACACACAATAGATTGGAGTCTGGAGCCAGAGGTTCTAATCCAACTCTGGGCTGGACCCCGAAAATGTCATCTCCCTCAAAGCAGAGAGAGCAGCATTATGGAGCAGCTGGGCTGGGACAGACTGGGGTAGAGCTAATCTAATGAATGATAACCAACCCTAACAGTGACCCTCTCACAGGCTCAACGGAGACTTGTTGAAACAATTATACAATTTCTTTGTTTTTCTGTAGATTAGAGCATATCCTTTACGTGTGTCGAGCCTTAGGGCTACTTGAGGCTATTTTCCCAACAAACATGGGGATGAGTGGTATATGGTAGATACCTGTGAGGATCATCTGTTGAGTAAAAATATGTATTGCGTTAATCACCTGAGAAAAACAAACCATGTCCTAATCCTTGTTGACAATGCCAGCCATCTGTCACACTCAGACAAGAGTTTTGGGTAATGGAATACGTAATTTTCAAATTCAACAATTTCACACTAAACTATGACAAATTTAAAACCTGATGTGTTGCACTGCAAGCCAGCCATGTGACATGATTCAGTGGTTATCTATGACACCTACTGATAACAACCCTCCAGGTTTTTGTTTTTCATCCACCAGAGTATGAGCAATGACAAATTCATTGAAATGGCACGTTGTCCTGAACAGTGAATAACTGGAAGTAAGAACATGTTTTGTCATCTGATGCAGCACTCCAAGAGCAAGCACCAGCATGTTGACGAGGGCAAAATTAAGATGTAGTCCATAGTGCTTCCTTGCCACTCACAGGTTAAAATGGTGTCATAATGGAGGGACATTCATGTGGAAAGGGCTCCAGTGTGCTGTGTTTAAACAGTAATACAGGCTGACTGTGCGCCCTACAAGACCGCCCATTCCCCCTTTATTCTCTCTGAATGTCTGAGTGTTCCAAATCTGAATAATACAAATCAGTTATAAATGCCCATGGTCCCTCGCTAAATTCCCTTTTCATCTCCCATTAGTGATTTGAGCCATGGAGATGAGTGTTCCCAAGGGGCCACATGGAGGTAATCTCTGCACAGGTGCACGCACGGGGTTCCCTTGGAAACACACCACAACTTTGTTATTCTGAGAGCTTCCTTGAAAAACAAATGTATTCCCTTAAATAGGGTTCAACTTTGGTCAAGAACAAAATGAGAAACCATTCAAAAATGTCATCAAATTGTATCTAAACGATATTTACACATCGGGACATTTGACAATATTGTATCACAGCTAGCTGTTTCAAAACAGTATTTTTCCTTCATCTCCATCTTTTAAAATAATGAATTTCAGCACTTATTTACGTGACCGTTTTGAAACGCTAGGGAGGGGGGAAAGTGTTGTGTAAAATTATTATTATTTTTTTTAAATAGTAACAAATAATTAAGGCAGCAGTAAAATAATAGCGAGGTTAAATACAGTGGGTACTGGAACAGAGTCATTGTGCGGGGGAACCGGTTAGTTGAGGTAATATGTACATGTAGAGTTAGTGACCAATGAACACAATTGCATTTTAGCGATTGTAAATGCACAAAAATACCTTGAAGAGCACCTGAAGCCCAACTGTGACCAGATGCATATCCAAATTCCCAGTCATGTGAAATCCATAGATTAGGGCCTAATTTATTTATTTCAAATTCACTGATTTCTTCATATGAATTTTAACTCAGCAAAATCTATGAAATTGTTGCATGTTGCGTTTATATTTTACATTGATAGAAGCCACAATCAGCAATATTAAAGCTGATCTAACCCCCTAAAATATTCCACTAGATTGACATAGGCTAATGATACTGCTGTTCGTTACTCATCGATGTTCCAAACATATTGTTCACCATGTCTGCTACAGAGGGACAAGAGCGACCCATGAGAAAACAAGTTGATCAATCATGGAAATAAAAATATTGAAAAAAGAATTGTCTCCCTATTTAAAAAAAAGTTATGATAGAAAAGGGTGTTTTGTTGTAAGTACAGCCAACTAGCACAAAAATATATATTAAAAAGAAAATAAGATACACTTTCAAAAATACTACATCACTACGGTGATATAAATAATTAAAATAAATATCAGGTGTTTAGACTTGTTCTTGGCTCTGGTGACAGTAAATCACCAAACTGAAAAATGTTCCCATGATCTGTTTTCATATACACTTACCTCCTCACCAGCAGTCCTTGCAGGAAATCGCTGTTTTTTGGCAAGACAAAGTATTCGTTACACTCAAATAAAGTGTGTGACTGCACAGGAGGACCGTAGCAGAGCAGCAGCCTGTTCCGCCAGGCCAGCTCTTAGTCGTCATAGTTAGGGGCCATGTTTGTTTTCCAGAGAAGGAGCCATCAGCACCTCCTGCAATCTGCCCTAAACAGCCCTGTGAACTTTGTCCTCGCGGAGTAGGCCTGGGGTAACAGGAAGTCTGACGTGGTGACAAACTCCATCCATCCCATTACGGCCTGGCCGTTTCCTCAGTCTCATCCGCTAATCCTCATTCCTTTATCTCTCCCTCTCCAGCATGAACACAAGGGCATTTTTGTCTCACTAAAGGGTATGGAAAACTGAACTCCGCAGTTTAAAGAACATCCTCACGGTGTGATTTACTTTATCATGGCTTATGGGGAGTCCAAGCGGTGTTTACCTTTTGAAGGCAATTCAAAAGCTTTCTTTTGACACGCAAACTCACAATTCCGCACTACTCAAACAAATCCTTTGGCAGCTTAAAATCAGGCTCCTTAGAATAATCAATCCAGCTAAATCTGTGGGCTAATAAGAGCGGTCAATAACTTCCATCTGTTTCTCTTTAGCTGGGGTGAAAAAGATAGCGGTCCAAAATAGACTTATGGGCAATAGCCTCCTCGGTTTACTAAACCAATCTGCTAATAGTGGATTAAAGATCTTGAGGATCCCTCCGTTTGGCACGGGCTACTTGTAGTGGTGGAGGATACAACAGGGGGCTGTGAACACGGCTTCAATTAGTATTCCACGGTGGGGATGGACACATTTCAGACAGCCAGAGACAACCCTCGGAAGGATAGTCTTTGCTGTGATCATCACTGGAATTCCCCATACAGAAGCGGAAATCAGTGGCGCAGACATTTTCCTGATGGGAAAAGTGGGAAGCGACAGGGCATTCTCATGATTTTCCAGTGCTGCTGCCCCAATAACCAGAAGTAGAGTGGCTGCACCGCCTAAATATCTTGTTTACACAGCTTGGGGTTTCGTCACTGCTTCACCATCCTGCAGGACACCCAGCAGGAGACACTGATATGTAGACTACACCAACATACTTTTGGTCATGTACTGTGTGTGAGATATATATATATATATATATATATATATATATATATATATTAAAAAACACCGTCAAACATACCATTCCAAAATCAGGGGCATTAATATGGAGTTGGTCCCCTTTGCGGATATATCAACCTCCAGTCTTCTGGGAGAAGAGAGCAAGAGCATTGGTGAGATCGGGCGATTAGAGCTTGCTGGCAGTCAGCCTTCCAATTAATTCCAAAGGTGTTTAATGGGGTTGATGTCAGGGCTCTGTGCAGGCCAGTCAAGTTCTTCCAGACTGATCTCAACAAACCATTTCTGTATGAACCTCACTTTGTGCACAGGGGCATTGTCATGCTGAAACAGGAAAGGGCCTTCCCCAAACTGTTGCCACAAAGTTGGAAGCACAGAATCGTCTAGAATGTCATTGTATGCTGTAATGTTAAGATTTCCTTCCCTGGAACTAAGGGGCGAAGCCCGAACCATGAAAAACAGCCACCATTTTTCCTCCTCCACCAAACTTTACAGTTGGCACAATGGACTCGGGCAGGTAGTCTTCTCATGGCATCGGCCAAACCCAGATGTCCGTTGGTCTGCCAGAGGGAGAAGCGTGATTCATCACTCCAGAATATGCACAAAATACAACAAAAAGCATTCACTGTGAAAGTTGATTGGCCTACATGTAGGCTATTCATATGTTATTTATGCACTGCACTTAGTTCAATTTATCAAATCAGTTACTGTTTTCTTGCTCAAACCGCGAGCAACATATACTCTTTCGACCAACACACTCTTTCTACCATATCGGTTACATGATTTATGTAAGATCATTTTTTTGACTGAACGTTGGTGGAGCGCTGCAGAGATGAGTGTCTCCAACAGCACCCTGGAGAGGCGCGCTGAGAACGGACAAGCAAATATTTTGCGCCCCTGCCTTTGTTGAAGTGGGCACTGCTTATCAAAGGGCGGCATCAGCGCTCACTTAAAAAGCCCATACCGCACTGGTTGAGAGAAATCATAATTGTTTTGGGGCAGAATGTGAGGTTGTGTGCGCTGTTGGTGACGAGTCTTGATCAGTTTAGCTCAGAAAATGCCGCCCTAGTTGGCCGCCTAATGAACGGGCAGGCCGTGCCTAAAGCGCATCAATAAATTAGCTATAACAAACTCAACACCGTAACACCGTACGTGAAAAATAAATATTGAACTATTGAGTTTATAGGTTGCTCAGGTAAAGGGGAAGTCAGATGTGTGGAATAAATGTGACTAGTTGTGGACAATGCTGAAGATCAAGAATAGACTGAATATTGTGTGTGTTGTCAAACAGGTTCTGTATAGATTAGAGGTTGACCGATTAAATCAGGGCCAATTTTAAGTTCTCATAACAATTGGAAATCGGTATTTTTGGACACCGATTTGGATTTTCTTTTCACCTTTATTTAACTAGGCAAGTCAGTTAAGAACACATTCTTACTTTCAATGACGGCCTAGGAATGGTGGGTTAACTGCCTTGTTCAGGGGCAGAATGACAGATTTTTACCTTGTCAGTTTGGGGATTCAATCTTGCAACCTTACAGTTGACTAGTCCAACGCTCTAATCACCTGCCTCTCATTGCACTCCACGAGGAGCCTGCCTGTTACACGAATGCAGTAAGAAGCCAAGGTAAGTTGCTAGCTAGCATTAAACTTATCTTATAAAAATAAAATCAATCAATCATAATCACTAGTTAACTACACATGGTTGATGATATTACTAGATATTTTCTATAGTGTCCTGCGTTGCATATAAACAATGCAACGCAGGGGGATGATTTAACAAGAGCACATTTGCGAAAAAAAAAGCACAATCGTTGCACGACTGTACCTAACCATAAACACCAATGCCTTTAACTTATTGGTGACAGGGTGCAGTATTTTCACGTCCGGATGAAATGCATGCCCAAATTCAACTGCCTGCTACTCATCCCCAGAAGATGAGATATGCATATTATTAGTAGATTGGATAGAAAACACTGAAGCTTCTAAAACGGTTTGAATCATGTCTGAGTAAAACAGAACTTATTTAGCAGGCGAAACCCCGAGGACAAACCATTCCGACTTTTTTTTTTGTCACTTTTTTCAATGGGTTTTCATTGGGAATCCAGATTTCTAAGGGACCTTCTTGCAGTTCCTACCGCTTCCACTGGATGTCACCAGTCTAGAAATTGGTTGAGGTTATTCCTTTGTGTAATGAAGAAGTACGGCCATCTTGAACGAGGGTCCCTTGAAGTGTACTGTTAGATAAGAGGCGCGTGACCAGAAAGGTAGTGTCAGTTTGTTTTCTTCCTGTATTGAACACAGATCATCCCGTCTTCAATTTTAGCAATTATTTACTTTAAAAAATACCTAAAGTTGTATTACAAAAGTAGTTTGAAATGTTTTGGTAAAGTTTACAGGTAACTTTACTATATTTTGTAGTCACGTTGCGCAAATTGGAACCAGTGTTTTTCGGGATCAAACGCGCCAAATAAATTGACATTTTGGATATATATCAATGGCATTATTTGAACAAAAGGACAATTTGTGATGTTTATGGGACATATTGGAGTGCCAACAGAAGAAGCTCGTCAAAGGTAAGGCATGATTTATATTTTTATTTCTGCGTTTTGTGTTGCGCCTGCAGGGTTGAAATGTTTTCTCTTTTGTTTACGAAGGTGCTATCCTCAGATAATAGCATTGTTTGCTTTCGCTGAAAAGCCTTTTTGAAATCTGACATGTTGGCTGGATTCACAACACGTGTAGCTTTAATTTGGTATCTTACAGGTGTGATTTCATGAAAGTTTGATTTTTATAGGAATTTGGCACTCTGCAATCTCTCTGGCTTTTGGCCAGGTGGGATGCGTCCCATATCCCAGAGAAGTTAGCTCAATACACAGAAGTATATATTTTTAAACCTGCATATTTAGCTAAAAGAAATCCAGGTTAGCAGGCAATATTAACCAGGTGAAATTGTGTCACTTCTCGTGTTCATTGCACGCAGAGCCCAGGTTGGGGCGAGGAGAGGGACGGAAGCTATACTGTTAACACGGGCAATACTAAAGTGCCTATAAGAACATCCGTCAAAGGTATATAAAATACAAATCGTATAGAGAGAAATAGTCCTATAATAACTACAACCTAAAACTTCTTACCTGGGAATATTGAAGACTCATGTTAAAAGGAACAACCAGCTTTCATATGTTCTCATGTTCTGAGCAAGGAACTTAAACGTTAGCTTTCTTACATGGCACATATTGCACTTTTACTTTCTTCTCCAACACTTTGTTTTTGCATTATTTATTAAAGCAAATTGAACATGTTTCATTGTTTATTTGAGGCTAACTTGATTTTATTGATGTATTATATTAAGTTCAAATAAGTTTTCATTCAGTAGATGTAATTGTCATTATTACAAATAAATAAAATGTTTTTTTTTTTTTATTATTTAAAAATAAATAGGGCCGGTTAAATCGGTATCGGCTTTTTTGGTCCTCCAATAATCGGTATCAGCGTTGAAAAATCATAATCGGTCGACCTCTAACGTGGACAGCAACCGCTTTCCAACGAGAGAAAAACTACATTTGTTATTTATTCGAAAATCTAATTTTTAGTAGTGTTGCACCATTGTTCTTATGTAATATAACCATATACAATTTCAGTAGCACGTCTTAGACTGATGGACTGCGCCATCCCCCCGGCCTCCACAACGGATCAGTCCACTCAGACAGGCGTCTTGTACGGCGATTTTGAGATACTGCTTGACTAAAGAAATCTCGGTCGACCAACAACCTATCGACCAAACAATTGACCAGATGATTAAATGGGGTCCGCCCTACCGAGGACAGGCACTTTTCACACGCTATGGGCTTCAGCACTCAGTGGTCCCATTCTGTGAGCTTGTGTAGCCTACCACTTCACTGCTGAGCCTTTGTTGCACCTAAACGTTTCTACTTCACAATAACAGTTGTTAGCTGAAGAGATCCATCGGCCAATTTCTTAGGCCACTATACCTATTTTGCCAATTGGACTGGACCCCTTAGCTACACGGAACCCTATTAATTCATCATGACTGGTCTATCGACGTAACCACACGAGGAGGCTGTAACACAATTCCTCCGTCGCAACGTCCCTAAGGCCCTTCTGCTAGCTTGCTAACTGTCTGAATCGCAGTATCTCCAGCCAGCCTAACTACTCACTGGACCCCTATGATCACTCGGCCTGGTTATTCTTTAAAAGTGCCTTCATCACCATCTTAAATAAGCATGCCCCATAAAAAAAAAAAAACATAGAACCGGGAACAGATATAGCCCTTGGTTCACTCCAGACCTGACTGCCCTTTACCAGCACAAAAACATCCTGTGGCGTACTGCATTAGCATCAAATAGCCCCCACGATATGCAACTTTTCAGGGAAGTTCAGGGAAGTTTGGAACCAATATACACAGGCAGTTAGGAAAGCTGAGGCTAGCTCTTTCAAAACAGAAATGTTCATCCTGTAGCACAAACGCAAAAAAGTTCTGGGACACTAAAGTCCATGGAGAATAAGAGCACCTCCCAGCTGCCCACTGCACTCACCACCAATAGATCCACTGTAATTGCGAATTTCAATAAGTATTTTTCTACAGCTGGTCATGTTTCCGACCTGGCTACCCCTACTCCGGTCAACAGCCCTGTACCCCCCCACAGCAACTCGCCCAAGCCTCCCCCACCCAAATCCAGATAGCTGATGTTCTGAAAGAGAGGCAAAATCTGGACCCTCTTTCTAAAAATTAGCCACCAAAATTGTTGCAACCCCTATTACTAGCCTGTTCAACCTCTCTTTCCTATCGTCTGATATTCCCAAAGATTGGAAAGGTGCTGCGATCATCCCCCTCTTCAAAGGGGGAGACACCCTAGACCCAAACTGCTACAGACCTATATCGATCCTACCCTGCCTTTCTAAGGTCCTCGAAAGCCAAGTCAACAAACAGATTACTGACCATTTCAAATCCCACCGTACCTTCTCCGCTATGAAAACTGGTTTCAGAGCTGGTCATGGGTGCACCTCAGCCACGCTCAAGGTCCTAAACTATATCATAACCGCCATCAATGAGAGACATTACTGTGCAGCCGTATTCGTCGACCTGGAAAAGGCTTTCGACACTGTAAATCACCACATTCTGATCGGCAGACAACTTGGTTTCTCAAATGACTGCCTCGCCTGGTGCACCAACTACTTCTCTGATAGAGTTCAGTGTGTCAAATCGGAGGGTCTGTTGTCCAGACCTCTGGCAGTCTATGGGGGTGCCACAGGGTTCAATTCTCTGGCTGACTCTTTTCTCTGTGTTGACCAGGGAACTCTAGCAGGGCAGAAATTTTACAAACTGACTTGTTGGAAACTTGGCATCCTATGACGTGCCACTGAGCTCTTCAGTGAGGACATTCTACTGCCAATGATTGCATGGCTGTGTGCTCGATTTTATACTCTCATTTGCAACGGGTGTGGCTGAACTAGTCAAATCCACTCATTTGAAGGGGTGTCCACAGAGGGGTTCAGAGGAGCATATAACAAGGAGGGATTGAAGAACACCTGTGCCCGAGCCTTCACTACTTGTGCAAATTCAAAAGCTGTATCACTCAACTAATGTTTCCCAACTTTGAAACCTACATCTAAAGACACAAATATTAATAAATCTTGCAGCAAAATCCCTTACCATAGGGCAAACGACTAGTGTATATCCACAACTAAAAATGCAACACAATTGGAACTCAACGTCCCAGGGGTGCTGTAAATTTGTAAAGAATGCAACTTTATTTTTTCTAAGACAAATGTGCCTAGATTCCAAGACAAGTATAATTTGATTCAAATTACCTCTGCCTTACTGACATGGAAAGCCCTTGCTGCAAAATTGGACTCCTGCAGATAATCTCTTTTTAACTATGTTTGGGAGGGTGCCAAGCCACAGGCATCCAATTAAGGGGAACATTTATTTTTCCCCCTGTGCTGTTTCAAAGCAGGACACTTGCTAGGAGATGGCAAACTCCCCCTTTCGTCAGTAATGAGCAGAAAATTGCATTTATTGTGCCATTCAAAGGGCTGGTAGTGCAGCTTCTGAGATAAGCTGCAACATGGTGGCTTACTAAGAGCGCAAGTAATTTCTGGTCACGGTTGAAGTTTGTTTAGCTCCATCTATGAACCCAACTTGTTGCAAACAAGTATAGTTGAGAGAATTGTATGGAGCTTTGAAGGTGACGGAATCAAAAGCCTTGTGTTGGATTGGAAAGGTAATGTTTGAAAAATGCTCAATATGAAACTGAGAATCAACAGAGTTGGTGTTGCACAGAGTTTGTAAACTTTATTTGTTGAGTGATTCCTTAAGAGCCTAAACCACTGACAATCCCTGTGGAAAAACAGTGGCCAAGGCAGGATGTCGGGAACACAGTACTCTAAAAGCGGGATGTTCCCATAACCCTTCCGAATGGTTAAGCAATCTCTCACAGTCCGCAGCAGAATTAGGAGACTGAGTGACATGTAGAGTGGTCTGTTCCAACAGGAAGCTCACCACAAGACCCAATGTTGGAGTAAATCCCCACCTCACTTTTGTCCAATCAGAATCTGAGGTACTTACCTGTAGTGACAGTATGAGTTTGACAATTCAGAGCTCTGGTATTTCTTTCTCTTTTGCAGCAATTTAGAATTGGCATATCAGTGTTTGATCTGACAGCTGGCAATGGTGCCAATATGGAGCATTTGAATGGTTAGTGAGATTACTCTGAGAAAGTAAAGTTGAAAGCCTGTTCAACAGGGGTCTTTGAGTACACAGGGGTCATACTGAATGCTACATTTAGCCTACAACACAGATAAATCCAAACACCACTAACAAGTGGGGGGGCAGGATCAGTGGAGAGGACTGCACACATGACTACACAATGTCCTTGATGGTAAAGTACACAGAAAAGGGAGCACGTTTACAGTCCTTCTGAGGTACTGAACAGAGGAAAGGGGACAGTTACCACCTCATACCATCTTGATGCAACTTGAAAGAAACTCATGCTCTTCGCCTGAGGTAGTCTAACAAACACCCTATGCTGTAGCTTCACGCTCACCCTCCCATACACTACAGAGACGTTTCAACCTCTTAAAGCTAATGGACCATGAGCTAAGTGTTAACCCACAGTCACAGGCTAAATCCTATAGAGCATGATTCCAGTTAAAATTTCTATATACTCAAAGACATACAGTAACAGTCAAAAGTTGACACCAACTCATTCAAGGATCTTCCTGTATTTTTACAATTTTCTACATTGTAGAATCATAGTGAAGACAAAACTACCAAATCATGTCGTAAAAAACAACAACTATTGAATCAAAGTAGCCACCCTTTGCCTTGACAGCTTTGCACACACTTGGCATTCTCTCAACCAGCTTCAGTCACCTGGAATGCATTTCAATTAAAAAGGTGTGACTTGTTAAAAGTTAATTTATGGAATTTATTTCCTTCTTAATGCATTTGAGCCAATCAGTTCTGTTGTGACAAGGTAGGGTTGGTATACCGAAGACAGCCCTATTCAGTAAAAGGCCAAGTCCATATTAAGGCAAAAACAGCACAAATCAGCAAAGAGAAATAACAGTCCATTACTTTAAGACATGAGGGTCAGTTAATCCGGAACACTTCAAGAAGTGCAGTCGCAAAAACCATCAACCACTATGATGAAACTGGCTCTCATGAGGACCGCAACAGGAAAGGAAAACCCAGAGTTACCTCTGATGCAAAGGATAACTAGAAAGATTGTCTACAGCCCAAGTAATTGTTTCTGGCCCCCTCTCAGTTAGGGGGAGTGATGAGCTCTACAGCAGAGTCTCACAACTCAATTGCTGGTTGAAAACGGTTCTGACCCTCCCAAAAGACAGAATTTGTAGATAAGTGGCCTTCTTTCTGGGACTCACCCACAAACAGGACCAAGCCTGGACTGCTAAGGAGTGACAGACTCAATCCTAGCTGGAGGGGTGTTGTCATCTCATATAAGAACATAGACAGGGCTCTAACGCCTCTATTATTATTTGACCCTGCTGGTCATCCATGAACATCTTGGCCATGTTCTGTTATAATCACCACCCAGCACAGCCAGAAGAGGACTGGCCACCCCTCAACCTGGTTCCTCTAGGTTTCTTCCTAGGTGCTGGCCTTCCTAGGGAGTTTTTCCTAGCCACTGTGCTTCTACACCTGCATTGCTTGCTGTTTGGGGTTTTAGGCTGGATATCTGTACAGCACTTTGTGACATCAGCTGATGTAAGGGCTTTAGAAATCAATTTGATTTAGCGCCACAATGAGATTGCCAGCTTAGTGAAGTCTGCCACAAGCACAGTGTAGTCAGCTCAGCTATCCCCATTGACAGTGTGTATCAATTAAAATAAATAAAAGCCTGCGTTTTCATCATGAAATCTATGCAGCCTACTCAACCACTTCTTATAGCTACTGTTTACAGGCCTCCTGGGCCATATACAGCGTTGCTCACCGAGTTCCCATCGGACCTTGTAGTCATGGCAAATATTTCACTTTTTGGTGACTTCAATATTCACATGGAAAAGTCCAGACCCACTCCAAAAATGATTTGGAGCCATCATCAACTCAGTGGGTTTTGTCCTACATGTCTCTGGACCAACCTCACTGCCACAATCATACTCTGGACCTAGTTGTGTCCTGTGGAATAAATATTGTGGATCTTAATGTTTTTCCTCAATCCTGGACTAATCGTAGCACGATTTTATGTTTGCAACCAAGTCTGCCCAGATCCCAACCCAGGATCATCAAATGCCGTGCTACAAATTTTGGGACAACCAAAAGATTATTTGATGCCCTTCCAGACTCCCCCAATCTATCCAAGGACATTGGAGTACATACATTTTTTTATAATAAATATAGGTTAACCATCTAACTGAGGAACTTAATTTAACCATGTGTGATACCCTAGATGCAGTCGCACCCCTAAAAACAAAAAAACATTTGTCATAAGAAACTAGCTCCCTGGTATACAGAAAATACCCGAGCCCTGAAGCAAGCTTGCAGAAAATTGGAACGGAAATGGGGCTACACCAAACTGGAAGTATTTTCCTACTAGCTTGGAAAGACAGTACTGTGAAGTATTGAAGAGCCCTCACTGCTGCTCGATCATCCTATTTTTACAACCTAATTGAGGAGAATAAGAACAATCCAAAATGTATGTTTGATACTGTCACAAAGCTAACTAAAAAGCATTCCCCAAGAAAGGATGGCTTTCACTTCAGCAGTGATAAATTCATGAACTTATTTGATGAAAAGATAATGATTATTAGAAAGCAAATTACAGACTCCTCTTTAAATCTGCATATTTCTTTAAAGCTCAGTTGTCCTGAGTCTGCACAACACTGCCAGGTCCTAGGATAAAGGGAGACACGCAAGTTGTTTAATCCTATATCTCTTGACATATTCATGAAAATAGTAATGGCCTCTAATCCTTCAAGCTGCATACTGGACCCTATTCCAACTAAACTACTGAAAGAGCTGCTTCCTGTGCTTGGCCCTACTATGTTGAACATAATAAATGGCTCCCTATCCACGAGCTGTGTTCCAAACTCACTAAAAGTATCAGTAATAAAGCCTCTTAAAAAATCCAAATCTTGACCAAGATGATTATTTTTTTAAATGCTGGCCTATATCGAATCTCCCATTCCTCAATGCCTTCCTGACTACAAATAATGTACACAAAACGCTCCAGTCTGGTTTTAGACTCCATCATAGCACTGAGACGTACGACCTTCGTGAGTGCAATTACCTTTTAACGGCGTCAGACGAAGGCTCTGCATCTGTCCTCGTGCTCCTAGACCTTAGTGCTGCTTTTGATACCATTAACAAACCCAAATTGGTCTACACAGAAAGGTTCTGACCTGGTTTAGATCTTATCTGTCAGAAAGATATGAGTTTGTTTCTGAATGGTTTGTCCTCTGACAAATCAACTGTAAATTTCAGTGTTCCTCAACGTTCCATTTTAGGACTTCTATTGTTTACACTATACATCTCTTGGTGACATCATTCGGAAATAATGTTAACTTTCACTGCTATGTGGACAACACACAACTGAACATTTTGATGAAACGTGGTGAAGCATCACAATTGCCTTTCCTGGAAGCCTGTGTTTCAGACATAAGGAAGAGGATGGCGGCATTTTGTCACTTCTAGATTAGACTACTGCAATGCTCTACACTCTGGCTACCCGGTTAAAGCACAAATAAACATCAGTTAATGCTCAACATGGCTGCTAGAATCCTGACTAGAACAACAAAAAAAAAACATGTGATCACATTACTCCAGTGGTAGCCTCTACACTGGCTTCCTGTTAACTTCTTTGGGACAGGGGGTGGTATTTTGACGTCCGGATGAAAAGCGTGCCCAAAGTAGACTACCTACTACTCAGGCGCAGACGCTAGGATATGCATATAATTGGTAGATTTGGATTTTCAAAAAATTTTAAAATGTCTGAGTATAACAGAACTGAAATTGTCCCAGAGGACAAATCCCCCCCCCCCCCCTCAAAAAAAAGTCATCCTACCACTGATTTCAATGGCTGGCACTTTTATAATAGGGCAAAATCATGCCCGATTGCAGTTCCTGGGGCTTCCACTAGATGTCAAGTCTTTAGAAAGAGTTTCAGGCTGGTTTTTGGAAAAATGAGCCAGAAATTGTAGTTTTTCTAGGTGGCTCCCATTTTGGCTGCAGTGTTTCCAAGTGCATGAATGAGAGCGCATTCTTTAGTATTTTTCTCCGGTAAAGACAAAGATTCTACGTCTTAAATGTTATTGTTTATTTGCGTATTAGGGTACCTAAGGTTTGATTATAAACATTGATTTACTTGTTTGGATAAGTTTATTGGTGACGTTTGGGATTTATTTTGTATACATTTTAGAGGATGGAAACCGAGTGGATCATTGACTGAAGCGTGCCAGCTAAACTGAGTGTTAATGGTTTATTGTACAAACGGACCATGTGTGATATAACGGGGACCTTTTGGAGTGCCAACAGAAGAAGATCTTCAATGGTAAGGCATATAATACATCGCTATTTCTGACTTGTGTCGCAACTCCCTGGTTGAAAATGCTTTGTTATGCATGTGTGTGCTGGGCGCTGTCCAGTTGCAACTGTTATAACGGCTATAAAACCCTGACCTGTTCAATGAACGTGCTACCTTGTCCCAGATCTGCTGTTTTCAACTCTCTACCGCACCTGCCGTCTCTAACTCTGAACGCTCGGCTATGAAAAGCCAACTGACATTTACTCCAGAGGTGCTGACCTGTTGCACCCTCTACAACCACTGATTATTATTATCGAACCCTGCTGGTCATCTATGAACATTTGAACATCTCAACCTGGCCACACCTCAGAGCCTGGTTCCTTAAGGTTTCTTCCTAGGTTCCTGCCTTTCTAGGAGGTTTTGGGCTTCTACATCTGCATTGTTTGCCATTTGGGGTTTTAGGCTAGGTTTCCGTATAGCACTTTGTGACATCGGCTGATGTAAATAGAGCTTTATAAATAAATGTGATTGATTGATAAGTTAGTGTTACCAGCCTCAGAAATTTCAGCCCAAACAACTTCTACAGAGTTCAAGTAACACACATCTCAACTGTTCAGAGGAGATTGCGTGAGTCAGGCCTTCATGGTCAAATTGCTGCAAAGAAACCACTTCTAAAGGACACCATTAAGAAGAAGAAACTTGCTTGGGCCAAGAAAAACTAGCAATGGACATTAGACCAGTGGAAATCTGTCCTTTGATCTGATGAGTCCAAATTTGAAATTTTTGGTTCCAACCAATGAGTCTTTGTGAGACGCAGAGTAGGTGAACGGATGATCTCCGCATGTGTGGTTCCTCTGTGAAGCATTGAGGTGGTGGTGTGATGGTGCTTTGCTGGTGACACGGTCTGTGATTTATTTAGAACTCAAGGCACACTTAACCAGCATGGCTACCACAGCAATACGCCATCCCATCTGGTTTGCGCATAGTGGGACTATCATTTGATTTTCAACAGGACAATAATCCAAAACACACCTCCGGGCTGTGTAAGGGCTATTTGACCAAGGAGAGTGACGAGTGTTGCATCAAATGACCTGGCCTGCACAATCACCCGAGCTCAACTCAATTGAGATGGTTTGGACCGCAGAGTAAAGGACAAGCAGCCAACAAGTGCTCTACATGTGTGTGAACTTCTTCAAGACTGTTGGAAAAGCATTCCTCATGAAGCTGGTTGAGAAAATGCAAAGCTGTCAAGGCAAAGGGTGGTTACTTTGAACACTTTTGGTTACTATATGATTCCTTGTGTTATTTCATAGTTTTGAGGTCTTCACTATTATTCTACAATGTAGAAAATAATTTAAAAAAATAAACCCTTGAATGAGTAGGTGTGTCCAAACTTTTGACTGGTACAGTATGTCAAAGAAAGAAATCTTGAAGCTGCAGGAGCATTGGCATCAATTCCCTACGACAAATACATAATTTGGTGGGTGCTTATAGTTGTCATATTTCACACATGTACAAGTGTGTATTCATGTGTGAATTGGAAATGTGCTTTGTGCATATCCTAACTCTTCCTGAGTCACCCGCGGAGAGTGGGGTCACAGCCAGGGTCAACCATTATAACCCTAATTGCTCCAGGATCACAGTTTAAGTGCCTTGCTCAAGGGCACATAATATGTTACCCTTGTCAGCTCTGGGATTCAAACTGGAGCCCAAGATACCTCAAGCAAGTCTGTATTTCTCCTAGATTGTGTCCGGTATGGCCCAAAAGCCTCAAACAAAAACCAGAATTTGTTGTACCATAACTACCCATTGAAAGGTTTAACAATTAATTGTGCCATGAAGACCGTTTTCAACTCTGTGCCACGGGAACATGGCATTCTTCTAGTAAGTTAACTAGTCTATCCCTGCTGGTTAATTAAAAGATCATTCTAGACTTATTTACTAATAAAGCTCATTAAAACTCAAATAGTTGACTATTGAACAATTTAACCAGGGAACCCACCTACACTCAATATGCCAACTACCAAACCTATGGCCCTCTCTGACATTGCATCAGCAGCTTCACACAATAACTCACTGTCCAGTGTACTGCCATGCTACCCACCTTCTAATTACGAGATTAGCAACCCCAAACAATTAACCAGGTCTCATTAGGCCATCTGACACAACAAGCCACAATGAGGCACTGTGTTCACTTTCATCCTTTCAAACAAATGACCTTGCAAGTAATTTGCAGGCGGAAGTATTGACAAGTCATGAAGCATGACTTAACATTGCATCTCATCATAAATATCTCAAGAGTATACTGTAACTGATGTTTAGGCCCAATGCTTGCTGGCATTATAGAGCACAATTTAACATCAAACACTCTCCTCCTGCAAAGACGCAAAGTTTAATGTGTGCGAGTGAGAGAGCAATGTAACAATTGCTATACACAATGTAACACATGGACATTTTAGAAAGCATAGCGTTTGTAATCAGCTAACTTCGCTAGCTTTCTGCCTTGCAAGTGAAATCAAACAAACACTGTGGCAGTGGGTCGCTGACCGTACATGCCGTTTCTGCAATCATGACTACTTTCGAAATATTCTATGAGGATTTGAGGGAGTCACTAAAGAAATCCAAGTCACGAATTGATAACCTGTTTATTCAATGCGCTATGTCTAACAACTCCAACTTTTAAACCGATTGTAGTTAATGTTGGCTAACTAGCAACAATTATATACAATCTCATAAATTATTGATGTAACAAGTGCAGTATCCGCTCGTGAGTTGTGCTGCTAACATTGGCACTCTTGCTTTAAGTATTCTCTGCGAGCTATATAGTTGGTATAATTTACTCCACTGAAATTTAACCTAGCAAACCAAAATATAGCTGGGCATATCCTGAAACACATAGTGAAATCGACAATTATTAACGTCAGCTAGAGAAACTTGCAGGAGTTTCCAACACAAGGTAACGGGGGCGGGCGCAACCAATGCACAGATGGTTTTACAAAATTATTGTGGATTAGCGACCCCTTGTTTACATAGTTACGGCACGAATGATACACTAGTCAAATTTAGCGAGCAAGCGGTATTTTGTAAATTGTTTGGTAGCACTTGAGAGAACCAAGTAGCTAATTGACAGTCATTGATTTTAAAATTAGCCAGCTAACTAAGCTGAACCAGTATCTCTGCCTGATAACTCTAACGCCCAGAAAGAAAGCTCTGATTCAAACTCCAATTCACCAGTTCGGCACGCGTTATAGTGTCAAAATACCTTTGTTGATCAGCCAATATGGAGTTTCGCTGAGCAACTACTGGTATCATCATTTACACTCGTTACGGTCGGTAATTAACATCCAAAAAAGGTGTCTATAACGTTAAACATTATCAAGCAACCAAGAAAAAAAGGCCTATTTTGCAAGGAACAGTTGGGGATGCTCCAATACTTTAAAAAAAATATTTAAAAAAGTTTGTTTATTAACTGCATGGCTTGCTAGCTTACCAGTTAACTAGTTACAAGCGAAAACAATTTTGAAATGTTTGATAACGTTACCACATAGCATTGCTAACTATCTAGCAGGCTACAATCATGTAAGTAGCGTTTTAAAATAACTGATTTGTTTACCTCACTTATCGTTCTACCAATTGTGTGCAAATTAGGTAGCACCATAACGTTACATCAACTTACCTGATGCAGTTCAGATGAAATAAGAAAAGCTTTTACAACGTGGTCTCGTGAAAATGTGCTCTGATAAACCTAAAATTGAAATTCCCAGACCAAAATCTGTCTGAGAAAATCAAACTGTCGATAATACACTAACTCCCCCCAGTAAAAAAAAAATACATGTGCCTCTCCAATTTAATTGGCTTGGGCATTTCACAAGTATCAGATACTGCATTGTGATTGATTCCTCCACCAGTCTGTAAATGTCGGCGTTTTCTATTGGTGGCCTAAAATTATTTGCATGTTGTGTTGGGGTGGTGAAGTGGCTCCCACTACTGAAAATATATTGTAATTGAAATTATTTTCCATTTACAGTAGTATCCAATGATAATTGGTTGAAATATTGCCTTTAAGTTTCTTTTGGAAATCAATTTGGAGCATAAACAACACAGGATCATTTTTATCTGAACAGACTAAACATATATTTTTTAAATAGGCCCAATTTAGTATCACAGAGTAATGTGTTCCCAGTTCAACAACAGCAGCATCAGATGACTACCAGACAAAAGTCTGAACACACCCACTGATTCAAGGGTTTTTCTTTATTTTTGCTATTTTCTACATTGTGGAATAATAGTTTGGACATCCAAACTATGAAATAACACATATGGAATCATGTAGTAACCAAAAAAGTGTTAAACAAATCAAAATCTATTTTATATTTGAGATTCTTCAAAGTAGCCACCCTTTGCCTTGATGACAGCTTTGCGCACTCTTGGTTCTCTTAACCAGCTTCATGAGGTAGTCACCTGGAATGCATTTCAATTAACAGGTGTGCCTTGTTAAAAGTTAATGCGTTTTAGCCAATCAGTTGTGTTGTGACAAGGTAGGGTTGGAGAATGCCAAGAGTGTGCAAAGCTTTCATTAGGGCAAAGTGTGGCTATTTGAACAATCTCAAATATAAAATATATTTTGATTTGTTGAACACTTTTTTGGTTACTACATGATTCCATATGTGTTATTTCATAGTTTTGATGTCTTCTACTATTCTACAATGTACAACATAGTACAAATAAAGAAAAACCCTTGAATGAGTAGGTGTGTCCAAACTTTTGACTGGTATTGTATATCAACAGCTTTACTTGGCAAAACAAATAAAGAATGGACCACCTTGCTGCAGGGTAGTGCAGCAGCACACACAAAACAATCATTAGCACTTTCACTTGCCATCAAATATCCATTACAGAGCAGATATTCGGTTGTGGGCACTGAGGATCAATAGATACCATTAAAGTCTAGGAGGTTGAGGGTTCATTATTAATGCAATGATTGCCTCTTATTGTATGTTTGTAGCGAAATGGATCAATGGCCTTGTCTTTGTTTATAACCTTGACATGCTAGTACTTACTGCACAAGGTACATTAAGTTACTTACTAGTACATTGCTACTGTGTTGTACCAAATAACAGGACTGTGCTCTTGAGGTCTAAAAAGACACTCACAACACTGTCATGTGATAGGGTCATATGTCAAAAGGCCTGCATCTTAAACATCAAACCATGATGAAACCAAAACCAACATCTTAATTTCAGCCAACCAAATAATACATAAAATAGACGGAGGAATCACATTTTAAATATGCATTTTGTCAGAAGGTTTTGAAAGGTAAATATCAAATAGGATTAAAGCACAAATGTAAAACAAGTCTTTCTTTACACATAAAAGTAAAAGTAACATCCAACTCACCAGTAGAAGATGATCATAATCACAGTTGAGAGGCACATCCACCGATTCATTCCAAGTGATCCATGTGCAAAATAAAAGCAAAGGGAGAATTAGGCCTATAATTAATTTTCATTTTCAAGTTTCATATGCTTTCAGAGGTTGTGCAACATAAGATCACACCCATATACTGTAGACTTTAAAATGAGATGTAAGAAATTATGTACCTCAATAGTGTTTTTCCTGTTTAAACCACAAATAATCAATTACAGATTACAGACATATATCCTAGTTCCAGTTGATTAGCATGATATGTGCTGTGATACTACCAGGGAATCAAACTGTCCTCTGTTACCCCCCCAGGATTGTTGTTTCTAATCAAATCCCAAAACATGGTGACAGATTTACCCCAAGGGATTAGTTAGAAGAATTATCACAATCCACCAACTGGCCCGTAGATATAAAATGCATTTAAAAAAAACGAGTGTATTAAAAGATACCCTAGCTGCTTACTCTTTGACGGCAAAGAGGTTGCTCTAGGTTAATAACATCACCAACGGTAGAAGAGCTAGGTCAGATTCGCCTTCGATGCGGCAAATTCCAGTACATCTAGGTCTCCTTACTGCTGACCAATGAGGAGGGCTAGTGTTAAAGGAAACAGTGGATTAAGAGGGAGAGAGAAAATACTTGGAGCAGTGACTCTCACTCTGTGTGCACGTAAATCCTGTTGATGCTATCTTGGGGCAGAGTCTTGAACACAGCCAGCCTGGTTAAAAAGATAACTTTATAAGGAAGTGTGTTTGACTGATGATTGAGTTGACAGCAACTGCTCTCTTCATGACGTTTTCATGCAATAGCCTCTCTGTAATGTCATAAATGGATTCCATGATGCAGGATGACTTTGCGGTGGTACAGGTGCCTGACAGTGGAGCCAATTGAATGTCTCAAATGCCATGAATTGTAATCCTCCACTTTATAATCTGTTTTATGACTGCACGCATACATGCCTTTAATGACTGACATTCAGTACATACCACAATCAATTAAACACCTTTGAGATGATTATGTACATTTCAAGAATATTTCAGTGTAAGAAGAGGTTTTTTGATTTTTGTGAAACACACACACAGCTACAATTTACATGTAAAACATCTTAATATGGTGGTTCTATGAATGATAGCTGTTGTATAACATTGCACCCCAATTTTCATTATTCTATTTACTATGAAAAATTAATCAACAAAACATGCTCTGTAACCAGAGCCTATGTTCCTGTGGTACACATATCCTGGATGAAGGAACTGTGAGCAAATATAGGCGTTTCAGATTCTCACTCACCTCAGAGATTGTGTACTTAAATTCATATAGGCACCAAGAGATAAGATGGGGAGATAGACTCTCCAGGCTTTCACCTGTCTGCTTCTGTTCGGTTAAAGAACGAGTCGCCAAACTGGTCCTGCTATTACACCTGTTCCCTTTTTGTGATAGCAGGTATCTCCCCCACAATCTGAAACCAAATCCAGTGGTGTAGTCACAAAACACAAACAAAGGCGTTAACGGTAGAGAGAAGAACATACATGAGTCTTTTTTTCAAGGCATTGTTTGTTCCGCAAACAATACAGGTGTTACCTGGGGAGAGGATGGTGAACAAGGAAGAATTATCGTGGTGTACTTTTAAAAGATTGTATGGAAAGGTAACATTAATTAAACTTTTTTAATGTAATATTTCAATACTGTATAAGCTCAATGTTGCATAATGACAAACTGCTGGCTTGTTTAGAGATCTGCCCTTCACTTCAACGTGTGTGACTTCTGTCTTTATTACAGGAGGGTGTATATTATGTATTGATTTAATCAGTCTTTTCCTGACAGTTATTTAAATACATGAAGAAAGGCGACATACAGGTATAAAAACTCTATTCTATCTAGTTTGTGTCTCGTTTGTTCTAGGACTGGGTTGGGGTTGTACACTAGGCCATCTACACAGCATGTGTGCGTTACCATGTCCTGAGGTCTTCTGTTACAATAATGGGTGTGGCCTAGTCTAATTGAGGTTAACAGGGCATATACTGATATTCTATCACCACCTGCTGCTGGCTATTTGTTTTCAGGAAGTAACAGTGCTCAGGCACAGAAAAGTGATTGACAACTTTCAAAATTTAGTGAGAAATTAGTGCTCTGAATTTAGCTGAAGGAAAATTATTATCTTGTCTACCTTGTCTATACCTTGTCTATACAATATTGTAATCACCTCACACCATTGTCATTTAGCTATTGTATCAGTTAACAGAAACACTGTGTTTCAATAACAGTGTCAAAGCACAGTGAAGGTTAACGCTTGATCATGAATCAGTTCCATTAAATTACACATCAGAGTCATTGGATGAAGGCGTCTTTTGTATGGGTTTTTGTTCAGATCCCTGCTGCTCGGTCTGAACATTAACACGCATCTCTTGCAGTACGGATTTGGACGCTTAAGGTCCTAATCTTTCATATCAGAGAGAAATAATTTCCAAAAAACTAAACGTTAATTTGACACACACATTTATAGGGTTGATGTTCCCACGAGGCCATATCGCCATGTTACAGTATGTGTTTACAGAAGACAGAAGGACCACCTGTTATTCCATGCCCCCTGAAAACATGTAATGTATGTAATGGACGAAGGCTGCCAAAAAACGTGTCAATGAAAAAAAATCTCTGGTTCAAAATTGATAAAAACCGGTTAAAACTACTGTTATATATATACAGTGCCTTGCGAAAGTATTCGGCCCCCTTGAACTTTGCGACCTTTTGCCACATTTCAGGCTTCAAACATAAAGATATAAAACTGTATTTTTTTGTGAAGAATCAACAACAAGTGGGACACAATCATGAAGTGGAACGACATTTATTGGATATTTCAAACTTCTTTAACAAATGAAAAAACTGAAAAATTGGGCGTGCAAAATTATTCAGCCCCTTTACTCTCAGTGCAGCAAACTCTCTCCAGAAGTTCAGTGAGGATCTCTGAATGATCCAATGTTGACCTAAATGACTAATGATGATAAATACAATCCACCTGTGTGTAATCAAGTCTCCGTATAAATGCACCTGCACTGTGATAGTCTCAGAGGTCCGTTAAAAGCGCAGAGAGCATCATGAAGAACAAGGAACACACCAGGCAGGTCCGAGATACTGTTGTGAAGAAGTTTAAAACCGGATTTGGATACAAAAAGATTTCCCAAGCTTTAAACATCCCAAGGAGCACTGCGCAAGCGATAATATTGAAATGGAAGGAGTATCAGACCACTGCAAATCTACCAAGACCTGGCCGTCCCTCTAAACTTTCAGCTCATACAAGGAGAAGACTGATCAGAGATGCAGCCAAGAGGCCCATGATCACTCTGGATGAACTGCAGAGATCTACAGCTGAGGTGGGAGACTCTGTCCATAGGACAACAATCAGTCGTATATTGCACAAATCTGGCCTTTATGGAAGAGTGGCAAGAAGAAAGCCATTTCTTAAAGATATCCATAAAAAGTGTTGTTTAAAGTTTGCCACAAGCCACCTGGGAAACACACCAAACATGTGCAAGAAGGTGCTCTGGTCAGATGAAACCAAAATGGATTTTTTTGGCAACAATGCAAAACGTTATGTTTGGCGTAAAAGCAACACAACTTATCACCGTGAACACACCATCCCCACTGTCAAACATGGTGGTGGCAGCATCATGGTTTGGGCCTGCTTTTCTTCAGCAGGGACAGGGAAGATTGTTAAAATTGATGGGAAGATGGATGGAGCCAAATACAGGACCATCCTGGAAGAAAACCTGATGGAGTCTGCAAAAGACCTGAGACTGGGACGGAGATTAGTCTTCCAACAAGACAATGATCCAAAGCAAAATCTACAATGGAATGGTTCAAAAATAAACATATCCAGGTGTTAGAATGGCCAAGTCAAAGTCCAGACCTGAATCCAATCGAGAATCTGTGGAAAGAACTGAAAACTGCTGTTCACAAATGCTCTCCATCCAACCTCACTGAGCTCGAGCTGTTTTGCAGGAGGAATGGGAAAAAATGTCAGTCTCTCGATGTGCAAAACTGATAGAGACATACCCCAAGCGACTTACAGCTGTAATCGCAGCAAAAGGTGGCGCTACAAAGTATTAACTTAAGGGGGCTGAATAATTTTGCACGCCCAATTTTTCAGTTTTTGATTTGTTAAAAAAGTTTGAAATATCCAATAAATGTCGTTCCACTTCATGATTGTGTCCCACTTGTTGTTGATTCTTCACAAAAAAATACAGTTTTATATCTTTATGTTTGAAGCCTGAAATGTGGCAAAAGGTCGTAAAGTTCAAGGGGGCCGAATACTTTCGCAAGGCACTGTATATATTGCTCAAAAAAATAAAGGGAACTGGCTGACGTTTTGGTCACTTTTGAATGCTGGCGGTGCTTTCACTCTAGTGGTAGCATGAGACGGAGTCTACAACCCACACAAGTGGCTTAGGTAGTGCAGCTCATCCAGGATGGCACATCAATGCGAGCTGTGGCAAGAAGGTTTGCTGTGTCTGTCAGCGTAGTGTCCAGAGCATGGAGGCGCTACCAGGAGACAGGCCAGTACATCAGGAGACGTGGAGGAGGCCGTAGGAGGACAACAACCCAGCAGCAGGACCGCTACCTCCGCCTTTGTGCAAGGAGGAGCAGGAGGAGCACTGCCAGAGCCCTGCAAAATGACCTCCAGCAGGCCACAAATATGCATGTGTCTGCTCAAACGGTCAGAAACAGACTCCATTAGGGTGGTATGAGTGCCCGACATCCACAGGTGGGGGTTGTGCTTACAGCCCAACACCGTGCAGGACGTTTGGCATTTGCCAGAGAACACCAAGATTGGCAAATTCGCCACTGGCGCCCTGTGCTCTTCACAGATGAAAGCAGGTTCACACTGAGCACGTGACAGAGTCTGGAGACGCCGTGGAGAACGTTCTGCTGCCTGCAATATCCTCCAGCATGACCGGTTTGGCGGTGGGTCAGTCATGGTGTGGGGTGGCATTTCTTTGGGGGGCCGCACAGCTCTCCATGTGCTCTTCTCAGACCCCTTGTGAGACCATATCCTGTTGCGGTTGGCCGTGGGTTCCTCCTAATGCAAGACAATGCTAGACCTCATGTGGCTGGAGTGTGTCAGCAGTTCCTGCAAGAGGAAGGCATTGATGCTATGGACTAGCCCGCCCGTTCCCCAGACCTGAATCCAATTGAGCACATTTGGGACATCATGTCTCGCTCCATCCACCAACGCCATGTTGCACCACAGACTGTCCAGGTGTTGGCGGATGCTTTAGTGCAGGTCTGGGAGTAGATCCCTCAGGAGACCATTCCCCACCCCATCAGGAGCATGCCCAGGCGTTGTAGGGAGGTCATACAGGCACGTGGAGGCCACACACACTACTGAGCCTCATTTTGACTTGTTTTAAGGACATTACATCAAAGTTGGATCAGCCTGTAGTGTGGTTTTCCACTTTAATTTTGAGTGTGACTCCAAAATCCAGACCTCCATGGGTTGATAAATTTGATTTCCATTGATAATTTTTGTGTGATTATGTTGTCAGCATATTCAACTATATAAAGAAAAAAATATTTAAGAAGAATATTTCATTCATTCAGATCTAGGATGTGTTATTTTAGTGTTCCCTTAATTTTTTTGAGCAGTGTATATATACACACACACACACACATACAGTTTATATACACACCACACACTAGCTGACAACAGGTGTGCTGTTTTGAAGCAACTGCGCTTCCATCTTGGCACTCCCTCGCCGTTGTAAAAAAAAGTTATAGAAATGTATTTACTAATGTCTACATTTGTTTTTGCCATGTTCATTCTATTACAAACACCTTAATGCTTACTTTTAAATTATATAATGTGAGCTAAATATACTAATTTAAATAAAAAAAATATATAGAAAAACATTTTCATTAAGGTAGACTTTTTTTGAAAGTACTAATGTTACTGTCCTCACCACAACAACAAAAATACTTGAAAACATGTAATTTTGTCCTTGAAACATTTAATTGAAATACTGTAGAATTCCATTCATTCCTATGGAGGACTGGTTTTCTGAGGATTGCCAATGTGGCCTACCATTGGCTTCAAAGCCAATACATAGCATTAGTAATCCAGGGTTTCTATAAATCTTTGTTTAAAACTGTACAGTAATTGTGCATTTTGCATTTGTGAAATTATTTTGGCGTGATATGAAAGTTGTGGGCTTTATATTTCTAGAACCGTATTGCAATTGAGAATCGATTCACATTTAGTTTGAGTATTTGGCTGCCAGAGCCAGTCTACCTATGAAAATAACATACGGTAGCTAAGGTACTTTAATAAGCAGTAACAGTAAGGTTAGGCTCCATACAAGTATTGGGCTAAGTGAAGGTTACTAATCAACATCACTACATCTGTATTTGAAAATGTTATATATTCTGAAGAGTGAACTATGGACACTCTTACTGAGAGTTGTGGCTGATTTGAGTGATGTATTGTTGTCTCTAGCTTCTTGCCCTTTGTGCTTTTGTCTGTGCCCAATAATGTTTGTTCCCTGTTTTTTGCTGCTGCCATGTTGTGTTTCTACTATGCTATGTTGTCTTAGGTCTCTCTTTATGTAGTGTTGTCTCTCTTGTCATGTGTGTTTTGTCCTATATTTGTTATTATTTATATATTTTTTTATCCAGCCCCCGTCCCCGACAAAGGCTTTTTGCCAGACCATCATTGTAAATAAGAATTTGTTCTAAAGTGACTTGCCTAGTTAAATAAAGGTCAAATAAAAAAGCTAGCTAATTTAAATTCCGTTTACAGACAAACAAATATAAAAGGTAACACGCTGCCTTGATTGTCAAAAACTGGTTCTAACGTTTGTTTTTGTCATAAGCGTATGTAATTTGATCATTTTGAGTATCCGTAGTCTTGTGTTTACATGTGTAGTGAGTTATGTTAGCTAGGAGTAAGCACACATTTTGCAGGTTTGCTGCAAAAAGTACCATTTAACTTTATGCTGAAAAAAATGCTGGACATTTTGTTTTTATTCTCTACCAAGCTAGCCTTTCAGTTTGCTAGCGACGTTACTAGCTAACTTGAATTAGACGTGTTTTAACAGATGACAGGAGCTAGTTAGCTAAAGGTCGCTAGCTAGCTAGTAATAAAAAGACTGAATGCTATGGCCTGGTCACTCGTGAGTTAACTATCCTTACTCCAAATGCTATGTAGTTAGCTGGTTAGTCTCATTTAGGTTGTCCTGCTCAGACTTCACTTCTTAAATCTATTAGAGGGCTTTGCCTGCTTCACAGAAAGCTTGCAGTCCGAGAACATCAATGTGCAAACTGCACGAAGCCCCACGCTAAATTTGACAAAGGAAGCTAATCAAAACGGTTTCTACTTTTCTGTATTTACCTCAAGGTCAGTTAACTTCTTTGGAATGCAGTCGGTCACTGGGACTGATTATGCTGTTGAGCTCGAGACGAGTAGCAAGGTACATGACAACGACCTCTTGCCGTCACCTGCACATGATCCATCGACTGATATAGTTGCTGCTGAGGAAAGTCACTTGCATTGCAATGTGAAGGAGCTCATCGCCCCTGGTAAGAAATATATATAACCTATTATCATCACAGAAATGCGCTAAATGAGTGGAACCTGGCCTCTTTGATTCCAAAGTTTGCGGGTGGGGCGTGACAGCTTTTCATTGACTCTGTGTAAAACAGCACCTTCGTCTTCCACATTGTAACTTGGAACAGCGATTGAGGAAGTCGACAAAACCATTCCATTGTTTCTGCAACTACATCCCCCTAACAAGCAAAGTTTACAATGTCTTCTACCCTCTTGTGGCTTTGAGACTCTATTGACTCTTGTCAAGGAGGAAAATGTAAGTAGTCCAACCTCAATGGAACATTGAAAGACTTAACTTCACTAGCTACTTGCTGTTTATTATCTATGCATAGTCACTTTACCCCTACCTAATGTACAAATTGCCTCGACTAACCTGCACCCTGCATATTGATTCGGTACTGGTACCCCCTTTATATAGCCTCATTATTGTTACTTGTTTGTTGTAAATATTTTCTTAAATGCGTTGTTGGTTAAGGGCTTGTAAGTAAGCATTTCACGGTAAGGTGAAACACCTGTTGTATTCGACCCATGTGACAAATTTAAAATGAGATTTGAAAAAGATAACTATTATTAGAGAATTGTGAGAACATTCTCTTCTCACTGTAACATCAAAGGTTAAGTGCATTCCATAGTCATTGGATGACATGCTGCACAAACAGATAGAGCCCCCTTATTTTTTTTTATATATATTTTTTCATCAAAGTACATTATATTGTTATGTACTGTCTTGGTGGTGGCCAGTTCCATGGCTTAATATCAGAAGTTCTAGGATCATCGCTCTAACACTGCATCATAAGAAACTGTTTGCATTCTCGTTGTTGTCAAAGCAACACAATGGATGGGGTGGAGTCACACCACAGCTGGTTGGTGGCACCTTAATTGGGAAGAATGGGCTCGCCTTAATGAGTGGAATGGTATCAAACACATGGTTTCCAGATGTTTGAATCCATTTACTCCGTACTGGACATTATTATGAGCCGTTCTCCCCTCCGCATCCTCCTGTGAGTCACACACATAATCCATTCAGTCAGACCATACATTTTACTATGAGCAGTTTTTTTTTCTGTTGCTCAACTACTTTCAAGGAATAGCTTGTGTTCACTAGCTTCAAATATTCATTACATTCACCCAGAGTCTTGACGCGCTTTTGTTGGAAATTATGTCTGCGATATTTGGAGGATCCATCTTAGCCATTTGCATGCTGTCATCATCTCCCCCTTGTTCCTCAGAAAATGAAATAGTGAAGAGGATCAAGAAGAGACCCCAAAAGCCACGTGGAAGTAAACAGAAGTCCAAGTCATCAGAATGCTCTGACAATCTCATGTCAGAACTTCTATTCGCAGCTACAGCAATATGGAACAACCTTGGCTGTAAACAGTTTATGCCATTTTATTTATGCATTTGTATCTAGGTTAACTTAAATTAACATTTCCAGACTAATATAACATGGTTGTAACATACCTTTTTATAGAGAGAATGAGTTCAGTAGTTACCATGACAGGGCTCTATGCTGGTGGCAGCAACTCTTAAGTCTATAATGACTGGTTATTTGTAGTAGTTGCCAATTGATGCAAGGACCTTCCTTGTACCGCAGCTGCCCTTGAATTCAAATTTCCTCCAGCTGCCTAGTGGCGATAAATAATGCATTGTTGACTTGACTCGCGGTTGGTTTTACAGAAGGGCAGTCAAATCCAACTACAGAATAGCAGAATCACACATTTGTCTCCTGTAAAACACTAATCATTGTGCTACATTTCCCCTAGTTACCAAGCCAGAGGCCAATTTGAAGAAGAAGCGAAAGAGAGGTAGGTGGGTGTTTGGTTAGAGAGTGAGGAGGATGCAGAGAGAAAGAAAACATAAGGCCCAAACTACTTTGTTTCAATACCCATCACAAATCGTAAAGTACAATTTTATGATTTTTTTTTGTTTGTTTGTTGAAAAGTAAATGTTATATATTTATTTTGCAGTATTTCTTAAAAGTTTCTCCACATGAGCTCACTGATAATTGGAATAAATTACTGCTTGTTTCACTTTAAATGTGATCACAAGGCAACTGCTGGAACTGGATGGCCAGAGAGTGAATGGCATGCTCTACTTGTGCAGATCAGTGAAGGCCCTGGTGATGCAGAGGGACTCCAGACTCACTCGGGCTCTGGTGCCTGTAGCCAGTCTCCACATCACGCTGCTGGTGACCCACTTGGCCAGTCAAGAGGAAGTAAACTTGTGAGTATCTGCAGCTGATCTCACTTATTTCAACCAAACAGCCACCCTCTGTTTATAGATGGCAGAAGCTATATTCTGTCTGTTTCTTTATCCTACACATTTGCAGAGAGAACACTGATTTAAAATATAATTTGTCCATAGGTGAAAATATTCAGTGCAGTGTGGTATTTTCTGAAAACATACAATAAAACACAATGTAGGTAACCACTTCCACTTTCTTGAACCTCCATAGCCACTAAATATATAGTCCTAGAACTGTATCTCCCTATGACTAACACATGGCTACATGTCTGACTGTGTACACATTCCAGGAAATGTATATTTGCATCACTAAATACTGCAGGGGTAAATGTATGTATTAGCCTGACTGGCCGGTGTGTGACCGTGGTGGAAAGAGGATGAAGTAGAGAGAGAGCGAGGGAGGGATGGAGGGGATTAATGCTGTGCTCTGCTGACTGCAGGGCAGTGTGTGCAGTGGCCCAGATGAAGGCATCACTGCAGGACCTGCTGCGGGGGCGAGAGCTCATCCTGCCCTTCCACAGCATCGGACACTTCAGGAAGGTGGCGTTTTGTAGAGTTGGCCCAGGGAGAGATCCTTGTCAAACTGGTCCAGATCGCAGGTGGGTGCTACTGCTAGTCGGCTGCTGCTCCCCCACCCAACCCCCCTCTCCTTACTCTCTCGCTTCCCATTCTCCTCCACCTGCTTTCATCCCGTGTGTGGAGTCTTTGCAGTCACTCACCGTGCCTTTCTAGCTGTATATTGATGTGAGTTGTGCTGCCAATTTTAGAATAAATCTGTGTATAAGAGCATTGTTTTTAGCCATTTTAAATGGTATGCTTTCATAAATGAATATTTAAGCTGCAATATCAATTATTTATACAGCACATTTCAGACATGGAATGCAACGCAATGTGCGTCACGGGGGGGGCGGATAATCAAATTAACAATGAAAATAACTTAAATATTTACTACATAAAAGGATAAACTAAAGAATAACAATTAAAAACTGAATGACTAAAAAGCAGCCTAAGGAAAAGTGACGCTAAAAAGGTGTGTTTCAGTCCCGCTTTACTCAG